>NC_090933.1:934052738-934355768 GCF_040938575.1 Ambystoma mexicanum
CACACACAACAAACACAGAGATGACAATCTTAAAAGAGATACAACACATCGTATAGCATTTCAACACTTTAGAGCACACAAAACCGTTTCCTAAAAGCATCATTTAAAAAAGCTGGCTTTGATCTGAACTAATAAAGTACTGCGTTTCAATGAATCAAGCCCAGAAGAAGAAGATTTTACATCTAGGCGCAGCCAGATTGGTTTCATCCAATGGGTTCTTTCCCTTAGATAGGCAGGGCAAAAAGAAAAGCGATACATCTCATCCTCCACTGCAGCAGGGCAGCACAGGCAGACAGAAGACACATTCTCCCCCCATTTACAAGTGCAGCACGTAAACAGCAAAATGACAAGTCTAAATCCCGAAAAGGTGCTCTTACCTTTCGCATTCAAATGGAGGTCCAAATACTGCTCAAACCCCCAGATTTCTTTATTCAACACATATTTAGCCGCCGGTTTACTCATGAGGCAAAAGTTAATCATCCTTCCCCATGCCCAATGACTAAAAGAAGACTTGACACGGCTTTTATAAGCAGAGCCCAATTTTGTGGGATTTGACCATATGCCAGCAAGTCCAAAGTTATTAAACATAGTTTGCACTTGGATAAGCCATGGCAGCGATCTACCTCTAGCCAAGGAAAGCAGCTCTTCCAGTCCTTCCCTATATGGCACAAGACTCTCTGAATTCCAAATGCTCAGCTAGTGCAGCGCGGGAGCAAGCATAATTATATATTTGATCTGTACTCACCCTACTTCAAGCACGGCTGGTACAGAAGGAGCATTAATGGACAGGCCCAATAGTCTTTTAAGGAATTTATTCTCGGACACTTGAATATACTCACAATCCGACCATCCCCATAACTCAACTCCATAGGACATTGCCGGGACCACCTGCATCAAATAAAATTTTAGTGGTCTCGAAATTGCCTTCCCCCTCACATGGGAAACCATACTAGCAATAAGGCCACATTGTCGTGCGCCCGTCCGTGGCGCGCCTTGCTGTCTGGGATAACCATTTTAGATTGTGAGAAAAAAATATACCCAGATAGTTAAAAGAGTTCACCATCTCCAATTGATATTGATATTTTATTTCTATCGTGCTCGTACACAAGTGTTTCAGAGCGCAACGAGGCAAGGGAGGGGAACAAGAGAGAACAAAACAACGATCTTACTAGACTCAGTGACATTGAGAAAGTGCAAGTACATGGGACGGGGAAAGTGCATGGGAGGGGGCGAGAAGTGGAAAGTGCTGAGTAAAGGAACAAAAATAAATAATAAATAAATAAATATAAGTGAGCATTTAGATCAAATGTGGTTGCTAAGCAGGCATATATGCCACGTGGAGCACAACATATTGTCTTCGTCTTTGCCTGGTTGATACGAAGGCCTTTTGCATCACATAAATTCCCAAAGACATCAAGCTGATTTTGGAGCATTTATATAGAGAGCTACTTTCAGTAGAAAGAGGACGACGAATAAACTAGTAGTGTCTCTCGGTGTTGTTTTCATGAGTTCTGTTTCTCACAAGGGTTACTACTTTGCCCTTTTAGCTTGCCTCCAAGACAGTATCAGAGGCAGCTTTTGGTGCCACAAGTGGTGGATAACAGTGTGACAGCGGGAAGCTGTGGGGCGCGCTGGGCACCAGAGGGCACAAGGGGAGTGCCCGCCCACCCCTGACCCTTAACCCTGTCTCTGCCACCGCTCTAAGGTCCAGTTGTGTGGCTAGTGGCACCTGGGAGCTGCATGCTTGTAGGTACAGTAGGTGGAGTGCAGCTGTACTGCCGAGAGGCCTTCTCACAATGTGCAATTATTGAAGAAGGTGGAGAACTGTAGACACAAGACAGCTCAGGAAGAATTGTGTGGTGGCAGTGAGAGCCTTGGCTACCCTTCCCTGCATATTAGAATGAATGCACTAGTGCATGCAGTTACAGAGCGCTCGGGATATCGTGCATTGGCCAAGAAGCTGGTCGAAGAATTGCTAAAAGTTTTTTTTCTGGATCCAACTTGAAGCAGGGGGCTACTAAATATTATCTCCATGGTTTATCAGTGTCTGCAGGTGATGCCCCCTACCTTTACAGAATAAATATTCAATGCTCTAATTTGGTGAAATTATTGTAACCCAAGTTCAAACATCTGTTTTGGGGTAAGGGGCGATATACGTTTCCTGTTTTTTGGCATGTGCACTTTGATATGGTACCCTACCTGACACATGCACTGCTTCTTAACTCATATCACTCCTTAAATATATAAAGATTTCATGCTTTGATCCAAATTACAAAAATGGGCACACAGCATCTTCCTGAACAATCGCGAATGCAATGGTTTGCACCATGCAAAAAAGGCAGGCATTACCCTGTTATAGGAATATATTGTGGTCTTGCATGCATGTGTAAACTGTTATTGTGTGCAGTTGCAGGACAGAGAACACAGAATGGCACCCGCCGCACCATGTATGCTAGGATGGCTGAGGCACCCAACTAGGGTGTTTTCAGCCCCATACTCCACCTAACCCTGTGAGGCGTCCATGGGTTTGTGCCTTAAGGCACATATATTGCTGGTGAAGCCCTGCCTGCACTGAAGGCACTTAAGCACTGTGCCCCTCCCAACTCTATTCCATGTGACAATTGGAAAAGGTTATTACCATGAACAATTGGGCAGACAGACCCGAAAAACGTTCACACACAGCAACCTCACTGTATTTTGAAATTCACAAGATTCATATCAGACACTGTACAGGAATTCAAGGCCTGGGGTGCTCATAACATTCGTTTTTATTGGGCAAAAAAGGCACCAAAGAGGATCATTAACTGTCCGTACCTCAACCAGAAGTATCCTTGTTCTGTGCTGATGAGCCGGCTATCTGAGAGTGAATAGAAAAAGAGCAAATGCTGCTATTTTTTTACCCGTGGGTCAAGGGACCTCATTTGTCATCTTTTGAATGCCACTGTCCAAAAACAGAAAACAAAACACCTCATTCAGAGAGCGAAGAGAGGAACTAAACTCCATACGCTCAGCGCGATCAAAAGAGAAAATAGAAGGTACACTTTTTATGAAGAAAGACACCGAAATAATATACTATTGGGGACTAAATGTTAAATAAGTACTTTATTTCTGTCCTTGACCATATACAGCAGGAGCAACAGATTTTCCCTGTTTACACTACCCTAAAGATAAGAGTCATTACGATATTATTGATAACAAATAGAAAGACCCATAAAAAGCGTACTTACATCATCCAATTACATTTCTTAAAATGTATATAAACATATGGGGAAGAAGTGTGGGCAAACATTAGCAAAAGGAAACAATATGAGTTATGAAGGATAGGGGATTAGCAACACAACTTTATGCACTGCTCACAGTCATTCATCTGGCGCTAAAGAGCAGGGCAGCATCAACAGTGAACAGTGTAGAGACAGAGAAGGGGGAGCATTGTCGTGCGCAGTATCAAGAAGGGTAGCAGTTCCACAATCCATACACAACATTTTCAATATATAACATCATATAGGAAACTGTGCAAGAAGTATGAAATAAAAAGGGGTACTTGAGAGTGATGTTCCCTGTCTCCATTGTCATTTAATTAAAAGACAGAGTTACTGGATGAAGAAGTTAGGCAAGAACATGGAATAGACATGCCCCTAATATCGGCATGTCGTAGAAAGCACAGCGCCTTGGTGTAAAGCGCTTTATAAATCAATAAATCAAATCAAATCAAATATTATTTACTCGCTGTACCAGGCCTATCATTGGCTGATCTAGTGCTCTGGCTCCCGCTCTTTCTCACTCTCTTCCTCTGCAGTCTCATTCTCTCCCCCTCACTCAGTATGTCTCATTCTATGTTGACAGCTGAGCAACCAGATATAAAAACACAGATATCTTGAGGTTGGGGGACAAGGCCTGTCATTTTTGTGTGCGCAAAAGTAGCTGTTAAAAAATACAAAAAAAGTAAATAATTTGCTCTAACATTGAAATCTGGCTCTTCTTAAAACAATGCATGGGTATTTCTAATGATCACTTCCGCAGTATATTGCAGTCATAATAAGAATATTACACTTGTATAGGGCAAAGCACATGATCAGAACCTAAAATGACTGTATATTTTATTTTCTGACAAGTTAACATTTCAAGGTGGACAGCCTGGTATACTCTTATTGTACTCTCTCAATGTGTTGTCTGTGAGGTGAAGGGAACTCATAGCACCAATCTGGGCGCTCGGTTGCTTCACATGAAAGCAAAGAGTATTTTAGGATCATCAGACTGACCATGGATGTTTATATGTGACAACAATGTCCATGATAAATAGGTTGCATGATTGAATCACTAAGTACATAATGCACACTTGGCTTGGTGCTTGGTCTGTTTTTTGCAACACTCACAAACATATTTGTAACATTGAATCATGCAAACAGAGTCAGACAGCATTCCTAGTTACATAATATTGCTACAATATTAGTCATTCCTTTGGTGTCCACTGGCCTTTCTGGCATAATGTTTCCTTTCACAGCCGTGAATTTTGGCCTAATTACAGGGGGCAGGATGGCTGTGCCCATGCTAAACTCTCAATGCGCAGACATCCCAAGATAATTATTTCTGGGGCTTTTGAATCTGCTTTGCATAGCCTGCCATCTAGTGGTTGTCTCAGGGTATTACATATTTTTTCAAATTCGAAAAAACAGGGCTTCAACAGGGCCTGTGCTATCCCACATGCAGAGGGGCCCATAACTCTTCACACATCAATGTCCTCAGATTGTTTTATTCTGCCAGCAGTTGGCAGCAACTTCACAACAGAGAAGAAGAGTTTCGACACCGCTTGATGCGAGATTGCCTTTTCCTGTGCCAAGTATTCATCGGGCAAACATTATACAATTCCTAGGCTTAGAGAATGCCTATTCACCCTTTGCCTCTCTACATTTAGGCTATGTCTAATCCTTGAGACCCAATTGAAACTCCCCCCTTTAATTCTCCCTCCAGTAAAATTCCCACTTTCCCTGGTGGGACATGCACAATGTGTGAAATAGCTCCCCCACCCACGAGATCATGGCGAGGATCACTGCTGGGTGTGCCAAAAATGTAAGCCTAACACACTCTGAGAGCGCTGGCAGAAGTGCTGGGTGGTATGAGCCGACACAGGCCGAGTCCGGCGCACTCAAGTCGGAACTCGAGCCAGGGTTTTAGGTGCCGGGTCAGAGTCAACCCCCAACAACCGATCAAAGAGGCGCCAGCTGGTAAGGCCATGCAGCGGATCCCAGCTCTGACTGCTCATCATTAAAACGCGTTATGGAGAAGTCCCCAGGTGATCGCGAGGCTGCAAAAACACCCAGACCGAAACAAAAACATCACCATGATAGAAGATGAGACAAAGGTGCCGAGGAGTCGGGACCAGCCCATAAGTGCAAGGACACAATAGTTTCTCAGGCGTTGAGCATGGTGGGCCTCGGCGCAGTGTCAACACTAAAGCATCACCATGCAGAGAAGGGGGTGTCGAAACACCCCATTTCCATTTCCACTTGGACCCCAGATAAAGGGGGGGGTTTCGGGGAGGGAGGCACAACGAGTTCAACAGCAATGCAGCTGGAGTACCTGGTTTTTCAAATCTGATAAATCCGTAAAACAAATATCTACCGTGTCGGAGGATACATCTCGATGCCCGAAGGAGTGGTCCATGAAAGATTTTTAGGTAATCTATGTTGAAAATAGTTTCTTTTTATGTAAAAACATGAAAGAACAGGTAAAAGACAGTCAGATTTGCCACAATGGCAATCAATGAGAAAGAAACCAAGGTCAGAGTCCCAGCTGCACACACAGGCTGATCCATCTTCACACCAAGAGTACCATGATGATACAGTGGACATTGCCTTACATCAGGGAGGCCAGTACTGCACGGGCCCAGATGATTATGTCCCGGTGTCACCAGATGAGGTAATCTCATCCTCTCCTAATGAAGATAGCTTCCATCATACAGGTCTGCTAGGCAGAGCGGCACAGCAGTTTGCCATCCTTACAGAGGAACCAAATACGGATGTAGATTTCAACGAGGACATCATGGATGAAAATTTTACACTGTATTCCCCTATTAGCCTCAATTAAACCAGTCACAGAAAAGGCTGTGAACCCGAGGGTAGAAGATATATATGAACCTTCCGCACCAGACCCCATTTTCATTAGGGGTCAGCTACCACCTGACTCTTTAGTAGTAGCCATTGCTCGAAAAAGAGCAGAATCTTCTCACGACCGTCACAGAATATTGCCCTGGTAGGGAGAGCAGATGCAGCGAACCTTTTGGTAAGAAAGCTGCCACTTCAGCAGCGGGTAACGACAGGATAGCCTTTGCTGCAGCTCTTATGTTCAGATGTACGAGGACACAGTTGGATAATATGGAAGAATTGGATAAACAAATTCCTACATGGCTTCAGGGGTCCTTCAGTAAAATAATTCCGGAAGGAAATCAAATAACCAACGCCATCATTACAAAGTCCCTTGGCGCCACTTAAATGCCAGGGTTCCAGGAAGCAGAAGCTATCATAAATCTACATGCCTGGCTAAAGGGGTCTGCTGAGGCCCAAGCTACATTGTTAGATTAGCCAATAGAAGATTCCTAACTCTTTGGGGAGGCAGTAGGCGAGGTGCTAGAAAGAGCTATGGAAGACTATGATACAATTAAAATATTAGGTCAAACAGAAGGCAGAAACCCAATCAGTGGGCTCCCCCGACAAGCCAGTGGTCCTTTCAAGCCGCTCCATATGCACAATTGTCTACCCAACATACCCAAACAACAGACTTGCAGCCGCATCAATACTCCTTCTCTGCACCCTTGCAACATACATGCAGAGGAAAACCAAGAGGAAGAGGACAGATAGCATGAGGAACATCCTCTTCCTCCAAACAATTTCTTAAAGATACAATCCCCTCATAGGCTTCTAGGAGGACGTATAACAGCATTTCCCAACACTTTGCGGGGAAATAACATCAGGCCAGTGGGTGTTAGACACAGTAGCCCAGGGGTACTTGTTATGAAGTGGGGTCCAGGCACTTTAAGCTCACTTCAAGTCAATTTATTTCCAGGTTCTTAGTTACAGATCCACATGAGGACATACAGGACATTAGCTGTGACAACACCGGGTCCCATCACCCAGGCAGGCCAGGTGTAACTACCACTACACAGAACACTCACTCAGAACATTCCATCATCCACTCATAAACATTCCACATGACATCACAAGCTACCTCACATCAGACAGGCACAACACAACACACCTCCCTCCTTTACCAAACCATACATTCACAAAACAAGTCACCTACCAGCACAACACAACACACCTCCCTCCTTTACCAAACCATACATGCACAAAATAAGTCACCTACCAGCACAACACAACACAACTACCACCTTCCAAAACACACGCACATCAGACACTCAACTGGTAGACGAACACTTCCACGGCCAATCCCAATCATCAAAATATCACACCATGACGAACTACATTCCCTGAACCAATCGAAAAGATACTTCCATCCATCTGCCTGTTCCCGCCACAAACAGGCAACTGGGCTCTCACCCCAGGACCAGACGAACCCTGAAACTGGGCTACTTCACCTACATTCCGACACCGCCACAGAATTACTTCACCTCCTACCATCTGCTCCTGCCTCCAACAACGCGGGTGTCCAGGCTGCCACCCTGGATCTCCAGCAGGCCTCTAGACTGCAACTCTAGAGCTCAATAAGGTCTCAAAGCCTCCAAAAAAACCAATCATAACCTCACGCCAACAAGTATTCATAAAGTGGAAACACACAACAACACTGAGATCACAAACCTCCATGGACTGAACACCATACACATTCCACAGACCATGTTGTATAAACCCACCAAACACATTGGGAGCGTTGGTCACACACTCCCAACACCATCATCAATAACTGGTAAGCACTGAACGATCTTCTTCGCTAAGATGGCATCCTCACACAAGTCGAATTATTGAACCCATGGCATACGACAGAAACCACAAGCAAATACCACGAGTAACAAAGAGAACAATTTTCTCATCACTTCAGGACACAGCACACCCCATTCCAATGGGCCATTACCAGACGTCCCCAGCTACTCCTTTACCACCAGCTACCTACTGTCCTCTGTGATGAGAAGGGTAAAGAACCCTAGAGGAGGCGCTACCTCCCGTCAGAACAACAACCTTGCTGTTCCAAACGTTTCCAATATACGAACAAACTTCTTATCCAGACCAGTACCCAGACATTTCTTGGACAAACCAAACCCAACCACTTTTTGCTACACGAGACGAGGCGCTACCTCGCTCTAAACCAATACAAGGGTACTAAACATTTACCAAATCAAAGAAGCTTCATAACCAGACCAATGCCATACTTGGACGAACCAAACCGAAGCTCTAATTGCTAAAAAACGAGCCAAGGCGCTACCTCGCCCTAATCGCTAAAAACGAGCTGAGGCGCTACCTCGCTCTAAACCATCGCCTGGGTTCTCAAACTTTACCAAATCAGATAAGCCCCAAACCAGAACGATGTCCAAATCGAACGACAATAGCTCATACAGCCATCACCCATAACTCAAACAAACAATGCATTGCACGCCGCAACACTTGTATACTCAAATATTCTTCATACCTACACACTTGCTCCCTGACATATCCAAGAAGACCCACACGCATAATCCATGCTGAATGTGAGTTCACCCATTACGAAGCACTCAGTACTCTCTCCATATTATCAGAGTCAAATTTATAACAAGCATTCCAAAATCATTGAATGCTGCAACCATATACTTTGCTGTAAACATTAAACAAACAGCATTAAAAAAAATATTTGCGTTGTAGACATTTGAATACCATAACCATTTTGGTGAAAGAAAGCAAAATCTCCAAAACTAACACTTTTATGAGCCTAAAGGTCCATAGCTATTTGTAGGCTCTAAAGCAACCCTAAAATTCCTTGTCGCATTCAAGCGACATAAATGGCTGCAAATCCTCGAAAGAAGTTAAACACCACACATACCACCCATCATACACTAATAACAACGATTTATGCGCATCAGTGTCCATGTGCCATGGTGCTTGGTACTCCAAACCTGCAATTCCTCAAGATGAGTTAACCTTAGAATGCACAAAACCCAGACTTTCACACTTCCATTTCCATTAATAAAGAACTCACAAAATCAATTTCCCTCGTACACCTCAAACAGCACTGGAACAGTCGCCATCACCAAATGAATGATGAACATTGAACATGCACATTAACCATTACAATCTGTGAGCACAATAATTACAACCATTGACTATCACTTTAAAATATATAGATGTCATTCCTCAGTCCTTTGTCCTGAATAACATCATGCTTCCTCATTTCCAATCTGTTTAACATTAAGAAGCTGAAGAGTTTGCTTCTAACAGTGAGGCTGTTCCACATTGTGAAGCCGTCCCACTTTATGATCTGCACACACACTTGCGCCACCTTCCTGCACAGTTAATTATCCCAAACAGCAGAGCATGACCCCTGTGACGCGTAGTATCCAGTACACTGAATAATACCTGTTTCATGTTTCAAAACAGACATTTCCTTACCACCACATAAGGCAGGCCACGACCCCACGATGCACAAACTTATGATGGGGGAGTCCCTGAGATACTTTAAACTCCGGTCCCTTACTACATAGTTTCCAGAACGGATGCATCATTGGCTCTCTGTGCCGCAGCACCGCAAAACGATGAAGTACCCATTTCCCTTTCATTCACCTTAGTTTAGTGTGACATGAAAGCTTCCCGTTACAGGACAGTATTAACAACCTTCAGGATGAAAGCACACTGGACGCTTCCGTACACCTCGGACATGGGGCAAAACGGCTTACACTCTCTTGCGGAGCATTTCAAATCCAGCTTTCCGGGTACACCCACGTCATCACGTTTATGCCGCCAGAACAGGTCCTCTACTCGAACCCCACCACCCCACTCGTCGTTCCTTCCATTACGCATATGCTCTCCAGAACACCGGCAGTGCTAAATTCCACAGCTCCGCCGAGTCTTACTGCTGGAGAGTGACGTCATCATTGTCATGGCAGGAGCAGAACAGTAAGAAGCTCCCACTGCCCAACCGTCACTAATGCACAGTCCCAACCAGGTCTTCTGGGATGCCGTTACCGCTGGCCGTGAGTGACTGCTGCTAAAGTACAGGTTCGCTTTTCCCTCATGGGTAATGCTCCTTTTCCAAATGAAAAGCCAAGACAGAACATTCCCATTTAATAAACAAGCACTTGCAGTGTCATTTTTCTCCAAGAGGGACAGCTGCTCTCTACAGTTCAAGAAGCCGGGGCCCTTCAAGCTCACACCCCAGCTAACCACTGCACGTCCCTTCCGATACTGGCCCTTCTCTTCTCTTGGCCCCGTGGATCCAGCACTCCCTGAAACTTATCACTAGCTGTTCCAATCTGCTGTGGGCCAGTTCTCCTGTTCCTTCCCCTGCGCCCTGGGTGATGGGACTTACAGTTTCTGGGGGAGGTGTTGTCCTTCTCCAGTAACTTGTCCTTCCTGCACCCACCGCAGCAGGGTCCTCAGTCCTTCAACTTGTGGCACGTAGGTTACCGAATACGGAACATCCTCGTCGCCAATGTTATGAAGTGGGCTCCAGGCACTTTAAGTTCACTTCAAGTCAGTTTATTTCCAGGTTCCTAGTTGTTACAGATCCACATGAGGACATACAGGACATTAGCTGTGACAACACCGGCTCCCATCACCCAGGCAGGCCAGCTGTAACTACCACTACACCCACTCAGAACATTCCATCATCCACTCATAAACATTCCACATGACATCACAAGCTACCTCACCTCAGACAGGCACAACACAACACACCTCCCTCCTTTACCAAACCATACATTCACAGAACAAGTCACCTACCAGCACAACACAACAGTGCTGCATAGAATTGATAAAGACAGTAGATATGTTGCACAATCTGAAGTTCATCATTAACAAAACCCAGTTAAGCCGTTTACTCACACAAAAGAAACTGTTTCGAGGTGATGTGTTATGCACAGAACTAACAATAGTTCCCCCATTTCAAAAGAGAGCAGAAGCAGAAGCCATGTTAGCTCAAGTCCCCCGTTATCACATCAGTGCCCAGATATCGGTGAAATGGGCAATACAACTCTGAAGTGCGATGATGTCTTGTGTCTACATAGCTTTACATGCACGCCTAAACATGCACACCAATCAGAAGTGGCTCTCTATGAAATGGTCACAAGTGTCTGGCAGATGGGACAATCTAGAGGTGGTATCAAAGAGGTAGTAAGTGCTCTACATTGGTGGACAAGAATAAACATCTTAAAGGGAAAACCATTCAGACAGCCACCAGTACAAGCCACAGTGACAACAGATGGCACACTGCCAGGCTGCGAAGCACACTGTCAAGAGCTCACTGCACAGGGAGCATGGACACAAAACAAGACACAGCAGCACATGCATATGTTAGAACCCCTAGCTGTAAAAAGGCCCTGGTGTTGTTTAAAACAAGACTATACAAAAACAGAGTGCTAGTCGATACAGACAACACCATGGCAATGTCATACATAAACAAGCAGAGCAGAACACAGTGCGTAACATTGTCTCTCCTAGCAGAGGACATATGGCACTGGTGTTTCAAGAAGGGAATTTACATTTAAGCACAACATATACCAAGAGGTCACAATTACCTGGTATCAAAGTAAGCAGAGTGCTTCAGCAGAAGCACAAGTGAGAAATCAACACTAACACACTCAAAGAAAATGTCAAGATGTGGTGGTTCGGTCCGCTACAACCCAGAATGCTAAATACCCAAGCTCTGCACCAAGATACCGAGGGAATCAGGGCTTTTGCTAGATCTGGAAGCGATCTGGGGTTGGGTTAATGTTGGGGCTGTTGGGACTCGGGGCTAGCTAGCCTTTTGCTGTAGCCTCTGAACTTCTATCCGGGGCTACAGCCAAAAGACCAGGGGCTGTAGCCCCATTACCCCCCCCCAGCAATGCCTCTGTAGGGAATACTTTATGGATAAATTGGTCTGGGATATTTGCTTACACCTTTCCCCCTAACCGTGCTGCTCAACAAGGTGGTATACAAGTTACTTCATGAGCACCTAATTCTAATCTTAATTGCAGCAATGTAAGCAAGACAGACATGGTAACCCCACCTCGCGAGGATGGTGATTCTACCACCTATAAACATTCAGACAGCACACAACTTACTAATACAACAACGTGGACAATAACGGATTCATGCCCACAGACATTGACCTTGACAGCATTGCTCCTGAAGTCACAGAGTTCGGTAATTTGCAACTACCAACAAGCTGCATTGAAATACTAAAGGAAGCCAGAAAACCCAATACTAGACACTGTTATTTTAACAAGCAGAACCGCTTTGTCATATGGTGACTCGGGAGGGTATCAACCCAATTGACTGTTCACCTGCTAATACTGTGATTTACCTACCTCACCTCTTAGACTCTGGGTTGGTTTTTAACTCTTTTAAGGTACATCTGGCAGCACTAGCTGCCTACACTACATCACAACAAAAAATATCCTGGTGGAAATTTCCTGTAGTCAATTCTTTACTGGAAGGAGTAAAATTAATCACCCCTCCAGTTGCACATCCACCGCGTGGGTGGGACCTCAGCACAGTTCTGCAAGGGCTCTTTGGAGTCCCTCTGAGTCAATGTACATGGCAACAATAAAAGACATCACATGCAAAGGGCCCGATTGATAGAAAAGTGTGCATAGACCCCGCAAAGTTTGCGCGGCGAGAACGACTTTTCATGCCCCTTCGCCCATGAGGCAGCTGTGCTCAATCCGCGTATTCATGGAATATTCCCCGCAAAGTAACCCCATGCTCAAATCACAGCTGGAATGCCCCCGACATGCCCCTGCAAAGCAAATGTAGCCACTAATTCCTATCTATGCATGTTCTTCGGGTGCAAACTCATGGACCTGGTAATCCTGCGCAGAGTCCCCCACAACCAAGCCAACAATCAGGCGACACTGCATAGGGTCCCCAGGAACTGTTCACAGCACCCCGTACTATGTATCGTAAAAGTTGTCATTTCCCCGTAAATATGTGTCTGAAACCCCGTAAACCATGCCTGCACCCCACTACTTGCATGCACTCCTAGGTCAATTAGAGCCCCGACTATGTGCATGCACCCCTAAATCCAACATGCGATCTTACCTCTGTTAGGTGATTCTTATATGCAAGTGTCTGTACGCCTGCCTTCGGGTGGCAGATAGATCGGGAGCTTTGCATGGTCATTTGCCCGACGTGAGGCTACTTGGCCAGATCCATGAATACGATTTGCTCTGCACAGTTGTGGGTGGGCGATCGCCTTGCGGCAGATCATCCCTCGACAGGCCCACATTTTCCCTTGTTCCACCCCCTATTCTGGACTCTGCGTAGACCCAACCCACACTCTTTGAGGAGTCTCGCGCAAGGCGCTGGATGGCTCGCAGAGGCGTGCGGGACCTGCACGAAGTCCACGCAAGTGCCGGAAAAGTCCTGCGCAGTTGATTCCATGAATCAGCGAATGGGGTTTTGGTGCAGGATGGCACGCAAAGTCCCAATTTTACAAGCAGATCATTCCATGAATCAGGCCCAAAGTCACGTTTCTAACAGCAGCCACATCTATTAGAAGAATAAATGAACTACAGGCTCTTTCTGTTACAGAACATTTTGGCTCCATTCACAAGCGCAAGGTGGTTCCAAGAAATCACCTTGGTTCACGCCGAAATATACCATTTGAAAATTCCATGTTTATCAATCCATCGAACCTCTTTCTTTTCCGAAATCCATAAAGTAGGGAAGAAAGAGCTCCATACACACTGGATACAGATCCTAAATATTGAACCTTGATAAAACAAAACCAATAAGAAAGATGAGCCAAATCTGTGTCTCTTTCACAGTGGCCTGAGAAGGGGACCATGTAACCAAGGTCACCATTGGTAGATGGATTGTCAAATGCATTCATATCTGCTATTCACTATAATATAAAACATCACCATTCACCCCAAGAGATCATTTTACACATCACACTGGTGCAAGGTTGTCTTTTATTGCCAATGTACCATTATAAGAGGAATGCAAGGCTGCAACTTGGAGTTCACTCCATACGTTTACATATCTATCTACACACAGGCAACAGCTGATTCAAAGATAGGGCAGTGGTTCTTAATCATCTAGTCTCTACTATACCCACTGCCTGCCTGCCACATTTTTCAGGTACTGCTTGCTAATTTTTGCAAGGCATGTGAATCTAAGCACATTCACAAGCTCCAGAAGACAATAATTCCTAACCCAGTATTCACCTTTCTGTGACTTGTATCTACTTATTGTCACATGCATCGACCCTGACTCCCCGCAAGGGAGAAATTCAACAGTACAAAACATCAGAAACACGCTCAGCTGCATTCATAACATGCATAGACGTCATGTCAGAAAAACAAGCAATTCAGAAAAACAAACAATCTGAGGACGTTGACGTGTGAAGGGTTATGGGTCCCTGTATACATAGGATAGGGATGGTGTGATAGGAACACCCCTGCCAATGCCCTGTTTTAGAATTTGAAAACATATTGAGCCAACCACAAGATGGTGGACTATTTAAAGCACGTGACTTAAGCATAGGTAAGCCATATGCAAGCCACATAAAGACTATTACTGGGTATGTAATACTGGATAAGTAATGTTTGTCATATATAGGATGAGGACAATTATATGTTTTAATCACAGAATTATGCAAGGGAAAAAACATTCAAAAACGTAACAAAAAGGTAAGTAGAGCTGTCAAGGTAACACAAACAAAAAGGGGAAGACAAAAAGGCTGTCATGGAATGAACCAGAGAATGATTGCATTATAGCAAACTTTAGATAACTAGGTATTAATGTCCCTAGGAAATGCTTTGCAGTTATTATAGTTATATCTTCCCGCAAATAGGTTTTTTGTTTCAAGATTTACCATTCATTCCACATGAGAATGTCTTTTTTTTTTTTTAAATGCACGCATATATAGCTGGATTTCTACGGGAAGAGAAAAACCCAAGAATGACATGGAGAAAACTAGCCAAAAATAGAAGGGAAGGATGTTGGGCTCCTTCCAAATTTCAAAATAAACTATTCAGCTGCAATCATGAAAAATAAGGGTGATGATTGTGCGGAGGTTGAGCAATACAGGAGAAGGACTAATGTTAGCTGGAGTTGTGTAACCATGTACCTTAAATGCCTCAAGCCTTAAATGATGTTCTAGTAAATTCAGAAGAGAAAGCCCATGAGATGCTGTCTACTGTTTTTTATCTAACTGACGCAATATTATGAAACGCCTTTGTTGCAAAAATGAGGGGGGATTTAACCCCATTATGGGATAGTCCAAATTTCCCAGAGGTATTTAAGGTGGGCAAAAGATATGGAAGGAAGCTGGTAGAGGTTACGGGCAAGATATGAGTCTAGAGAAAATGAGGAGGTGGCAAGTTTCGAGACTTCTAAAGAAGGACTGCATCTGCTCAAACATATTTCATACAAAGGATGTAAATTGTGAATGCAATGAAAGACATTGGAAAAGTTGATCTTTCCAATTTAAAGGTGGGCTTAGAAGAAGAAGAGGATAAAGGGTGTATATATTTATAATGTATACAAAATTTAATTAGAGGATCATTGAGATGTCACAGAATGGACAAGTTGGTTGAGGGAAGCAGAAATCTAGTTTGATCAGACCACTTACAAATGGCTCACTGAAGTTACAAAAAGGCCTTGCAGACGTCCAACTTAGCACAAATGCACTTTTCCTATACAGCATACATTGTATTTTACACTGTGACAGAGCCGTGTTTTCGCCTAGTATTATGACAGTGCATCTTTTACATGCTCCGAGGAAGGGGATAGAAACCATATAACAGCGGACTGTGAAATGTTGAGGCAATTTTGAGGACATGTTTTGAGAAGACTAAGCGAGATGTCTGGGGTAAGGGTTCTAGGAAATATATATTATAAATTGGCTGAGAAAATAATGAATAGCTCTACTGTACATGGTCAAATTATTTGCCTGGCTACTGAAATTACAAGGTTGCAAATTGCAAAGGGGTGGCATAAAGAAATAACTATAGTAGCTTGGTGGGTACAATCAAAAACAATATCATTTAGAGAGAAGAGGATACTGTGTAGAACATTTCTGAACTAATCTGTCCCAGTCTGGAAACTATATAGCTCATGGGGAAGGCAAGAGCAGAAGCAGTATGAGGGAACAAGGGCCTGCTAGTGATAAGAAATGCAGTGTGAAATAATGCTAGTGTATGATTACTGGATTGTGTTTAGTTTTCTTTTTCCTCTTCTCTTTGTATAAAATGATGTTGAATTCTGTTTTTGTATTAACTGGTGGCACGGACCAAAATAATAAAAGAATTATGATAGTTATTCAGAATCTATGCATTAATGACACATGTAAAAACTGCTACAGCCTTTTCACCCTCCCTTCCCAGAGAATAGAGTTGTAAGTTTAAAAGACAACATATTTAAGTTTCTTACTTTTTAAAAAGACAGTTTTGAATGGGGTTTTAACAGGTGTATATCATCAATTTACAAGACTCGTGTATTGAAATAAAACCAAAGTTAATTGTGTAGTATTTCTAAAGCTGTTGTCTCATTGTGCAGGTGTACTACAACACGGATGACGAGCGAGAAGGGTAAGGAGTTATTTTTTTTAATTAAAAATATTGCCATCAGCCAAAAATATGACTTCTTTTAAGGGGGGCTTAAACTGATCTAATCAGACATATTATATCCTAACAGACGTATTATATCCTAATCACTGCCAGAGTAATAGGAAAGAATCAGTCACCAGCATGTGATTTCTATGCTTGCATCTCGACATACAAACCTACCTCCCCACGGTCACTTAATGCAATACATATCATAGGGGAGTAACTGTGCATTCTGAGCCACAGGTCACTTAGTCACTGGATTTCAACAGGCTCCAGGGCAGCCAGAATATGTTTATCTGGTCCAGACTTTTTAACTTGCAAGAGTGTCCATGCACAGATCAGCAATTTTCCTTTGTATTGTGTGTAGGTACCTTTAAGCCCCAGTATGGAAACTGGTGATGGCTAAAAGGCCGGGTTTAGCTGAAGCTGCTCAGGATGACACGGTCCCTGTTGGTGACCCTACCTATGAATCCCTATGTCACTATAGCGGGTGACATGAGCTGTATAATCTACTTGTGAGATGTGCCTTTCCTACTGCATAATTGCTACTTGATGTGTCCTGATACCGTAGAGTAAATGACCATTACCAAGTACACTTACCCTGTTGCAGGGTAGGGTCTGAGTGTCACCCTGCAAAACCCTGTGCTAGACAGATAAATAAAGCAGACAAATATGGGGCTTCTTCTTTTAAAGAACAGATTATGTCAAGCGGATACCGGGCAGGTTTGCTGTGTTTTTGCCAGTAAGGAACATGGCTGAAACAGGACACACGTCACTTTTTAGCTGCACGGTTGCTCTGAGCCTGTGCTTCATGCCAAAAATCAATCTTCCCAGTGGCACACCTTTGGAAAATGTGATGTTTCCATTTAATAAATGCAGCAGTGCTTTTCCAGACAACACCCATTGATGGCCTTGCATCCTGGCACATTCAAGCCGGGTCTTGCATGCTGGCATGACACTATAAAACAAATACAAAGTGCTCTTGCGCAGTGTGATGTCTTCCTAGCAAAGGACTGTGCATTGCTCTTTTCAGTGTCGATGTATTTTATTTGTCAGTACATGCTTTATTATATTCAAATATACACAGATGTTTATTTGTGAACCAGCCAATAGATAGCATTTGCTCAACAATCGTACATGTGTTTTATTGATCAAACTATTCCCCAATGTAATTTGGCCTCATCCTGTGTTCTAGCAACAGCTAGCTCCGGGGCAACGTGCTCGCCTTGGAAGCAAGACTACACAGAGTAACACACGTTCGATCCCCGGGTCCGCACTCAGAGACCTCTGGGTATTAAGCGCATTATAAATAACCTATCATACCATATCAACTGGAGTAACACAAGAAAATATAAACAGCCGGTTGAACATACAAGAAAATATAAACAGCTGGTTGAACATACTATCCTCAGATAACACAAACCAGCTCGCAAACTGATTTGAAATGCTTGCCCTCACATGCATACACTATATATTGCCTGATCACTACAATATGTGGACACTATAAATGTGCAAACCACAGTGTTCGACATTTCCCAGGTTGATCGTTGGCATTGAAATGATCAGTCAGAATCTCATTAAATGCTGCACCTCTGCCCCATGCCAAAAAGGCCACACCCTCCATGGCAACTAGTTTGGCAACTTCCTTGCTCTGCTTGTCAATGTTGAGTTGTAGCTCTGGTTTACGTTATCACCTTAATGCAGACAGCACCTTTGTAACCCATAAAGATGAATAGGTTCCCAAGCTTCCGATAAGTCATTGAACAGGAAAGGTATGGATCTTGACTTAAACACTTGATCTGCCCTGGTCATTTCCCACCTGGACGGTGGTATCGTCCTACTCTGAAAGGTTGTATACTAATTGACCTTTTCACAATTGACCTCGGGAGAATTGACCTTGGGAGAATTGACCTAATTTAGAAGGTCAATTAGGACATATATGCGGGGGGAACCCCCGCAACCCCCCACCCAATCCATAACCCTCCGCAACCACCCACCCAATCCCCTTATATTATTTATAATCCAAAACCAACCCAATACATAAATAAAATAACTCAAATAATATAAAGGTAAATTGTGCAGAAGGTCAATTAGGACCACTATAATTAGGTCAATTGTTCAAAAGGTCACTTTGGGTAATACCCTCTGAAAGTCATCCATCATGCTGCAGCATGCCTCACGGACTAAGAAAATTCAAGCAATCAGCCCCATCTTCAAGGAGCTGCACTGGCTACCCCTTCAAGCATCTACCATTTGTAAGAGAGCACGCATCACCTACAAAGCCGTCCCAACCAAAACACCAATCAAAAACTCAGCATCTCCAGAGGCCAGTGCACCATCAGATGTCACGACATCACTGGGCTGGAAAGAAAGAACTGCAGGAGGGAAAACACTAGGAAAGAGGCCCTTTCCTGCTACCGCCCGCTCTCTGGATCAAGTTACAAACACAGCTAAGACTGACCCCCTTCATCAGAGTACACCCTTCGGGAAGTACATGGAGACTCTACTGTTGAAAGAATATCTTGCTGACCGCTCCACTCCACTGTACACGTCTACCTCTCTGGCACTGTCCACTCCGCTTCTCCCCTACCCATCCCAGCTGCCTCTGCTACCCCGCACACTAGCTGTAACCCCTGGTTGTGTCCCCTACGTGGACTACTGCTTTGCTTTCTAGCTAAACATGTTCTTTTCAAATTCCATAGATATATATGGTTAAGGGAAATAAATAAGCGTATGGAGTACATTTTGACACCGTCTCTGACCGTGTTTGTGGGTGGGTGTGTGTCTGTATGCTTCTTGAGGCTCGCCACACCGCCAACAGCTCTCAGAGTCCAGTCCACTTGAAGACTAGTAAATTCCCCTTGCCCAATCCCATTTCCTCTAAAATATTGGCATCTGAATCATTGCCTTTACTGTTCTAACTTGCATGTAAAAAGAAAGCTTATTTTTTAAATCTCTGCATGATAACTCTCATATGTGAGCTATGTTACTAGTTCCCAAATGTATTCAATGGTGTCTCATCTACTGTGATCATGCAGAAGAAAAATAATACCAGGTGTCCATTTAAATGGCAACATAGGGTACAAAAGCACATAGTTAACTTTCTCTAGTAGTTAAATGTGATGCGTGATCTAATTCAATATAGCAGGGCAATGCATAGGGAAATCCTCTTCTGCCTGTCGAAGGGTTCGTTGGTATGGACATGGTTTGGCGTGATCTGCTGTTGATTATAATGCATACAGTAAAGTGAAACCATTAGCCATGCTGACAAAGGATCTGTGCTCCAGATCTGGCAGCTGCATGCAATTAGAGCCAAGTGCATAGTGACCCAGGCCAGGGAAAGTAGGAGCTGGGGTTTGCTGGAGATGGGGCAGAACCATCGCCATTGACCTGTATATCTCACTTCTGTCAAACACAAGGGACACACATATCCTGCTAGCAGTCCATAAACTCCTGAAAACTGGCCTTAAACACCACCCAAACCCCCTCAGCACAGGCTCCAACTAGCGCTCCACTTGACATGTCCACCCAGCTCCTGGCTTCCCACCCACTCAGTACCATTACCCCACCCTTTGCCTTCTGTCAACTTCTTTTGCCTATGACTCTCTACCCGCAATTCATGATTAGTGCGCCTCAAATGATCTCTGCTTCAATGCCAGTAAGACTGAGATCCTTCTCATTGGGACCCCTGCTTCCGCTTTCCCTCTCTCACTCTGGCAGCCCTCCTTGGGCCCCCTTCCTTTGCCTTCATGTGAGGCAAAAAACATTGGTGTCATCTTTGACTCCACTGTCTCCTTCTCTCCTCACATCACAGACCTTGCCACGAAGGCCCACTACCAGCTGCACCTCCTCAGAGGCATTCTTCCTTTTCTCACTTTCCCCAGAAGCTCACTGTCTCCAGAGCCATGGTTCTCTTTAGGCTGGACTACTACAACAGCCTCTTTCTCAATATGCCATCCTCTACTCTCCACCATCTGCAACTAATCCAGAACAGGACTGTGAGACTTGTACTTGTCCTCAAGCCCAGGGACAGTATCTCTCCAGCTCTGAAATCTCTCCATTGGCTCCCAGTGGCTGCAAGGATCAAGTTCAAGACCCTCTACATCGTCCACTAGGCTTTCTGGGGCTAGAGACCGCACTACATCCAACTCTCTCTTCCTAAACAACCTCCTTCTCAAGGCCTTCGCTCAGCTACCTCAAGTTTTCCTACGGTCAGACACTTCTCCTGGCAGAGAGTGGAGGTAGATCTCTCTCATCCTTAGGTGCCTCAATCTGCAGTGGCCTTCCTGCCCCCTCTCAAACTTTAGCCGAACCACCTGACGTTCCGGAAGCAGCTCAAGACCTTCCTTTTCGCCTCTGCTTTCTCTCTTCCTCTCCTCTGCTGACCTACCGTCTGCTGTCGCTGACTGGTGGCCTGGCTACCGTCAGAGTCTCACTGGGTACCCGGCTCCCCCACAACCAGTCGCACCTGCCCTGCCTCTGCGCCTACCATGCACTTAGGGGCTGAAACTGTAACCCTACAGTCCCCTGCCTCTGTGCTGCCCTGATTGCACTTCCCCTTCCCACTCCCCGTTACTTCCCCTTCTCCCTCCCCTCTGCACTTTGGGTTACCGCACTTTCACAATCTGAATGGTGCAAAGCCTAGTAAGATTGTTTGTTTTTTCCTCCCTCTGTTTCCCTCCCTTGTCTTGTCACACCGAGAAACATTTGTGTATTGGCGCTTTATAAATGACTCATCATATATCATATACACGTACATCTGCCGCACAGGTCAAAGTAAACATCAAAAATCAGAATAAAATAAATCGCCTGCAGTTCAAGCTGTCACTTTTGTGACAGTCGTTATGCTACAAGTCCTGAGACAAACCTTCAGCTCACTCCAATGGGCCCAGTTGAGCATGTCTATTGGATCCGCTTTTAGTACGAACAAGGAACGTGGCAAGAACCCTGTTTGGATGAATTGTATTTAAATTTAGCTCATGCATATGAATTGTGTCCACATGCAATTCTCAGCTCGGGAACAATGGCAAGTGCAGATTTTATTTATTTTATTTATTTATTGGACATTTGTATGGCGCCTATGCACAAGTGTTTCCAGGTGCCACAAGATGAGTTGTGGGGGCGGGGATGCATGGGAAAGAAGTAGAGCAACAAACAACAAACGGTTATATTTATATTGGCCTTGTGACTATCCTACCGTGCAAGTGCAAAACAAGGTGGTAAGTGCAGGGGGAGGGAGAAGTGCAGGAGTGGGGCTCCCAAAGGAAGGGGGGTTGGGCAAGTGCTAGGGGCCCAGAGTGGCAAGTGCCAGGGGAAAGAGAGGGGGAGGAGAGGAAGAGTGCAGTGGACAGGGGGACCAGGTTGTGGCTAGTCCGGGGAAGGGAGCCCAAGGGCAAGTGCTGACAAGGGATGGAAGACGAGAAAAGGAAAGTCTTGAGAAGTTTCCGGAACTTAAGAAGATCCGACTTAAGTCTGCGGGGTCACAGAGGCCATTCCTGAGGGAGGAACCAGCTGAGGAAAGGGATCTACCTCCCACTCTGCTTGGAGAAACATTTGACCTGCAGAGAGTTGGAGTTAGAGGACTGAAGGACTCTGACAAGGAGGTATTGAGGGAGGGAGAGATGGATGTAGAGAGGTCCGAGGCCGCAGACAGCCTTGTGGATAATGCAAAGGGCCTTGAATTTGATCCTTGCAGTCACCGGGAGTCAGTTGAGATATTTTAGGGCCAGAGAGATGCGGTCACTGGGCGTGAGGCCAAGGATAATTCTTGCAGTCCTATGGATTTGTTGAAGGGGGCAAAGGGAGGAAAGAAGCAGATTGAGGAAGAGGTTGTTACAGTAGTCGCGCCTAGAGAGAACCAGAGCTCTGGAGACGTTGAGCTTCTGGGGGAAGTTGAGGAAAGATAGAATGCCCCTGAGGAGGTGGAGCTAAAAGTTGGACTTTTTGGCAAGGTCCGTGATGTGTGCAGCGAAAGAGGGAGAGGAGTCAAAGATGTTCCCAAGGTTTTTTTGACTCACAAGTGGGTGAGGAAAGGGGACCCAAGGAGGCCGACCAGAGTGTGGGGCGGGGACAAAGTGGAGGTGTCCCAACGTAAGGGATCTCTGTCTTACTGGCATTAAGGCAGTGATCATTGGCAGAGGATCATTCCTGAATAGCTGTCAGGTATGAGGGAGGAGGGGGAGGAGAAAGAGGATGGCAGCTTGAAGGAGAGCTGTGCTTCATCTGCATAACACTAGAAAGTGGAGATCAGGTGGGCCAGAGGGGGTAGGTAGATTTTGAAGAGCAATGGAAATAGGATAGAGCCCCGAGGGACACCACAGGTAGAGAGAGAAGTGGATGAGAGAAAAGGACCCATCTGCACTTGGGAGGGTCTGTTTGAAATGAATGAGGTCAGCCACACCAGTGCCCTGTTCCTGATGCCTGGGGTATCATGGAGACGGTTTATGAGGATGGAGGGGTTGACTGTGTCAAAGGCAGAAGAAAGATCGGGGAGGATCAGAACGGAGGGCGTGTTTGAGTCCAGGTTAGAGAGATGACGACGAGTTAGGCGGTGCGAGAGAAGCGCCTTTGTGAGATTTCAAAGTTTGTACACGCCCTCTAGCCCATCCCAGCTCGTGCATTTCATCATGAGCATATGCTTTGTGTTCGCATCTAGCTTTGCACTTTAGTACCAGCTGGCCCTGAGAGAGATTGTCAAGATATTGTGCACACAAAACAGAAAATAAATGCATCGCAGACCTATTGCCCCGCATGACTTCCCTATTTGGCTGCAGTGATTTCTTATCACAGAAGGACAGGAAATTTGGCAACCAGGCCCACATTCCACAAAGGGTCATCAGTGGAGAAACCGGACGGTCGCCTTGGCAACAGGGAGGGTTTGTAAACAAGGCAGGCCCACCCAATTTCCTATAGCGCGCATAAAAGACATTCTCCGCCGGCTATTTTAGTCATTTATTTACAGCAGCACTTCCCTGTTCACTGACACTTGCTTTATTGAAAAATGCTTCTAGCTTTCGCCATCTGGTTCCCTGGAGAGAAATCGATTCTCTGCTGCCAAAGTTTTAGAGAAACTTCACTGTCTGAAGTACGTTTCCTCACAGGCTTATAACTTTCTGGAAAAGGCTCTTCTGCCTCCAATCCACGGGCACGATCTGAGTTTTGCATTTGCAATTATATTACATATGTTCTGAAAAGCTTTTGTTTTTTCTTCTTCACAGAAGCAGTGTTCTAGTGAAACGAATGTTTCGGCCGGTGGAAGAAGAGTACGGCCCTCCAGTTACCAAGCATCTCAAAGAAGAAGGCCAAAAGAGAGGTACTGCCGGCAGCCAGCATAACAGCGCGAGGCGTGTATGGGTTGCGCATGCGCAATTGTTCAAAGAACACAAACTGAATCTCCTAGCTGCTGCGGTCCAGGAGGACCCAGTGCCACGCTTGAATAAAAATCCTAGCGTGGAGATGCCTGGGACACAGAACATTCTGCCACCTAACCCCACCCCACCCATCCAATTCCCGCGCAGCATAGTATGCACATCCGTGATATCCCAGATATTTGTACCGTGCACCGTCACCAACGGAATTGGTCCCTAGGCACTCAGGCGGATCTGCAAACAAGAAGGCGGGGTGGGGGCCAGGGGGTTAGTCAGGTGAAGAGGGAGTAGGAAAGTGAGAAAAGTGATGTCCTGTTGGCAGCTTCAGTTCGGTTTTCACTGTGCGCTGAGCTTTGGTGAGTATATCGGATCGATGTGAGTCCTCGTGTGCTGATGGTTCAAGTTATGTGTTGTTTGTTTGTTTGTTGTTGCGGTGTGTTGAAGTGTGTGCGGTTTTCTGTGCGAGAGTGTGGTTGTGTGGATTTTTGTGTGAGTTAATATATGTCTCTTAGTCCTTATAATTCTTGTTCTCTGCATCCGGTTGTCCTATGGAGTAGGTGTATCATTTCTCTTTTTCTTTCCTGTCCGTCTAATGTGCATAATCAGGCCATATAAATGCGTGAGAGTGTGTGCGCGCGAGTGCACAGTGCAGTGTTGGACTCTAATTTACAAAGATTCGACAGGTTTTCGGGAAACCGGGCATACCCAGGGCATGGCCCGCTTCTCTATCCTAGCAGAGCATCATTCAGAGAATCATTAGAATCCGTCAAATTATGAGCGGGGGAGAGAGAAAAAGAGAGAGAGAGAGAGAGAGAGAGAGATGGCGAGCGTGTGTGTTGTGTGTGCACTCGTGCGCACCCTGAAATGATTGGGAAAGCTTTACCTTGGTGTAAATCCGGGGTGTATGCAATACGCGTCTGCGTGTGGGTAAGAAGGAGAGGTGGTATCGTGGATAAGCCAGCATACACATCTATGCACCTCAATTACATCCACATGGATCAGAGGTAAGTAGTGCAGAAAGTGTGCAAACAATAACCGATCTGTCAATTCTTTCTAGATGTGTGTAGAAAGGTATTGCATTAAGGGAAACATTCATTTCACAGGAGAAGCAAACACATATAGAGAAAAATGAATACGCAGATGTTCCGCTAATCTGTATTGCATTGTACGCACTGTACACATGAATCAAGTGTGTCAGAGTTGCATGCCAAATTTCTCATACCTCTTAGTGCTGTCATGGTAACTATTAGTATCAGCCAGTTTATTGGTATTCAGTGTATTGGCCAGGAAACGATGAAGGCTGAGTCTGCCCTGATGGGATTCGAACTTGCAAAGTGCAGGGTGGCCGTGTGTCATTACCTCATGAGCTATCCTCCGAGACTACACACACTGGGCTTTAGGAGATTAGATGTAAGTACCCAATGTATGTGTATAACATACGCATATGTATTTTACATGGGTAATAGTTACCTCAGTGGCGGACCATACTAACTGGCAAAGGCCTGTCAGCAGGAGGAACTAGCCACATGGAAGCAAGAGCCATAACTGAGACTCCATGGCCAGCTGGACTTCCTGCCACTGAGGTAATTATGGCCATTAGCACCAGTCTGGGAATGAAAAAGGTAGCACAAATGTTCCTCCTTCTAAATGAACACATGAAACAAAATGGCCACCACGGAATGAGAAGAGGCAGCTGTAGGAGGAGTCATGTTTCTTTTTCCATGGTGGTTCAGAACTTGTTTGCAAAGGTGTGGCCAGGGGCAAAAGGTCCAGGGAGCCGATTTTCACTATTCTAGGGGGAGCAGCAGGGGGAGGAAGACAGCAGACAGAAGAAGGGCTAGTGGGAAGTGTGGCCATCGATGTCATACTGCTTGGAATTCAGACGTTGACCTCCCAATAACACCTGATTGTAAGCAACCTTCTTGACTACCGCACCACGTGTGGGTGGGTGCTCATTTATGACATACACTTTTGGCTGCACAGCGAGGGATTGTACGTGAATACAGAACATCAGATATTACATTACACATGGTGGAGTTTACGCCGGAACCTACGTACTTTGCTCCAACGCAATTTGGAATTGAACCCCAGAAAGCAAAGCAGAACAGAAAGTAGTATTTGTGCATGGCATTGGTGAAGCAGTACCAACATCTTTCTGTCAAGCCCTGCTTTACGTATACCTCTCTGTTCTTGTCATAAACACGATGCTTTGATCTGCCCAAGAGTCTTTCACCCTATCACTGAGGACACTTTCATCACCTGGCAGAATTATTTCAGCTCTTCATGGCTAAGCTGCAGTTAAGAATGAGTGACCGAGAACACGGCTGTGCAGGGGGCCAATCTATTCCCACGTGAGCTCCAGTTGAAGGAAATTGCATTACTGCTCACTATGAAAAATACTAATGAAAAGACTTTTGCAAACCTCTGTTGCATGCCAAGGTCGTGAACTAACAGATAACCCTGCGGGAAGTACCTTTTTTGTGCCTGAAACATACAGAAGATGTTCACTTTGATATGCATTGAAGTAAACAGGAACTCGCGCCATTTGCTGGGATATCCTCTGGAGGAAGCAGGCTCCATTGCACTTGGTCGGATTTGCACTCAGGAGTAATGTCCATGTGAGTTTGGGACATTAGCGAGGATTGGGAAATTCAGCCTCGGGGACCTAGAGCACATTTGCGCTTCTAAATACAGGTGCTCAGAAGCTCCCAACAGCAGAGACCTTTGCAAGCCCTTATTGGACGTGGTGGCATGTCCGTCTTCATTTGCACGGCTATTTGTTAGCATAGAGCCCAGCAAGAGATTTAAAATAATCACGGATAACACTTAATTACATTTTCCCGCCGAACCTTTCATAATAGGACTGCACAGGCGTTTTCCTGAATGCCCGCCTGTTACTGATATGACATTAAACCGAAAAAAAAATCTAAAAATAAAGAGGCCTGGATGATAACCAGTAAAATTATGACCTGCACACAAAGATGACAAAAATAGAGGTACACGCAGGTAGACTGATTCAAACCGTCATTTTGTGGGAGTTGTTGAGGGTGTTTTGCGAGATAGAGGGGGGTTCCCCTCCTTCTCAAGGGATGGAAGGCACGAGAAACGGGAACCCAGCTTGGTGCTTGCAGGGGGATGGCATGAGGCGGTGAACAGGTGTCGGGGTACAGAAGGTAGATAGGTTTCTTTGCTGAAGGTGGGTACAAATATGTTTGTTGTAGTTATTTGTATGGTTATTTACTTTCACATTTAACCAACCAGGGTAAACTGGCTCATTTGACCGTGGATGACGGAGGGAGAATCACCTCCTCTTGTGGGTGGGTGGAGGGATGGAAAGGATGGATGGATGGATGGATGGATGGATGGATGGATGGATGGATGGATGGATGGATGGATGGATGGATGGATGGATGGATGGATGGATGGATGGATGGATGGATGGATGGATGGATGGATGGATGGATGGATGGATGGATGGATGGATGGATGGATGGATGGATGGATGGATGGATGGATGGCTCATGTGACTGTGGATGAGGGAGGGAGGCAGATGTACCTCCTCGAGTGGTGGGTGTATGGATGGATGGGTGGAATGGGTGGGTGGATGGAGTGGATGAATGGATGGAGAGAGGGAATAGATGGATGGAGGGATGGAAGGATGGATGGCTCATGTGACCGTGGATGACGGAGAGAGGCAGAATCACCTCCTCTTGTGGGTGGGTGGAGGGATGGAAAGGATGGGTGGATGGAGTGGGTGGATGGAGGGAGGGACTCGAGGGATGGAACGATGGATGCCTCATGCGACTGTGGATGAGGGAGGGAGGCAGATGTACCTCCTCTAGTGGATGGAGTGGATGAATGGATGGGTGAATGGGTGGATGGGTGGATGGATGGATGGAATGGATAGATGGAGGGATGGAAGGATGGATGGCTCATGTGACTGTGGACGAGGGAGGGAGGCAGATGTACCTCCTCTAGTGGATGGAGTGGATGAATGGATGGATTGATGGAGGGAATGGATAGATGGAGGGATGGAAGGATGGATGGCTCATGTGACTGTGGACGGGAGAGGGAGGCAGATGTACCTCCTCTAGTGGGTGGGTGGGTGGGTGGATGGATGGATGGAATGGATGGGTGGATGGAGTGGATGAATGGATGGAGAGAGGGAATAGATGGATGGAGGGATTGAAGGATGGATGGCTCATGTGACCGTGGATGACGGAAGGAGGCAGAATCACCTCCTCTTGTGGGTGGGTGGAGGGGTGGAAAGGATGGGTGGATGGAGTGGGTGGATGGAGGGAGGGAATGGAGGGATGGAACGATGGATGCCTCATGTGACTGTGGATGAGGGAGGAAGGCAGATGTACCTCCTCTAGTGGGTGGGTGGATGGAGAGGATGGGTGGATGGAGTGGATGGATGGGTGAATGGGTGGATGGGTGGATGGATGGGATGGATGGATGGATGGATGGAGAGATGAAGGAATGGATGGCTATTGTGATTGTAGACGAGGGCGGGAGGCAGATGTACCTCCTCTAGTGGGTGGGTGGATGGAGAGGATGGGTGGATGGAGTGGATGGATGGGTGAATGGGTGGATGGATGGATGGATGGATGGATGGAGAGATGAAGGGATGGATGGCTCATGTGATTGTAGACGAGGGCGGGAGGCAGATGTACCTCCTCTAGTGGGTGGGTGGATGGATGGAATGGATGGGTGGATGGAGTGAATGGATGGATGGAGGGAATGGATAGATGGAGGGATGGAAGGATGGATGGCTCATGTGACTGTGGACGGGGGAGGGAGGCAGATGTACCTCCTCTAGTGGGTCTGAGATATATGTATCATTGCCACACGTCTGTATAATCTGTGTTGGAAAAGTATAAGGTTTGACAAAGGTGTCCTATAAAGAAAAAGCCTGTATCCCCGTGGAGATTTCTGTGCTCCCCGTGAGAAAGTGATCGGATCTTCTCTACTGTGTGACAAACTACTGCCAGTGTGAAAAAGCAGGCACTAAATGAATAGGGAAGAAACGCCAGACATACGGTACAGCGTGCTATTACAATGCAGTGTATGTTCAGTTTACGGAGTATGCATTCTTGCATTTCAGTTTAATGTGGGAAGAGACAACAAACCAATAATTAGATTATCCATGTTACTAACATGATGTTAGCAAAGACAGGGGGTAACGCATGGAAATATAGACGTACTACAGGGCACCTCAAGAATCACATATGAAAACTTGGGCCCAGATTACCTAACATTTGCACGAACGTTAAAAACAAAAACCCTGATTCATGAAACTGTGCAAAGTGTATTTTTGCATCGCAAAGTCAGTACACACCAATTTTTGCAGCACAAAATGACTTTGCACGGACTTTGCACTGCAAAAATACACTTTGCACAGTTCCATGAATCGGGCCAAAATGTGCAAATGCATTTTGCACCAGTTTTGCAGGGTGGGTAACATGCAATGGGGCTAACAGGGTATGGCCACATCCATATTACCTACAAACAATGTGCACTCGGACAGACATGGAACAGACTACTCTTGCAGCATAACATACAAAGAAATGTGCTTAATACATTATTTTGCACAGGCAGACAGTTTGGCTATTCTGGCCCTTCCTTGGAATATGACTCAAACAGGCCAGTCTTGACAACAGAAAAATAATAAAGGCAAGGATATGAAAATGTCTGAGTTGCCATACACAATCACAATCAAGACTAAGAGGATACAAAACAAAGTGCATTGACACCACAATCTGAAGTCCAGACCAAAAGACCCGATGAAGGCCTACTGACTCCCAGAGACCAAAAGACCTGATGAAGGCCTACTGACTCTCAGAGACCAAAAGACCCGATGAAGGCCTACTGACTCTCAAAGACCAAAAGACCCGATGAAGGCCTACTGACTCTCAGAGACCAAAAGACCCGATGAAGGCCTACTGACTCTCAGAGACCAAAAGACCCGATGAAGGCCCACTGACTCTCAGAGACCAAAAGACCCGATGAAGGCCCACTGACTCTCAGAGACCAAAAGACCCGATGAAGGCCCAATGACTCTCAGAGACCAAAAGACCCGATGAAGGCCTACTGACTCTCAGAGACCAAAAGACCCGATGAAGGCCTACTGACTCTCAGAGACCAGAAGGCCCACTGACTCTCAGAGACCAAAAGACCCGATGAAGGCCTACTGACTCTCAGAGACCAGAAGGCCCACTGACTCTCAGAGACCAAAAGACCCGATGAAGGCCCACTGACTCTCAGAGACCAAAAGACCCGATGAAGGCCCACTGACTCTCAGAGACCAAAAGACCCGATGAAGGCCCACTGACTAAGTTCAGCTTTTGCAGAGTACGGGAGAAGACAAAGGGGAGAGGGCAGGTTGCAGAGCACGACGCAAGCCTGCCCCAACTACAAAAACACAAGGTACACAATAGAAAAGGGGTTCTATCCTCCAATGTGCAAGACATCGAAAATGAATACATTAAAAAAGACAATGTGGTCGATTGGAAATGCAACGCTGCCAACCTGGAGTACTTCCATGGCAGTGGCCACACGGGGCCCCCATGAAGAGAATTAGGGGGAAACCGGTTAAAGATCATGCAGTTTAACCATTTCAAGAATGCTCCCTCTCCATAGAGCAACCTCAGCGTTCCAAGGGGTAGCCGGGTGTCCAGGCAGAGATTTCGAGAGACCCGCAAACCATGTAGAATTATGGTTATTTTGAAATGTCATGATTTCGGAAGCTGTTCTGCCACAAGCCTCCAAGGGAAAAACACAGTTCTCCTATTTCTTGAGATCCGATATGTTGCTGGCCAACAAGTGATTGCAGTGGGAATGAACTTGTTATAAAGATACCAGAGTAACAGTTTCTACACAAAATCCACCCACGCTATGTCACATTGATGGGAATAAATATAGTTTTTCCCCCTGTGAGGCGTCCGACCATCGCAGAGGATTTTTCAAATTGTAAAAGGTGACATAAAATAGCAGTCATTTCCTGTAATACAACGTGAAACTTTATGTAGCAACTGCTAACACCGTGGTTACCTCTTGGTGTCTGATTCTGGAAGGAAGAGGGTTGTTAGTAGGAGGAGAGCGAGAGACACGCAGTGGGAATCCTGAAGCATTCATGAGCGCATATCCGCATAACCCATTTTCCGTGTTTCTTGGTGGTGTCTGGTGTGGACGCTTGAGGTACGTGCATCCGGAGTGGTGCTCCAGTTTGTCGTTAGCATCCCGCTTGACTCGCTACCAATGCGGTCTGTCAGAGAGCAGGATGCTCAGTGGTTGTGGGAGGTTGCATGTGGTGGACTAGTGAAAGTGGCGTAGAGTTGTGCAGAGTTCAGCTCTGCACGCTTCAGCTGCAATTAGTGTCAGTGAGTGGTTGGGACGAGCGGGCCTCCTGCTGCGGTGTGCGTGGCAAGTAGTGTGTGCAGTGTAAGGCGGGAAGACGAATGATCGGCGGGTTGGTAGCCAGGAATCATTAGAATGACCATGGACTGAGGATGTTTAGCAGACAGCAGGGTCCTCGCTGGCTGTCCTTTGTTCATCCTTGTGGTGAAAGTGGAGAGTGATATTTCAGTCAGCCCCCTTCTTCTAGGTATCCTTGGACAGCCTTGGACAGCCCTGGCCTTGGAGGCTCGAGGAAAGGTCTTAGCGCCCTGTGTGTATTGTGGAGGGTGCACTGACGAGACTGAACCAACTGAGTGCAGTCTCCCATGCGATAATATCAGCACTGTTTCCCTTCTTGTGGCCAGTAGAACAGCCAGGTTTTACGGTGTTCCGGCAAGTCATGTGGCTGTCCATTGTGCAGCGTCACCTAAGAATGGCTGAGGGCTGAGAAGGACTCCCCGCCTTTGCACGGTCTTTTGAAGCATGGTACTGTCACCAGAGCAATGTTACTGGATGCAAGCCTCCTGCCGCCCAATCGAGTCTGGAATTGTGTCCCTGTGACTTGCGTGCCCCGGTCGTGGAAGGCATGGTGTAAGGTGCAGATTGTTTTGAGGTGGGTTCTGGATTGCGGTGGAGGCCAGTGAGGGATTCAACATTCTGGGGTCATGTGATCATATATTTCCAGTCTCAGGAGGAGTCTGGGTGCTTAGTTGTGTACTCTTTGCAGACGGCTCAGCAGGTAGTCGAGAGTTCTAGATGAAGGCTATTGTCGCAGTCAAGTATTGAGACTGCTAGGGGGGTGAATGCTAGGGTTCTGTGTGGGAGTGACAGGTGTGGCCTGATTTGGTCAACAAATCTCAGCTGAAAGAAGCAGCTTCCAACCATTACTTTAGGTTGTGTCTCCAAGGAGAAGGGCTTAATAATGGGAAATCCAAGGTTTTTGACAGGCAAGGTTGGTTGAGGTCAGTTTGTTAGTCCTTCTGACCAAGAGAAAGTTGTGGGTGTGTTTTGGTATAGCAGACCATGATTTCCATTATTTTGGCTCAGACCCAATATCATTCATCAGATTAGAACCCTGATTTGAGATGCTGGAATAGTAGAGAGTACCTCGTCACTCAATTCACCTGTAATTCCTGTCAGCTGTTTCTCCTTTTTCTTACTTCCATTCTGACATTGAGCCTTTATCCAATTCTAATTAATTTGTCATGATTCTAATGATTCCATGTGTTTTTACAGCTGACCTTTTTAGTGCTAATTTGTCACTGTTTTTTTAATTCAACGCACCGCTAAATACTGGGGCAGCACTCAACACACTCAAAAATACAAACACACCAAAACCACCACCATGAAGCACGGATCAACTATTCACTCATCACCATCAAACAGGAAGCCAGGCATATTGAAAAAGTTTGTTATAGAACCCAGGCCCCACCATCAGGACATCCCTGAAGCAGCAACCCAAACTATAGCAAGATTGCCATTTGCAACACGAAATCAGCCCACTATCTCCAGCAACTCCAATCCACCACCAAGTTGCCCACAGAAACGTTTCAGCATTGCCAAGTCACTATCCAAACCACCAACCGCATCGTCCACTCCCCCATGCACCTCAGTATGAAACACCTGCATTGACTACTTCCACTCTAAAATAGGCACCAGAAAAGCACTCCCTTCTACGGTCCCACTACCACGCTCTACTCGCAAACCTTCCAACGCATGGTACTCACTCCACCCCATTCACCATGACAGCCACATCACCCCCACTGCAAAGAAGAAAAAATCAAATTTCCTGGATGATGCCTGCCCACCCCAATCCACATCCAATAGCAGCACCACACTAGATCCACATTGCCTCAACATCATAAGCGCCTAGTACATTCTCCTCCTGAAGAAACCATACCCCAAACCCACCCACCTTGAAAACTACCATTCCATCACTATCCTGCCATACCTCACCAGAATCATAGAATGCTTCAACACCATGTAGAAAAAGAGGGGTGCCTGGCTATTCCCTGATCTCTACAGATAAATTATAATGTATAGAACAGTTAATAAGGGCGACCCCGGTTGTACAAGAAGACACAAAAACAATTGGCTAGTATTTATACCATCAAACTCATATTGTGTGTTACATACAGAAAGGTTGATTACCACAGGTAAGTGTACCCGACACATTTCCAACATAAAACATATACAACAACGTATCTAGTCATAATAGCAATAGGTGCATTTTTGGAATATCTTCTTAGAGAGGCACAGCTTCACCTCACTGATGATGCCCAACAAGGCTGAAACACGTGTATGGGGTTGCTGTTGGTACTCTTTTTCAGAGGTGAATTGCCTAGTATTTCGGTGCTGGACTGCCCCTGAGCAGGACAAAGACTGATATGCTGGGAAATTTCTTCTCTGAGAAGGGACAGTGAGCTAAAGACTTGGTAGAGTCTCTTCCAGGGGTTATTCACCCAAGAACAGGTCATTGGGCTGTGTTGGTGCTGGTGGAGAGATTCCCAGACCCCCCTTGCTTTGTTTGAGTTGTGGCATGGAGCAAAAAAGGCTAAACAGGTTTTTCCATTACTTCAGATATCCTTAAAAGAGGGCACCCAGGTGTGAATGCTGAAGAGGAGAGGACATTTTGTGAGAATGGGAAGCAGAGACAATTGCTGGGGTGTTGCTGCTGGTGAGCGGGCTGCTCATGTGAGCAGGGTGAGGGTTTTTCTAGTAGGAATGGAAGATGGGACAAAGAGGCTGTCTCCTCATATGTGTGTGGCTGATGATGAGCAGGTCAAGTTATGTAACCATGGATAAGCAGCAAACATGATCTGAGATGAACTGAGTGGAGGCTGGATCATGGCTTTTCAAGCAGATCTGGAGAGCAGGATCCAGAACCTACCTCCTGATTGACTTGTTTCTGTTGTTGGGCAAGCTGGTCTGTCAAATGTACCAAACAGTTAAATTGTAGCCATGCAATTGTGCCATGTATGCTCCAGGATGCAGTTGATACCTTCAAGGATGTTCAGTCAGCCCATGGCTGAGCCACTTTTCCTCCTCATCTTCTATGATACGGTAAAGAATTTGGGGGTGATGCTTTCTGCTGAAGGGAAGATATTTATTGTGAGATGGCGAATCCCGGATCTGGCAAAATCTGGCTCAAAGTCCACCAATGAGGGGGATAGAAAGGGCCATCCAAATTCCTTCACCTGTCTTGGGGGAATCCATAGTCACTTCCAAAGTGGGCATATTTATGTTTTTCCAAGCTTGAAAGCAAATTGCAGACTGTGACTGACAAGTTCCTGGTGGCGTAAGCAGATAGCATTGTGGTCTCTTCAAGAAAGACACTTGGTGACACCAGGTAGCCGAGATGGTCTCTAATGGTGTGTTTGTTGACCTTGTCAAGCAGGTGTTGTCATCAAATAAGATACTCAGTCTGAGGGGGATCAATGATTGTAGAGAAAAGTATGTTACTGAAAGCTTTGCCAAAGGTAGGCTTGTTTTAAGAGTCACATGTCTATGAGTAGGAAGGAGGGGTCTATGTTGGTGCTTGAAGAGTAAAGCTTAAACGTCTAATGTTTGTAAAGAAAGGGGGTCCAAAGAGGGCCAGGTTATATCCCAGATCTCACTTCTAACATCTTGAACTGCAGGTTTAAGTTCCTCACCATGTGGTGGAGATATTCCCGCCTGTACGAAGCAACTATTCAAGCTTTCTGACCCCAGCCACCGCATGATTCATATGTGCAATACCATAGGTGTGGCTGTGGTGTCTCAGATGGAAATAACTATTCAAAAAGAAAAGTCATTGGACATGTAGTAAGACAGGGCAGCCATTTGCTGTATTACTACCCTGAAATATTGGAGTTGTTCGGTTACTGATGGATTCTCTTGTGTCTGTCGCCTCTACAGTGTGATCTTTGTTCTTGCAGTGCTTTTGTATGTGCGGAAAGAGACAGACGAAGTGTTTGATGCCCTGATGCTGAAATCGCCGACAGTCAAGGGTTTAATGGAAGCTGTAAGTATCTTAATAAACGAGCTTTCGATCTTTCATTGCCTGACAGTCGTAGAACAACCAAGAGGTTTCCTGTGTCAGTTTTCAATGCATCAAAAAGTAAAGTCTTTTGTAGCCCATCCGTAGACACTTACATTGGTAAACGCCCAGGGTTTGCAATGCAGTCTACGGTGGCTGCAAAGAGCCACATTGCAGTAGTGATTGCTATGCCTAACTACTCCCAAATGAAGCCTGTGTTTTTGTGTGACACTGTAAGGGTTATTATATGCCGAGGGAGTGACGTGGCAACCTTGTCCCCAATGTCCAGGCTATGCATGCCAGTATGGCTTGGAACATCCGTATATGACACATGCTCCTAGAAGGAAGAAAATAACTATGGGAGTATAACTGCACATTGCACTATTTCTGAGGCAATCCTAAACAGAAGGATTTAGTTATCATTCAAAAAACAAAAAAAGGCTGATACGTGATCTACTAATCCATTCTGAAACCTATTTTAATTTTATGACACTAGCAATGTGGCATTTAAAATACATACAATACAAAACACTATGCATAGACTAACAGCCAATAAAAAATACAAACATGACAGTACTCCAACAATGTGCGAAATTCCCAAAAAGTGGTTGACGTGACAATATGTAAACAAAAAAACTGTGCAAAAAACGCAAATAGGCTTCTTAATAAACCACGCTGGCAGAGTTTTGCTACTCTGAACTACAATAGTGACATTTGTATTTATCCCACTATATTTGTCATAATATAATTTCACAGAGCTAATATATAATGAAACAAGGAACTGTGCAAACAAACGTGAGCCGGCCATTCTAACAGAGTTTCACTACTCGGAGCTACCGTAGAGGAGTGTACATTCCGCCAACTATATATAACACATTCACAATTTCCCAGGGTGTATGTCTACAAGTCGCGGATAACTGCATGACTGAAAAGAGAGTCGAAAGAGGGCATGCCTACTTGTACTAGACATTTTGGAGATGGCAATTATTAAACCTAGCCTCCAGCTCACCATCTTTAACACTCTTGACACCCTTGTCCCTGCCATGAGGATCTGCATGAAGCCTGTCTCCAAATGCAACTCTTCGTATGACTCTGACTTGGCAGCTTTTAAACAAAAGTGCAAAGCTGCCGAGCAGTAGTACATCTTCTGATAAACTGGCCTGCCGCCTGCTCCAAAGGCAATATCCTCTCACCATCCGCTCCATGAAGAGGGCTCATGTCCAAACCCTCATCTCTGGGGCAACTAATAACATGGCTGAACTTTTCCAAATCTGCAAGGAACTTGCCAATCCTACTGCAGTCTCCTCCTCTCCTCTTCCCTCCCAGGCACTCTGCACTGCACTTTCCTCCCACTTCTCCACCAAAACTCAGGACATCCTGTCCTCACTGTCATCTACTCCCCTCCCCACCCCCTCTTCTCTTGCCTCCCTTTGCCCCCCCTTCTCCCTCTCTTATTCTCTCCTCCTTCTCTCTAATTTCACCAGATGAGGTCTCTAGAATAGTCTGCTCTATAAAAGTCTCCTCCAAGCAATGTGCTCCCGTGCTCTTCCAGAACCATCAAGGACATCTCCTCTCTTGACCCTTTCTTGACTGACCTCTGTAACCACTCCTGTACCACTGGCTCTTTCCCACAACCCCTCAATCACTCTGTTGTGTACCCGCTTCTAAAAAAGCCATCTACCCTTCATGCCCTGCAAACTATCGCCCTATCTCTATCACCCCTTTCTTGGGTAAAGTCATGGAGAAATTGGTCATCCCCCAAATGACCCACCACACCAAATCGGCTGGCTGCCTCCACAACCACCAGTCTGGCTTCGGAGCACCCAGAGGCACGGAAACTGCTCTCCTGAACACCTGCTCTTAAACCTGGACACTAACTCTCCCTCTGTTCTGATCTTTCTTCTGCCTTTGACACGGTCAATCATGCCATCCTCATAAATCATCTCCATGATAACGTAGGCATCACAGATCCGGCACTGGCGTGGCTGACCTCCTTCCTTTCAAACCAATTGTCACAAGTGCAATTGGGCCCCATGCTTCCCTCTTCAGGGATCTATCCTATTGCCATCTTCCTTGCCCCCCTAGCCCACGTGACCTCCACCTTCTCTCCTCACTTCCAGTGTTATGCTGATGACACTCAGCTTTCCTTTAAGCTTCCATCCTCTACCTCCTCCCCTTCCTCTCTCATACCTGACTGCCTGACTACTATTCAGGCCTGGTGCTCTGCTAACAATCTCTGCCTTAATGCCAGTAAGACAGAGATACTTCTCACTGGGACACCTGCTCCCTGTTCCCCCCACACTCTCTGGCCACCCTCCTTGGGTCCCCTCCACTCACCCTCTTGTGTGGCTAAAAATCTTCTGGTCATCTTTGACTCCTCTCTCTCCTTCTCTCTGAAAATCACGGACCTTGCCATGAAATACAACTTTCAGCTCCACCTCCTCAGAGGCATTCTCCCTTTCCTCACTTCCCCCCAGAAGCTGAATGTCTCCAGAGTTCTGGTTCTCTTTAGGCTGGACTACTGCAACAGCCTCTTCCTCAATCTGCCTTTGTCTTCCCTTCGCCCTATTCAACTAATCCAGAATAAGGCTGCAAGACCTATCCTTGGCCTCAAGCCCAGGGACTGCATCTCTCCAGCCCTACAATCCCTACAGTGGCTCCCAGTGACCGCAAGAATCAGATTCAAGACCCTTTGCATCATCCACAAGGCTGCCTGGGGCATGGGACCTCTTAACATCCAGCTCCTCACTCCATATACCTCCCTACTAGATTTCTTTGGTCCTCTAACTCCAACTCTCTGCAGGTCAGATGCTTCTCCAAGCAGAGAATGGGAGGTAGATCCCTTTCCTTGGCAGGAGCCTTCCTCTGGACTGGCCTTTCTGCCCCGGTCAGACTTGAGCTGGATCTGCTTAAGTTCCGGAAACGTCTCAAGACATTCCCTTTCTCCTTCTTCTTCCTTCCCCTCTCCCGTGCTAATGTCCCTCTGCCGCAGTGACTGGTGCAAAGACCCTCTTACAGGGTCCAGGCCCTCCTTGACCAGTCCCCTGCCCCAAAGCATCCCTACCAGCACTTGCCCTCGAGCGCCCTTCCCGGACTAGCCTGATTCTGGTCCTCCCCATCGATCGCAATTTTCCATTTCCCACTTCCCCTGCGCTTACCCTTCCTGGCTCCCCTCAGCACTTGCTCTGCCCCCTAAGCCCCACTCCTGCACTTCACCCCCTCACACCCATGTCAACTTCCCAGCCCTGCCCCCTTCTTCCACCCTCACTTGCACTTTTTGTCTCTGCACTTGCACGGTACGAATGTCAAAAGGCCCCCTTTTGTGCCTTGTGGCACCTGGAAACATTTGTGTATAGGCGCTATACATATGTCCAATAAATAAACCGCCTTCTTCAGGACCAGCAATGCTTAAGGACCCTGTATAGAAATTATTTTATGTAAGTGTCTAGACACATATGGCACTACTTAATATGGAGGTGAAAATCAGTACAGCCTGGAAATTGGCCAATGAGGGAAGTCTCGCCATTCTATGGGATCACCACGCTGGTGGTAGGGCTCTCAGTACGGCACTTCCTCTCCACATGGGAGCGTGCGCTGACAGCCATGCTGCCAGCGATGCATGGCTGCCAGTGCGATGCTCATTCTCAACATGGGAGTGTCTGGCCGACAGACATGTTACCTGCCCCACTTGTCTCTCTGCATGGCAATCCCTCTCTTCAAGGTAGAGCGGTGCTGACAGCACCACTCTCCTCCTTGCCCAGGCCACACCTGGCAGATGCGGCCGGGGAACCAAATTAACCCACCTTCCTCCCTCCATGCCTTACCTTCTTAGCACGTGGGGCGTAGTCCCCTCTGCCAGCTCTGCTCTCCTCCTCACTGCACAGCGCCTTGGTGTAAAGCGCTCTATAGATAAATAAATAAATAAATCACTCAGGCCTTTAACTCGGTCTTCAGGGCCTCGGGCTAGGTTTATAAAGCTGATTTATAAACTTCATGTTCTTCACTAATTTCATTATCGCTCTTCTCACACAACCTATGAGGCTTACTTGGGTTTCATTATTTATTTCATGAAGTTGCAATGACTTTTCATTACTGCCTACAAGCTCAGGTCTATCATTAGTCTACATCCGAGCGCTTGTCACCGTCAGTGGATTTAGTCTCTGCTTGCGCCGCATTCACTTTTTCAGAAATGTGTGAAATCTTGAACTACTCATTCTTCCCTTTTGTTTCTCTTCTCTTTAGGATGACATTTTTATCCTTTGCACTTTCAACATTTAATAATCATGTTATGTTATGGATTTATATAGTGCAACTCTAGCTCGGAAGCAGAATAGCACAGTGCATTCCGTGGATAGCAAGATGCAGAAGAAGGAGGAGTTTAGGGGGAATTCATGGACCCAAGTTTCCCATGGTTTGAAGGCCAGTGTCTTCATCTCATCCCTAAAGTGCAGGCAGGAGCGAGAGGGGCAGCCTTATGTGAGTGGGTACAAATGGATCATTTGCGCATTAGCGCATTAGCACATTAGCACATTAGGCACTGCTCTTCTGGATATTGCAACAGGTATTTGATAACGTTGACACATTAAAATGGAACTGAAATGTAAGCCATATGTATATCTCAGAAAATAAACAGATTATTTGCCAGTTAAGGCTGGCATAGACACAACTAGAGCACATGTTTTAGTTCTGGGGGGAAATCCCAGGGTACTGTGAGGTGTGTTTATTTTTATGCTAAGTCTGCTTTCTCTACTGCCCGTTACAGTTAATTTCTCTCAGATTATGCGAATGTCCTCCCCCTGGTGAGCACCAGACAGTACAACTGACCTTTGATTATGGAAACCTTTAAACATGGCTGCCACTGCTCGACTTTTGCATGGCATCTCGGAATGGATGGCTTAAGAAAAGTAGCATGTCAGAAGGCAGCTCCGGGAACAGGAATTTTCAAGACACTATAAGGGGTCAGAAATGCGAGATGGACACAAAGATAACGTTTTGTCAAGGTTTTCCATTTATTAAAATTAAAAAGTGTTTTTAATAAACGCCTAACTTCCCCTAACCTAATAGACAGGTCCCTGCCTAGCAAACTAAAACTAAAGAAAAATGATCCTGTGTCCAAAATATCTCTGGCCCTCACATTAATACATACAATACAATGATACAAGGAAAACATGGCTGCCTTTTGGTTCAACAAAACAGTTTTGTAATTCAAATTCAAATGTTTTTGAAAGCACTCCTTGCGTCCAGGGTTGTATTCCCTAACCCTTGATCGATTCAGGAATACTTAGATTACAGCTCTGATTCAACAAAGATCTGTTCAAGGAAATAGAAAAGTCTTATCCAACCATTGCATCTTTCTCAGCGATACCACAAATGTCCTTTTCACCACAGTTGGTTAACTCAAAACAAGTCAATGGGCCTCATTACGGGGTTGCCGGTAAAACCGGCCGGGCTATCACAAGCGGCGGCGGTAAGGGTTATTCCCCCTTTCCTTTGCGTAGTCCATGGAAATGGGGACATGTGTCAAGGGTGGCGTCCCAACGAAGTTTCGTACCTGATTTGTTGTGGTGATCCGTTGCAATGTATCCAAATGTGTTGCCTTAGCGATGCAGGAAATCGGCTTGACAAAACCCCAGGGATCTTATACCTAGGTTTGCCAACCCAACTCCCCACACCACGGAAGACCTCCCCTGTATTTACTTGGTGCGAGGACAGTGCGAACACTGGCAGGGGAGACACTAACAGTAGTGCAGGTCTGATGGCAGGATGAAAATTGACTTCCAGGCAATAAACAGCAGCCAAGGCGGATGATACAGTGCTTCCAGGTGATGCTCAGTAGCCATGGAACGGTACTTTGTGGCCCAACGGGAAGAAAGGGTGGAAGGCAGGAAATGCAGGTTGACAGAAGGAAAGGCAAGAATGCAGCAAGAGCAGCAGGCAAGGAGGGGGCAAAGCAAGGCAAAGACAACTGGCCGAAGAGGAGGGACCAAGCAGTCGGGACAACAAACAGAAGGAACCTAGTTACCCGCTGGAGTGCAATAAGACGCACTTTGCAGATGTGCCCGAGGGCTTAAATTAGCCCGAAGCATGAAAGTAAGGCTTTCCAGAGACTGGTTGGCAGATTTGGCCAACCAGAGCCATTGCCGCCATACCGAGAATGCACAAACGTGGGAGCCGTGCCCTGACGCATGCACGATATGATGGCAATGGCGGTGCCCATGGTGGTGCGGCCCCCATCCGCTGCTGAAGGACCAACGCCAGCGCGGGTACAGGCACCAGGATACTGTACGCTGATCGGTAAGTGGGAGTGTGTGACCTTGCCTGGGCAAGGGGCGAGGGTGTGCAGCAGCGCACGTAAGGCATGGGTGTGTGACAACCGCGAAGCACCGGCACTGTTGCTACTGGTGCTGGTGCTTCTGTGACAACCATGCTGGTAGGGGCCTGAAAACCTGCCAGGTCAGGCTGCCGGGCGATCCGTGGCTCCTACTGGCATCATTGTAGCATGGCTGTCCAGAAAGGGTGCCGGTACGTTTCTATCGGCACCCTTATTTCCAGACCGCCATATTTGGAATGAGGCCACAATATCCCTTTTGAAAGGATGATTGATTTTCTCCTCAAAACACAGGTTCAAAACCAAATGCAATTGTTCTGTTACCATGTAACACTTTCTTCAAAGAAACTACTTATCAAAATAGCACTTCACTCTTTTGCAATACTTCTTCTTGAAATAAGATACTTTTGTCAGAAGAGCAAAAAGCAAGTTGTCTCAGTGATGCTACTGCTTGTCAAAAAAATGATAAAGTACATGAATTCTCTTAATTCAACAAAGGTTCTTGCCACACATCTTTCTGCCACAAAAATATAATTGTAATTTTTTTTTATCAAGCCACCACTTGACATAATGTGTTCAAGTTTCCCCTAAACTGAGAATTAAATGTACAAAAATTATTCTCAGAGGGTCTCTCAATGACTTCTAGACAGTCTTTTAACTGATAGAAGTTTAGGTTACAAGCTTCCTCCAGTTGAAATCCCAAATAGGAAGAGTTGCACCTTTGTCGCCTTAGTATGGTTTCACAGTCTCAGGGATGTTGACAATGTAAGATAGAAGCTTTCCCAAAGGTATATCTCTGAAAAGGGGATTTATGCTTTGGCTGCTCTATTAGGATTTTCTCACAACTTCTTGGCTGATGGTAATGCTGGTTATGAGCTTTTGCCAGTGGTTGTCTTGATATGGTATGCCTGTAACCTCTTGGCTGTGGGTAGTATTTGTTAGAGGCTTTCCCCATTGGTAGTTCACCCAAAGTCTTTTGACAGCCTCTTGGTTGTCGGTAGTACTGGTTATAAACTTTCTCCTCCTGTAGTCCTTTATAAGGGAACTTTCTTCTTTGCCTTCTCTAACTATTCGGCTTTCAGTAAATACGTTTCGCTTTAATTTGGCAATTGTTTGGTATTCAAAGTGATTGCTTGGTAACAGCTTTCGTGTACGTAGTGGCCTGTGCTCAGCATTCACTCTCTGCCAACTCACTGGTTCTCTGCGACGGCTCTCTTGCTTTTAGGCTTCACGGCAGTTCTTCAGCTTTCGTCTGCTTTCTCTTCCACTTCTAAGAGCCTCGGGTAAATTGCCCTTCAGTCTTTGGGATCACTGACAGCTCTGTCGATCTTCCGCATCTTCACTGGGTCTGCCACACACTATTCTGGGAGCACGTCTCCTCAACTGGGCTTCTTCTTAGTATGCTGCTTTCTGCTGCGCCTACTCTGCAGTTCTGCTTGATTTCACCCTCAGGGTGACTGCTGCTGGCGGGCTTCATTGCGTGGCTGCACCTCTAATAGCTTCAGCTTCCCCAGCTATGCCTCCCGCATGGCCATTCACTGCTCCTCAGCCTTCTTCCTCTGCTTCACCTTCATTCTTTTCATTCCTCAGCTGGGCCTCATCTTGGGTTTTAAATATCTCGCTCACATGCTTTGAGTGACATCAACTAGACTGCACCTTTGATTATTCACAATTCTGAGTCCTTATTGCCTCTGAACTCCTCTTCTTTGTCCCAGTACTTTTAGCATTATGGGAACTGAAGTCCATAGAACAATGTATAACATTAAGTTGTTTCGTGTTATTTTTAACTGAGTCAGACTGTTCTATGAACTGAGAGTTATTACAGTAAGGGGAGATTATGGAAAGAGTTTGTAATTCCACATTACTAGAGACTGGGTGTGCTGACAATTAAGAGCCCATGGCCCACAAGGCCTTACACCTGGCTACAACCTTATTGTTCAGAACAGCTCAAGAAGAGCTGGGGGACTAACGATACTACACAAACACCAATTTCCTCTGCTTATCAAGGACACCTCAGCTGGTGCCAAAGACTATGAATCCCATCTTGTAAAACTCCAACTCTCACCCTGCACCCTGCACCTCGCACAGCTTCCTATTCATTTACAGACCCCCTCCAACAAAGACTTTGCAGAGACACTCAGCGACGCTCTGACAACTAACTTCAACCTACATCCAGCACTCCCCATCCTAGGTGATTTCAACATCTGGTTTGACTGCCCTTCAAACCCTATGACCTGATCTCTCACAGACAACCTAGAAGCCTTCAACATGACACAACGCACCTCTTCGCCCACCCACACTGGAGGCCACATCCTTGATGTGGTCTTTAGTGCCACAAACATCATATCCACTCTGAGTCCACGCCCCCTAACATGATCACTCTGCAATCTTCTCTGTACCACTCTCAACCGCGGCCCACACCCAAGGACATGGCCAGCCACCACCAACCTCCACACCCGTCACCCCACTCTGGAACAAAGTCATTATCACCCTGGATCTAGCCAGCTCCCTCTTTAACTCACTCCCAGCACTCTCTCTCCTGGAAGCACTCCCCATCAAACTCTTCGACCACTGGCTCCCTAACGCTTCGCACCCCTCACCCTAATATAACAACCCTCTTAGAGATCAGGCCCCACACCCAGCTGGTACAGCGCCAACCTCTAATTGCTAAAGACCCTCAAGCACCATCTGGAACGGACCTGGAGAACCAACCCAACCACCCAAAACAAAACTGCCCTAGCAAGACTAACAAGGGCCTACAGATTGGTAATCATAAAAACCAAGATAGAATTCCATGGGAACAGAATCTTGAACTCTCGCAACCCAAGCAAGGAACTGCATAGAATCATTTCTGAATTAAGCTCTCTGGGTACGCCCCTCCTCCGAACTCCCAATCCCTATGCGATGCCTTATCAGAAAACTTAATCAACATCGCTATCGAGAGACACTCTGCCATCATCTCTAAATTAGAAATAATGCCCCCGCCCATTACCCACCCATTCCGCATCCAAACTCCTGCCTGATACAAACCTTTGATTCTTTTTCTCCGATCTCACAACAGGAGTCTCTCTCACTCCTAGAACAAAGCTGCCCATCAGGTTTCCCTGAAGACCCTTGCCCGCCAACCTGCCTCAAAAACATCCTAGCCTTAACCTGTTCAGGCAGTATCGCACACTCAATCCTTAACCACTCCCTAATATTGGGAACCTTCCTGGAAGCCTTAAAAACCTCCTACATCAATACCCTCCTCAAAAAACCTACGCTCGACCCACTCCTCCACCAGAACTACCGGCCCTTTTCCAACACCTGCTTCATGGCCAAACACATGGACCCCACAGCATACAAGCAACTCTGCCATTTCACTGAAGCCAACAACCTCCTTGATCCTGCCCAATCTGGATTCAGACAGCTCTGAGGAACGGAGTCCTCCCTACTGTCCATTTGTGACGACCTAAAAAGAACAGCAGACTTGGAAGAATGCGCTCTGCTCATTCTATTGACCTCTCTGCCGCCATTGACCACACCATTCTCCTAGGGAGGCTACACTCTTTAGTAATCAAAGATAGTGCCCTCACTTGGATCTCCTCTTTCATCTCTAATCGCTTGCAAATCATGCTCCTCCACCTTTTTTACCTCTACATCCCGACCAGTACCAAAAGAGGTCCCACAGGGAGCATCGCTATCTCCCCTCCTCTACAACATCTATCTGAACCCACTCCCCCCACTCATCCGCTCCCACAATCGCACATGCTACAACTATGCAGACAAAACCAAGATAATCCTTAAAATCCCAAAATTGCCAGGCTCCAACAGTCCAGATCTGTCATCATGCCTCTTGGATAGTGACTTCTGGATGATGACCAACCACCTGATCCTCAATCCTAGGAAAACAGAAATCCTAGTCTGTGGCAAAACCTATTCCCTCACCTCGCTCCCTAGCCCCCCTTCATCCCTCCCGGCAATTTCCACATTGGTGAGAAACCTTGAATGCACACTGGACACAGATTTATCCCTCTCCCAACACATAAACTCTGTATCCAGAACCTGTTTCTTCCACCTACGCATTCTCAGACGTATCTTCCCATTCCTCACCTATTCTCACCGTTTCTCTGCAATCATCTCCACCATTGTCTCGTTCTTAGCGTTTCAGCTAAGGAAACTGCAAAGAATCCAAACCGCTGTGGCCTGAATGCTCATCAGCCTCCCTCCCAGGGAGCACATAAGCCCTACACTAAGAATCCTCCATTGGCTTCCTATTGTTCATCGCACTACCGTTAAAGCCATGATAAAGACTCTGGTTGAGACTCTAACCTGGCATATAGGCCGGTAGTAGAGAAAACTCTCAGATTCCCCCCTTGGTTTTGCATCACTCACAGTGCCATCCACAGCATCGCCAGGAATTCCTCCAAGACAAACTCACTCGCTACCACCTCTAAAGGACACTAATATCTGGCACAGCATCTCTCCTAGTTGTTCCACAGTGTGGTCCTCCTTTTCTGTCCAAGCGCTGATCATCTGGAACTCTCTACCCCTGCACATCCATAACACTGACAATCACTTGGCGTTCAGAAAGCCCATCAAAACCGGGCTCTTCCCTTCCTCCGCTTGAAACCTTTTCGCACTCTATACTGTTAATATGCACACAGAAACACTGACCCAAACTCGACAACAAACCTATCCACCTTGACCTGCATGGATGCTGGCAGGGTTCGCAGCGGCATGCCACGATAAATTTGCCCGCCCTCACCCACAGATGATCATACATCACTTCCCGTCCCTCAGGGCCACCCTCCCACTGCTCAGGCTTTCAACCTAGGGAGACCACAACTGGTGAGACCGGCCAAGCACATTGGACCTAGAAAAATGACATTGAAGATGAACTCCATCCGAGTTTAAGGTATGCATACCTTGCACCATGTCTTTGGACACAGGTCGCCAGTACGGCCGCCCATCCATGCATTTTAAAATGCAGCTATGGCTAAGCAATTCCGGTCTAGCAGCTCGCATAGCCGCCCACACTGAAACCACTGACATACTTCAACACCTCTGCCAATAGTATACAGTGACAACCTACGTAAAATGTTGGTCTTGCTGGGCACACATCAAATCTCCGGTATTATCACTCTATCCTAAACCACCAACAGCCCCCACCCATGTGCCTGACCTCCAGGCTGCTTACTGGAGTTTAGCCAGCCCAACTAAGTCCTAACCTGGATTATTCACAATTCTGAGTCCTTATTGCCTCTGAACTCCTCTTCTTTGTCCCAGTACTTTTAGCATTATGGGAACTGAAGTCCATAGAACAATGTATAACATTAAGTTGTTTCGTGTTATTTTTAACTGAGTCAGACTGTTCTATGAACTGAGAGTTATTACAGTAAGGGGAGATTATGGAAAGAGTTTGTAATTCCACATTACTAGAGACTGGGTGTGCTGACAATTAAGAGCCCATGGCCCACAAGGCCTTACACCTGGCTACAACCTTATTGTTCAGAACAGCTCAAGAAGAGCTGGGGGACTAACGATACTACACAAACACCAATTTCCTCTGCTTATCAAGGACACCTCAGCTGGTACCAAAGACTATGAATCCCATCTTGTAAAACTCCAACTCTCACCCTGCACCCTGCACCTCGCACAGCTTCCTATTCATTTACAGACCCCCTCCAACAAAGACTTTGCAGAGACACTCAGCGACGCTCTGACAACTAACTTCAACCTACATCCAGCACTCCCCATCCTAGGTGATTTCAACATCTGGTTTGACTGCCCTTCAAACCCTATGACCTGATCTCTCACAGACAACCTAGAAGCCTTCAACATGACACAACGCACCTCTTCGCCCACCCACACTGGAGGCCACATCCTTGATGTGGTCTTTAGTGCCACAAACATCATATCCACTCTGAGTCCACGCCCCCTAACATGATCACTCTGCAATCTTCTCTGTACCACTCTCAACCGCGGCCCACACCCAAGGACATGGCCAGCCACCACCAACCTCCACACCCGTCACCCCACTCTGGAACAAAGTCATTATCACCCTGGATCTAGCCAGCTCCCTCTTTAACTCACTCCCAGCACTCTCTCTCCTGGAAGCACTCCCCATCAAACTCTTCGACCACTGGCTCCCTAACGCTTCGCACCCCTCACCCTAATATAACAACCCTCTTAGAGATCAGGCCCCACACCCAGCTGGTACAGCGCCAACCTCTAATTGCTAAAGACCCTCAAGCACCATCTGGAACGGACCTGGAGAACCAACCCAACCACCCAAAACAAAACTGCCCTAGCAAGACTAACAAGGGCCTACAGATTGGTAATCATAAAAACCAAGATAGAATTCCATGGGAACAGAATCTTGAACTCTCGCAACCCAAGCAAGGAACTGCATAGAATCATTTCTGAATTAAGCTCTCTGGGTACGCCCCTCCTCCGAACTCCCAATCCCTATGCGATGCCTTATCAGAAAACTTAATCAACATCGCTATCGAGAGACACTCTGCCATCATCTCTAAATTAGAAATAATGCCCCCGCCCATTACCCACCCATTCCGCATCCAAACTCCTGCCTGATACAAACCTTTGATTCTTTTTCTCCGATCTCACAACAGGAGTCTCTCTCACTCCTAGAACAAAGCTGCCCATCAGGTTTCCCTGAAGACCCTTGCCCGCCAACCTGCCTCAAAAACATCCTAGCCTTAACCTGTTCAGGCAGTATCGCACACTCAATCCTTAACCACTCCCTAATATTGGGAACCTTCCTGGAAGCCTTAAAAACCTCCTACATCAATACCCTCCTCAAAAAACCTACGCTCGACCCACTCCTCCACCAGAACTACCGGCCCTTTTCCAACACCTGCTTCATGGCCAAACACATGGACCCCACAGCATACAAGCAACTCTGCCATTTCACTGAAGCCAACAACCTCCTTGATCCTGCCCAATCTGGATTCAGACAGCTCTGAGGAACGGAGTCCTCCCTACTGTCCATTTGTGACGACCTAAAAAGAACAGCAGACTTGGAAGAATGCGCTCTGCTCATTCTATTGACCTCTCTGCCGCCATTGACCACACCATTCTCCTAGGGAGGCTACACTCTTTAGTAATCAAAGATAGTGCCCTCACTTGGATCTCCTCTTTCATCTCTAATCGCTTGCAAATCATGCTCCTCCACCTTTTTTACCTCTACATCCCGACCAGTACCAAAAGAGGTCCCACAGGGAGCATCGCTATCTCCCCTCCTCTACAACATCTATCTGAACCCACTCCCCCCACTCATCCGCTCCCACAATCGCACATGCTACAACTATGCAGACAAAACCAAGATAATCCTTAAAATCCCAAAATTGCCAGGCTCCAACAGTCCAGATCTGTCATCATGCCTCTTGGATAGTGACTTCTGGATGATGACCAACCACCTGATCCTCAATCCTAGGAAAACAGAAATCCTAGTCTGTGGCAAAACCTATTCCCTCACCTCGCTCCCTAGCCCCCCTTCATCCCTCCCGGCAATTTCCACATTGGTGAGAAACCTTGAATGCACACTGGACACAGATTTATCCCTCTCCCAACACATAAACTCTGTATCCAGAACCTGTTTCTTCCACCTACGCATTCTCAGACGTATCTTCCCATTCCTCACCTATTCTCACCGTTTCTCTGCAATCATCTCCACCATTGTCTCGTTCTTAGCGTTTCAGCTAAGGAAACTGCAAAGAATCCAAACCGCTGTGGCCTGAATGCTCATCAGCCTCCCTCCCAGGGAGCACATAAGCCCTACACTAAGAATCCTCCATTGGCTTCCTATTGTTCATCGCACTACCGTTAAAGCCATGATAAAGACTCTGGTTGAGACTCTAACCTGGCATATAGGCCGGTAGTAGAGAAAACTCTCAGATTCCCCCCTTGGTTTTGCATCACTCACAGTGCCATCCACAGCATCGCCAGGAATTCCTCCAAGACAAACTCACTCGCTACCACCTCTAAAGGACACTAATATCTGGCACAGCATCTCTCCTAGTTGTTCCACAGTGTGGTCCTCCTTTTCTGTCCAAGCGCTGATCATCTGGAACTCTCTACCCCTGCACATCCATAACACTGACAATCACTTGGCGTTCAGAAAGCCCATCAAAACCGGGCTCTTCCCTTCCTCCGCTTGAAACCTTTTCGCACTCTATACTGTTAATATGCACACAGAAACACTGACCCAAACTCGACAACAAACCTATCCACCTTGACCTGCATGGATGCTGGCAGGGTTCGCAGCGGCATGCCACGATAAATTTGCCCGCCCTCACCCACAGATGATCATACATCACTTCCCGTCCCTCAGGGCCACCCTCCCACTGCTCAGGCTTTCAACCTAGGGAGACCACAACTGGTGAGACCGGCCAAGCACATTGGACCTAGAAAAATGACATTGAAGATGAACTCCATCCGAGTTTAAGGTATGCATACCTTGCACCATGTCTTTGGACACAGGTCGCCAGTACGGCCGCCCATCCATGCATTTTAAAATGCAGCTATGGCTAAGCAATTCCGGTCTAGCAGCTCGCATAGCCGCCCACACTGAAACCACTGACATACTTCAACACCTCTGCCAATAGTATACAGTGACAACCTACGTAAAATGTTGGTCTTGCTGGGCACACATCAAATCTCCGGTATTATCACTCTATCCTAAACCACCAACAGCCCCCACCCATGTGCCTGACCTCCAGGCTGCTTACTGGAGTTTAGCCAGCCCAACTAAGTCCTAACCTGGCAAAATGCACACACGCATCTTATAAATTAACTCTTAGAATCACCCACACATGGACTACGGTCCCAGAGGGCGTTCCAACCACAAAGCGCATTGAGGCCATACAATTGGGGAAAGGGCGCTATATAAATTACCAATACAATATAATTAGAGTAAGGATTTCTCATTAAGTCAGAATTATGACAATTCACAGTTTTCATCTTTAATCCCTGAACCTTTGAGGCACCAACTTGCTTCTGTTTAACTGACTTTTTATAACAGGCTCTTTGGACTTTGAAATTAGAGGGATTGATAAATTGATAGCATGTCATTAAGTATATGAGTATGATTTAATCTTCACCCTCAGAAGAAGATGAACACTGCGTCTCTCCTAGTGGAGTCACCACTTCCTCTTGATAACCATCTACTCCTACGGGGGGGTCAAAGGGCAATGTTATGAGATGCTCTTTAACTATCACTAACGTCCTAATAACACTTCTAAGAAGAGCCCAAAGACAGGATTGGCCAGACATATCTTCAGTTCAAAATTAAACAATGGGACCCCCCTCACACTCACGCACAGACGATTGGGCCTAATCAGCTGAAGAACACATCCTACCCTTGTGTTGTACCACTTTGCACATTAATGAAACTTCCACTTGTGCTGCAGGCACCTCTGCACCTGAGAGTGTCAACTGCCAGACTTTGAAAGTGCCATGAGGTGCCCATACAGTGTCTTGAAAATGCTTACCAAAATAAATTAATAATATAAAACGCAAGCATATCAAAGTTAAAATGCTACACCCACAGCTTCGAGTTGTGCCTTAAGAGAAACAATGGTAGCACAGTTATTTATTTATTTAATTAAGTATGTATGTATGTATGTATGTATGTATGTATGTATGTATGTATGTATGTATGTATGTGTGTATGTATGTATGTATATACAGGGAGGATAAATTCTCTTTTGATCACAAAAGAACATACAATAGATAAGAAATCAGATTTCAACGGGAAGCAGTGAGCTTCGTTGAATGGGGTGAGTTTGAGGGACATTCTGGCCAGGTTGTGGAGGGGAGTAAATCAAACAGTCACTGGGGACAATACATGGGTGGACAGACATAGATTAAGGACAGCCAACATTAGACACGTTTAAGTGCAGGTATGTGGTACGGGCAGTTCAGCTTGGGATGTGACCATGATGAATGAAGTGCTCGGGTGGAGGCAGAGAAAGTGAGGGACAGAGGCAGGTTAGGGCGAGGGGAAAATGTTTGCTAGAAGGCAGATGAGGGGTAGGTTAAGAGGGTGACAGTGAGGCGGACCTTTAGTTTGTTTTTGAATAAATCCATGTGGACTGTTTCTCCGATGTCCGGGGGAAGAGAATTCTATGCAAGTGGATCAAGAAGACAGAAAGAGTGGAAGCAAGAAGGAAGAACAGGGAGGGTGATGAGGAGATTGAGTGGAGATAACGAGAAGGCTTGTAGTGATGGCTAGAGGAGGATATCTATGGTGGTGCTGTACTGTGGATGGGTTTGTGATCCTGGAGAAGAAATTTAAATCTGGCCCTGGTGATGGTATGAAGAAGTAGCTGTGAAGTGAGGGAGGTCAAAGAGCGTCCTGGTAGCTAAGTTAATGATCTTGTCACAAGGACAGAAAGCATAGTTGGGGAGACCAAAGAGGATGCTGGCATAGTATTACAGTTTAGAGAAGACAAGAGTGGTAAATATATACTTGGCGGTATTGAAAGTAAGGAGGTGCCTGATTTTCCTAATATTTAGGAGGTTGAGGGGAGCTGCTGTTGCATTTTGGAGAAAAGAATAGAGAAGGTGTGAGAAGGGTCAAAGATGACACCAAGGTTTCTAGCTGAAGAAGAGTGGGGAGAGTGCCAGGTGTGAACTGGATAGGCACAGGGAGAGATGAGGGTGAGCCCCTTGCTCCAACCCATCACTAATCACTCCAGCCAGCTTTCTAACCATAAACGATCTAGTTGACCTGTACAATAACACCGTCAACTCAGCGATCGACGCCATTGCGCCGCTGAAACCCACTAAATCAAAACCCATTGCTCATCTGAACACGTGGTTCACACCCGCGCTACAAGCCTTACGCAAAGAGAAACGACATGCAGAAGCCTGCTGGAGAAAAAAACCCTCCTCTCACAACAAAGACCTTCTCACTGCCCTCTCTAACAGCTACAAAAAACAAATCATTCAGGCTAAAAAAGAGACCTTCAATGACAGAATCAAAAAAACCAATTCGAACACCAGGGAAATCTTCTCCATTCTGAGAGAATTAGAATCCCCAATTGCACCCATAGACTCTTGCATCAAAGACAAAGTCTGGTAAACTAACATTCAAAAGCCCTATGCAACAAAATCACAATGCTACAAGACAAAATACAAGCTAAAAAATCTGCCCTCCACAACATCGCCCTCTCCACGCAAGAAACCATCCTCCAGGAACTTGCCACTAACCAAACCCCCTAACCAATTTAGCTTTAGAGCCATCTCCACTGCAGAAACTAAAAATATCATCTTGTCCTTGAAACCATCCCGATGCCTCGGGGATACCTGTCCAGCCCCAATTATCAAAGAGGCTGCTCATGAACTAGCCCCCTTCGTCACATCATTCATTAACTCCTCATTTAAATCATGCTCTGTGCCAACAAACCTTAAAGACACATGGATACTACCTCTACTAAAAAAAGCTAACCTGGACCCCAATGTCCCAACTAATTATAGGCCAATAACAACGGTCCCGTTCCTCCTTAAAATCTTAGATAAAGCCGCATACCTTCAGATCCAAGATTATCTGGAGAGCAACAATCTACTAGGGTCAAGCCAATCTGGATTTAGACCTAGACATGGAACCGAAACGGCCCTCCTTGATCTTAAAAACCAGCTAGACGAGCATAAAGACAGAGGAGATGTGTCTATTCTCCTACTTCTTGACCTATCAGCTGCTTTCGACCTGGTAGATCACAAGGTACTGTGCAATCACCTCAAATCAGCAGCCAACTTCTCCACAAAAGCCACGGCTTGGATAAATTCATTCCTGGACCAGAGAACTATAAGAGTCTTCTCTCCTTCATCAGCAGCGGATCCAGTCCCCATCACTTGCGGAGTCCCTCAAGGGTCATGTGTTTCCCCCACGCTATACAATATTTTCACAAAGCCTCTCTTTGATATATTGGATAAACTAGGGGTCTCATATACCAATTACGCAGATGATCCCCAAATCCTCATCCCAATCCAAGGCGACTATGAAAAAGACACCAGACTCATAAACAAAATTTACCAAATCATCCAAACCTGGATGGCCACTCATGGCTTATGTCTTAACAACGATAAGACCGAGCTCCTAATCATTGGTTCTACCAATAAACTGAACAAACTACCCCAGCTTTACAATTCCATCACGATCAATGACGTCAAAATAAAGGTAGCCAAAGAAGTAAAAACCTTAGGTTTCTACCTAGACTCAGCCCTCACCCTCGACAAGCAAGTAAATGCTACAGCCTCAGCAACCAGCTATACCTGCAAACTTATCCATGCCTGCAAACCATACCTTTCGACAGCTAGCTGCACCACCATTGCGCGAGCCCTCATCCTCTCCAAATTAGATTACTGTAATGTACTGTACCTGGGCACCAGCAAACATAACACTAACAAACTCCAAACCCTGCAGAACAATGCCCTCAGAACAGCCCTAGGCATACCCAAAGGACAACACATATCTACCCACAGAAGAGTCGTCAACTGGCTGGACATCAATGACCGTATCAAACTCAAAACCCTGAACATTACACATAACTGTCTAAACAATAAAGCTCCTGCATACCTGTCAGAAAAATTCACCAAGCACACATCTGAACGTCCCATCAGAAAGGCCCTCTCAAATAGCATCAAAGTCCCTAACTTTAAACTAAAAAGAACCGGTGGGTCCAGCTTCCTGGTTCGAGCAGCGCAGCTATGGAACTCCATCCCAGATACACTTAGAGCCACCCCCTCCTTCCATGTGTTCAAAGCTAACGCTAAACTCTGGCTTAAAAATAACGACCGCTAAACGCCCCAACTATACCAAAAACGTTGTATTCTCATTGCAAACATTGTAACTGGAACTTAGCTATACTGTAAGTCATCCGACAGTGCTACACAAAAGATTAAGATAAATGTAATATATCTCTCTTGTAAGTAAATATTCCTTGTAAGTAATGCTCGACATATGAGCCTGTAATATATGATACTGTAACTTAAGAAATGTAACGGAACTGTAATATATGTATGTAACCTAAGAAATGTAACGGAGTCATGCACCTGTAACCTAAGATTTATTTCACTGCAAGCGCCCAGTTGCTCAACGGCCAGGCGCGCTCTATAAATAAATAAACAATACAATACAATACAATTTGGCAGGGAAGTAGAGCACATATGGTTTGATAAAGTTAATATCAGAGAGTTACAGTTGGACATTTTGATAGAGAGATCAGAAGAGAGTTCAAGAAAAGAGAAGAAGATTTGGGTATCGGCACGAAGAGTTGGTACGAGAACCCAAGGGAGATTCAAGCCCCAAGTGCAGAGGTGTAGAGTGTAAAGACTAGCAGACCCAAGACAGAGCCTTGGGGAACACCAAGAGAGGAGCGAGTTGAGAAGTGTTGTTGCTCCAGGAGACAAAGAATTGGTGAGGTGCCAGGTAGGATAAATCCAGGCAAGGGCTTGATCACGATTCCCTAGAAGAAAGAGAGTATTAAGAAGTAATAAGGAGATCAGAGTGATCAACAGTATCAAAGGCAGCGGACAGGTCAAGGAGAATTAGGATAGAAGATAGGTTGAGTGCTTAGCAGAGGCCATCAAGTTGGAGAGCAGTTTCCGTGAAGTGACAGGAGCGGAAACCTGCTTGAATTTAGTCTCAAAGGTTGTGAATGTCTTAGAAATTGGTAAAATGGTTAAACACAACCCTTTCAAGCACCTTAGCATATTGGAGAAGGAGAGACAAAGGGCAAAAGTTAGGTTCGGACTAGCTTCTTGCTTTTTTAGGAGAGGGATGACTGTGGCTGTTTTGAAAATGGAGGGTAAACAAGCAGATTCGAAGGACAGTTTGAAGAGTTCAGTGAGGTGAGAGGTCACTAAAGGGGCAATAGGCTTGACTAGCTGAGGAGCAAGAGAGTCTGATGGGGCAGAAAAGGGATTAGCCTTTATCAATAGAGATAGGACTTCTTAAGTACTAGTGTGACTAAAGTGGGAGATAAAGGCAAAGGGTGATGCTAGAGTAGAAGGAGTGTAAAATGTAGGAAGAAGGAGTATGGGGAAGGTCAAGAAAGATTCTCTAATTTTGGAATATTTTGCAGTGAAGTATTCAGCTAGGTCATTAGCTGTCAGAGTGGAGTTGATAGTCATAGATTTAGGAGGAGTAAGGAGTGAGTTTAGGGTGCCTGTACCCAGCGAGGACGGTTTGAGTGAGAGTCAATGAGGGTGACGTAGAATACCCTTTTTGCTCTATCAGGAGAGGACTTGAGAGATTTCAGGCAGAGAAGTAGAGTTGCAGGGCCTCATGCAAGTGGGTGCGCCTCCATTTGCGCAGCAGCCGATGCCTGTCTGTGTGGAGAGAGTGTATTAATGGGATATCCGATGGTTGAGAATGCTAAGTCTCAGGGGTGAACGGTAGCAGTGGGAAGTGACAGGAGAATGAATTATATAGTAATGATTGGAAGCTGGAGAAGGCAGTGTTGGTGGAAGAGGCATCGGTTGTAAAGGAGGAGAGTGAGAACTGTAGGTCACAGAGAATGTTTAAATTTCCTTTTAGTAATAGGATGAAAGTGGTGAGGAGAGGTCAGAGGGTGGAAAGGAGATGGTGGTGGAAACAACTGAGTCATCAGATAGGGATGGTGTGACAGTTGTATTAGTGGACGAGAGAGAGAGTTGGAGATGAATAAGAGATCCAAAAAGTTAAACCTTGTGTGGGCGTGTAGGTTATGGATAATGGAGAGTGTGGTCACTAAGCAAATACTAAAGTTCAGATTTCTGAGTAGTGGTTGGAGAGGATAGGTTAAAGTCACCTAAGAGAATGAGGTGATGTTCAGTGGAAATAGAATCAAGGAGTTGTCCAAGATCATCAAAGAATGGTCCAGTGTGACCAGGAGGGCGATAGATAGAGATGATGTGAACCAAATGAGGCAGAGCAATAGTAGAGATGGGGAATTCAATAGAGGTAGGAAAGGACATGACATTGGAGATTTGTGAGGCATTAAGTTGGGACGAGAGTAGATGTTATGTTCTGTTATGTTATCATTACTTATATAGCGCGCGGTCTCCCAAAGGCATCATGGCGCTTAAGGAGCGAGAGAGAGCAGGCAACTAGGAGAGTTAGAAAAAGTGGGTTTTGATCCTCTTTCTGAACTGATGGAAGTTAGAGAATTGTTTGATAGCCAGTGGAAGTTTATTCCACAGAGATGCTGCGGCAATCGAGAAGGCTTGCCCGCATACACGTTCACGCTTGTATCTAGGTACTAAAAGCATTTCGGCAGCGGTGGAACAAAGATTGCGAGTAGGATAATAGCGCAAACATTTTGCCTGGAGATACTCCGCTCCCTGATTGTGAAGAGCACGATGAACAATACACAGGGCCTTAAACTCCACCTGTTGGGCCACTGGAAGCCAGTGTAAAGTCCAGGAGCACCAGCGAGATGTGAACTCCGTAAAGGGTATCAGTGGCCACACGAGCGGCCAGGTTCTGTAAGCGCTGCAGTCATTTTATCAGCTTCTTAGGTTGGGCCAGATATAGAGAATTACAATAATCTATCCGCGATAGTACCAAGGCAGCAGCTACCGGGGGACGAAGAGGGGCTGGGTTCAGGGGCAGCACTTTCCTAAGGGTTTATAATTGGTGGTGACCGGCCTGGCACACTGCCGTAACCTGTTGGTCCATAGACAGGGAGGCTGATAGCATGACACCAAGGTTTTTTACTTTCTTAACTGGGGTAGGTAAGGGACCCAAAGAAAAGGGCCAGAAAGAGGACAACCAGAGGTTGTCCGATGCCTCCACCTCTGCCGGTCAGTGCAAGAGAGAAATTTAAGGATAGTTTGGAGTTGTATAGTTCTGGCAGAGTGGCAATGTCAGATGGAGAAATCCAGGTTTCAGTGACAGCAAGAAGGTCTAGCGGAGGAGATCTGGAGTGAAAGTAGTCAGTGATAAAGGAAGTTCTGTTGCATAGGCTGAGCATTCCAGTGTGCAATGTTCAGGAGATGCAGTAAGGAAGAGTAGATATCTCAGAGGAAGAGAGGCGCAGTGGATAGGTGTTAGAGAGGTATATTTAGCTCATCGGCTTTGTTTGTTGGAAGTAGGTGGAGGAGAGATGGAGTAGTGGGAGATTTTGAGATGTGAATTTTATGATAGGACTAGGAGAAGAGGAAGTTGTAGTGAGATTGGAGAAAGCATAGGGTGTGGTGAGTAGGAGGTGCAGCAGCAGGAGCAGGAGTGAATGCATCATTGGTGCGTACTGCAGTGTGGAGAGAGAACACAGTAATTAGGGAGGTTGGGGTACTCACAGGTGCATCGGGCAGGAAGGCAAAAGCAAAGGCTCATAGCCTAAGGGGCAAAGAGGTTAGTCAATGGCTGGTCTTCACCCTTCACTGTACCGCCCACATCATTGATATACCAGGTGGAAGCAACAATGACATATAAAATGACATCATACAAATTAAGATTGTTGTCACTCCTCACATCCACCGAATCAAAAAGTGTTTGTTGTGATACATTGGTGTGTCTTAACTATGCCTTAACTACAGTTTTTCACTCGATTTAATGGGTTTGTCATGCTATATCATCTCCAGGTCCCACTGGTATTGCTGCACCAATTACTAAAAAAGACAAGAGGCTGACTGGCCATGGTGTTCAATGGAAGCCTTTGGCCATGGCCAGTGGCTTCAGCCTACGGCCATGGACCATATCCCCAGGCCTAGACAATAACCAGATCCCAAGAACCATGGCCTATTACTATGGCCTTCGTCCATGTCCACTGTCTCCATTGCACCCAAAATGCTAAAAGACCATGGCAAGTGGACCAGACCTACATCCGAGGCCACTATCCCCCTGACAATTAAATTATCAGATCCCACTGGCCATGGACACTGTCTATGTTGCGCATGTTGCACCCTGGGAGTCTGCCAGCCCATAATATTGCAAAATGTCCACTTGGATACATTTTGAATATGCCAGGGCAAGATATAGCCCTCCCAGACCAGTCCAACAAAAAGGACAGAAAAACAAGCAAAGCAGGGAACACCTTTCCCCCACATATTTAAGTTCCCTAGGTCAGGCCAACACCTGGAATGGTCCCATGCAATCCTCCACCTGCCACAGGGATCCTGTATGCGAGTGATCCAGAACTGGAGAAACAAACTACAATTCCCAGAGGAACAGTAGTTTTTGTTGTAATCACACAGGATGTTTAAGTCTCAGTGGCCGTTTCGGGCTTAACCCCATATATGGCCACATCCAGTTGAACATTTTCTTGGTTTTCAATTCGTCTAGTATATGCCACCTACCTGTGGCACTCGAAAAATATCAGTGGAGATTTAGAAGCAAAGAAGAAGAGACTAAAAAAGAAATGAAGACTTACCTGCATGGAGAGAAGTGGTGCGTTCCAGTCACGTCCAGTTCCGGAAGACACCACCTACTAAATACAAGAAAAGGGAGTTAAGTACCAGCCATGTATGCTTGCTTCGAAAGGTGCAGTGTTACATAGAACAGTGACTATAATGCTGATAATGAAAAGAGCAAACAAGGAATGGTGAACGAGAGTGCGTACAGCTTCTGGCTGGAACAAACCTGTGTAAATGCAACAGCCGGACCGCCAGAGGGCCGAGCCAGTGAAGGAACTCAGCCGGAGACCTTAACCCATCAGAGTGGAGCAACTCTACATGGGCCTGGAGGGGAGTGAACGCAACTCAACCCTAAGCACAGGCGATAGCTTGGAGCCGAAGGAAACTTGTGGTGAGTGTTCAGGTAACTGCAGGAGACATAAGGTCTGAGCTAGTAATACTCACATGTGTATCTCTCCCCTACACAGGGAAACCAAGGGAACAGAAAAAGAGCCCAGCAGGCTAGGGGTTCACGCAGGAATGGCACTCATAGACCCCACTCCTTTGAGGGAAATACACGGGACCCACTGTCACTAGTGTACACGGGGTATCCCCGTCTAGGTGTCAGGGCGGAACTTCAGCCCAGAACAGAGACTGGTGGCCTTCACTGCGCTCCATGGGACAGCCACTGTACCAAGTCAAGGTGTTACAGAAAGAGTTTTTTGGGTGCCTCTTTTTGCTTCCCACGTAAATGTATTGCAGAATTACAGTGACATTACAGCGATTGTACCATGAAAATAGCTCACATCCATAGAAAAAAACTGATGGCAAGGTTTATTTACTGTGAGAATGGGAAAACACTTGACAGTTTGTGGTCCCCAACCCCACTGCAACTCCCCATGTGACCCCCCACCTCTTTTCGAGGCCCCTTTCTCTGAATCCTCCTTTACCCTCCCGTTACCTTCTTTCCCTCACCGGTTTTACCACATCTTCCAACATTTACACGTGAATCCCTCACAAATCCCACACAATTCCCCCGGTAAGACGAAAACAGTCTGGCACAAAATGTCTCGCCATCCCACCCCTATCTCTTCTGCTTAACATGTGACCCCTTTTCCCCCTCCCCACCTCTATCCTGATAGAAATCCAAAGCATTCCCTCCTCCAAATATCTTTTTGAGCACTTTCTTTTTTGGCTACCCTCAGGATTACTGCGGAAATCGCATGCACCGAGAACAAAAGTGGCGGGATTTCATTTCTGAAAAGTCTCAGGGCTGCAGTGCACCCACCATTGGAGATAAATAATTCAGTTCTTTGGGCCCAGAGGGTACGTCCTCGCCATAACATTTTTTTAAACTACTACACGGTTTTACCCCAAACCCAAAAATACACATCTACAGCACTTTATGCCAAAGTTGTTTCTTATTTGGTGAAAAACCCTGCAGCGGTTTTAGCGCTACAGGTGTTCAATGGAAGCATTTGGGAAAATGAATGGAAGTAAGATCAATAAAATAGCTTTTTTTGTTTTTATGAATACCTTTTGAACCATTTAACAATTTTACCCCACACTTTTCAGTTTGGAGGAGCTGTACTAGACACTGTTTTTGAAAAATGTTGTCCAAATCCATCCAGGAAGTCAAATGTTATTACGAATAGAAGTGGGGGAAAAGTCAATGCAAATTGGTTTTATCTGAACTCTAAGGCGGCAACCAACACTATACATATATAACACATAGCAGCCTGCAATATCTGTATAAAAGCCTGGATATAATGTTCTTATTACAGGCTAGTTTTGACATCACAACTGACCTGTAATTAGAAAATGACATGACAACCGCTCTGCAATCAGTTATTATGCTTTGGTTGTGGTGTCACAATGGCTGCTGCTTGAGCCAGGGTCGAGATTCCACCTATCACTGATTCACTTAAATCCATGACAAGCTTTTCCAATTCTGTTTATAAAACAGTTCAGTTAAACTTTACAGACAGTCATTGCCAAGGAACTGTTGATAGAAGATGTTCTAATGTGTGCATTTCTGGAGTTTGACACACGTGAGCAAGAATCAGCTTGTTTTTGCTTATTTTAAAGCACAAAATGAAAACTTTTTTTTCTCTGATTCATTATATTAAACTTCTCAAACTATTTTTCTGCAACCCATAACAAACTGCAGGTTAGCTTTTTAAATCCAAACACATGCTACATTAGTTATATGAAGCAGCAAATGGAAGATCTCTTACGTTAGATTAAGCAAGAGGCCAGGTAGTAAGCGAGATGAAACTATGGCCATGTATTATAAGGAATAAAATACCCCCTACTGTACGCCAAGAGGATACGTGCAGGTCCTCTCTGAGTTCCATGCCCATATAAAGGAACTCAGCTTTGGTCACGGAACTCCTCTGTGGCTTGCAATAGCCTTAGAGCATATGGTGGGGGGTACTTTATCATATATATGTAAACACTGACAGCAAAACAATAATAAAAGGTCTTTAAGAGGGCATGCAGGCGAATTTAGAGAAGGGACATGGAACAACAAGGAAGATGTGCTCTTTGGGATCAAAAGGCACTGGTCCTGTCTGACGAGTCCCTTTCCAATGAAAAAGGGAAGACGTTGCCAATGGAAGTCCTCTTATTTTCCCTCCGTGGGGGTTTGCTCTATTTAGTAGACGGACTCCTGCTTGGCAGAGAACGGCCACCTCTTGGCATTCGCTCAGTTATCTCATTCTGAGCTTCGCTGAAATTGCTCTCGCCCGGTAACCTTTTGGCAGAGTGCCGCTCCTCTTCCTCAAGGGGCTAGGGGAAGGCGGTTCTGGGCGCCACCAGACACGTGATAAGCGGCTCCTCTGCTGTGTTGCGTTGTGCGTAATCACACGGTAAGAGCTAGTGGCACGCCAATGTGCGCATCCGTGATACGGCGGCCACACCCTCCCTGGAGGGCCTTTGGCCGCCTGTAGTCGCCATTCATTGGAGGATGTGCCAGTGCCCTGTTCTGATTATTTAGCTCTCAGGTGACGCGAAGCAACATCGTGTCTGCTCTTTTTGACTTCGCCATTTTTCACACAGATGGAAAACCGGAGTTTGGTGAAAAATATACGCGAGTGTATAAAAGAGAATGTACAATGGATTGGGGGCTCAGTAACTTTGCCTTATGTCCGAATATATGAATATATATCTATATATATTTATCTATATATATATGTATCGCAAGAACTATATTAGGTCGGAAATGTGTGCTACGATGAGGCAACTTAACAATAGCCCTTTGTAATTTCATTTATTTTGAAATATAAACAGAGCCTTATTTCTGGGCGATCACATAATTGGAATTTACATTTTGTCTTAAAAGTATCACCAAAAACAAGACATTGAGTAATCGATTAATGGTTCTGTGTGAAGTGCGACTATATACCGTACATGGTATGGCATTAAAATGGACAGCGATGGGAAAGGCATTCGCCCTTTCTGAGATCCACCCTTGTATTTAACATGGCTGTGTTAATACATGAAACCGCATTGTAATAAGGATAATGCATCAGTTGATGTGTGCACCACAAAGTATGTGACTTGACGAGACACCGCCAGACCACGCCAGAGTCAAGAAATGGCAGGTTGCGCTGCCTCGCGCTTCCTGTGATTGACTCGGGTTCTATGAGGTGAAGAGAACATGTCTCGCTCACGACTCCACCATGACCAATGTACTCTAGACAATGTAATGCATGATTGCAAAGCACACGTCATGGTGTTCTTAATATGGTCTTAAAGTAGCCTGTGCCCGAGATTTACATTGGGGGGCGGGGGAGGGCGGTCTCCAGGAGTGTAGAATTCGCCATGGATTCCCACAAGACAAAATCCAGACCACTGATGTGACCCGTTCAGTGGATCTTTAAGGTAAGTGCTGCTCCCTCAGAGTGGCGAGGAACCCCAGTGGTGAACTCGGATATAGGAAAAGGTTGGCTCAGCCTGAAGGTTGGCATGTGGTGTCAGGCCATTTGGTCTGTGGAAGCCTGGCATGGTGATTTGGTGCATCCCACACTGCTTGGAGTGCTGTCAGTGTGCAATGACCAGCGCACCCGCTGTCCCCTGTATTTTAATGACTTACTCTTTATGGTTTTGTAAGTTATGCAGAACTGAAGCAGGGCTCGGGGTGACTGGGAGACATGGCTGGGCTCATCATCGCAGTAGAGAAGAGGGCTCCCCCAAGACAACAGCAAGAGAGTGTATGACACTGCACTGCAGGGGGTGTAGCTGCTGTTAGTGGAGTCGAGCAGCCTAGGGCTGGCATTAAGTCAGGCGAGGGATCTGGGTGGAAGGGATGGGCCTAGCAGGAGGGTGCATCTAGGAAATCGTGCCTGAAACAGATGCACAAATGTTCATACTCGTCATTTGTACTCGAAGTCGACCTGAGCAAATACACACGCTGCATTAGGAGCCCAGGAGAGCAAGCTGCAAACCCCGTGCAGTGTGGCATCTAAACTAAGTCAGCGAGGCAGGAGGTTGTACGTGAACAAATACAAGGTAGGTAACACCTAGACAGATAGGAATAATCTTTGTTCAAAGCCATTGGTGTGCTAGAGAGCATGCCCTCAAAATATGTGGAACACGGCCTCCGGCGGCCCAAACTCCTAATTTCCTCCCAAACAGAAAAGATCAAGAGTAACTCTAGAGATTTAAAAACAAATCTTCAATCAACAGGGCCACACCTTCTACAAGGGAAAGATTTATATCTTCAGACATGTCAACCACAGTTCCTGGCACCACAAGTTCTTTGGGCCTCATTTCAGCAGCTCTTCTGCAGGGCCTGAATCAGCTGCATACAGAGATCAAAGAATATTTTCCAAAAAGATCCCACAAACTGAAGAAAGAGCTGGCAAGTGGCCTGGCAGAGATGACCTTAACTCTGGGGTTGTAGGGTGCATGCTTTTGAGACAGTCATGGAAGGACCGGGGAACACTCAACAGCAGCCATCCATAAATATGAGGACACTGAAAACTGAGCAATTAGAGAACATTTAAGAATTCAAGACCCCATGAAATGGGGGAGAATGTAAATATAGAGAACCAAGCACAAGTGCTGTTTTCTGAAATATTAGGTGAAAACGAGAAGGCAATCATTGAAGTTAGCTGAGTACAAAGGTTGAAGCCTAAATGCTCACAAGATGGAGCTACCCCCAGTTACATCCTTGCAAAAGTTGCATAACTCTAAAACTAAAGAAAGAGTCCTTTTTGCCACAATGGATCCATGGAACAAAGCAGTGAATACCCATACATGCCCGGTCTTTCACCTTCAACCCTGAAACAGCAACAAGTCCTTCGCCCGGTCACTGAAAATGTCTGACATAATAGAATGAATTACTAGTGGATTTATACTTTCAGTCTAGCTAGCTTCACCTTCCAAGGTTCAATTTGTCACATAATTTCTTGGGCACAACCCAGATGTGCCACCCTGACAGAGACTTGCAGCGTAGCGGGAGAGTCCATCCTTGAAAGCTGGCCGGGAGATGCTCCAGACACGAAAGTAGAAATAGGACAAATGTGAAGGAGGGATAAGGGTACGAGACGAAATGAGACCTATCAGGTGCATTGTCAGCATATAAAGATATGGGAAGCCAAGCCAAGAGCAGTTATGCTAGCCTGGTGAGAACATCAAAACTTCATCACATGTTACCTATGCATTCGTTAAATGCTCATGACTTCTGCCTGGTTTTACATAGGGCAATGTCTGTATATTAGTCTGTGTCATCTTGCTGTTGAGGTGAAAAGGCTGCACAATCATTTTAGGATCAAGAGTGTGAGATCTCAGTCTTTTTCCTACAAATGTGTGGCGGGCAATAGGTGGGGTTCAGAGTTCTGCTGCTATGACTACAGCAAATCACTGTTAGGGAAATATTTCTTTTAACAACTTTTCAACCACTGATTTCAATGGAACCCATACCATATCTATCATGGACTTGGTATTCTGGCTAATTCTGAAGACAGTAAGGTATTTTAGTCTCACTTAAATGCTAACTCACATCCTTGGGTGCAGAGTGAATAAAATATGTACATTCTAAATAATTAATACGTTTTAATATACACTTCTTAGATGCATGTAAATGGGACCGCTCCACTGAAGTTAAACCTAGTCTTGGGCACCTCATTCCAACCCAGGTGGTAAGTTCCCTACTTTACCACCATGGTGTAAACTCTGTTTACACCATGGTGGATGGCGGATTTACCGCCCCATTCCAAGGTGAGTGGGGTGGTAAATCCCCAATCCCCATTTACCCTTCCCCATTCCCATCTTTGCCCCATAGGGCATAATGGGAGTGGGGAAGGCGCTAATTACGGCACCGTAAATTACGGTGCCGTAATTAGCGCCAAGGACGCTTAGCGCCTTGGTACTTAACGCCTGCTAAAAGCAGGCGTTAAGGTGGAAATCAGGCGTTAAGGGTTAACGGCGCCGACGGCGCCGTTAAACCCTTAACGCCTGGGTTGGAATGAGGGCCTTGGTTTTGAAATCGGACAATTGGTTAAAAAATATGAGCTCATAATGTATTTCATTATTCGTCATTTTAAAAACCAATCATTTGTAAGGCTGCACAGAAAGTTCAAGTTTTTTGGGTCTTGCTGTCAACAGATATATTTGAAGTTTCGATTACTGGTTGGGCATGAATTCACCAATGGCATTCCACAGTGGCCATCCAACTTAACTTAAAATAAAAGCAGCATGGAAATCCTGAATTTGGAATGCATTTCTTGTTTTTCTTTTCTTTTACATGCATGCCTTTGTCCATGTTACACACACAGCTGTATCCATTAACCTCTTTTAATAGCGTAGTTACAGTGATTGATAATAGTACCTGTTTTACAGACAGATGGCCTCTGCATAACAACCTTTTCAGAGTTCAAATTAAGGTGATCATTTCGAGGTTACATTTAAATGGAAAATGGTCCCTTTGTTTAATGTTGTACTGGTAATGCTAATTTAAGGAAGTGTTGGCTTAGCAACCAATTCAATCAATGAGATAACATGGAATCCACATTCTATCATTTTGTTGCCAAATACTCAGAAATAATTTGTATAAATCTGCATGTTCTTCATGCAGCACAGTTGCATACATACTGAAACGTTAGCACTAGCTAATTTAGGTTTTCAAATAAAACACTCTTGTGTTATGTTTAACATTAAGTAACATGACATGTCAATGCAAAGCCCTCACAATACACATTATGTCCTTACTATCAAATAATGCTAACTACTGTGCAACATTCATTTTACTGTGATATTGCCATTTTGAGCACATACACTCATAATAGCTGCACCTTATTGTACAAGATCTGTCCTTTGTGCCATTTTGCTTTTAGGCAGACTCCCTGCCCTTTGAGACCAGGAAATCCCAAATGAGGTAGTGCACTTTTGCAAAGAACATTCGAACCAGGGTATGTCTGTTGCTCGACAGATGTTGGGCAGCTGACTGCACATGACAGCGGTTTGAATGATTCAGAGCCTTCATATTGGTGGGCTGGGACAGGGATTTTGAATAAGAGAAAAGAGTCTGGAGCCATTCTTGAAGCTGTTCAATGTAATAAAGTGTTGGAAGATCAAAGACAATGGAGAGGAATTAATGCTGCTGAGGAACAAGCATTGCTCCATCACCATTCTTCATCGATCTGGTAAGACCTTCAATGGACGCCTTTATCCTCTAGACTGGTGTCCGGAACAGTCTTGTGTCACGCGCTGCTGTCACGCGGTCAGTGGACTTCAGAAGTGCCCCTGGAGCATCTCAGAAGCTGATCATCCACTGAAAGTACTGTTGCTGGTAGCAGCAGATTTCTTCAAGAAGAGTGACCTTGGTGGAGGTTGAGCTCTACCACCTGCAAGACTGGAGCCTGCCTGACCCTGACCAGGGTCACGCTGCCGACTCACCATGACTACAGAACCATGGGGATTGTCCTACATCATGGAAGACCCAGTGGTAACCTTTCATTGTCATCTGTCACATCTACTCAGTGGATCCCTGGAGCCCTGCCTTCTTCAGGAGATTGGAGCCACTGCTAGCCAGACTCAACCCCGACACCGAAAACAACCTCTACACCATGACCCCTGGATGACCTGCTCCTGGAACAAAGGTGTGAACACTTGTCCCCAACAACCCCTATTTACCTGCCGGTGGTATTTTGGCAATGAGAGTTCGGGGGCAGGGTTTACATTTCACTTTTGGTGCCCCCTCCAGCATTAGTAATTAAATGGGCATATAGTGCAATCTTTGTAACGACACTTACCGGACTGTGGGTGGCGTTGAAGTCCAGACCATGGATTCCTTCCCGGGAACCAACTCCTCGGGGAGCTGGAATTGTGAGTTGTCTCCTTCCTTTTGGGAAAAAATAATTCTGACTAAACAGTGTTTTGTTTCTTTAAAAAACGAACATGTTGGATTTAGCCAAGTCCCTCTTTTTTAACATCTAATGCCCAAAACTGTATGGGCACCATCTGGTCTTTCATTCCTCCTTCCTCCGATATCTTTTGGGACCAGGTGTACTGTTGTTAAGAGCATGAGAAGGGGCCTGTGCCAACCAAATGCTTGAGACGTACCGAATGTGGCGCAAGAAGACCTCCAGGGGTGGACTGGAAACCAAAAGAGGCCCTGGAAATAATTTTCAAAGTGGCCCCATTCTACACATTTTCAGCAAGCCCAACCCTTTTCCTTTATTAACATTTGGAAATATCACACAAGAGGCTCGGGGTGCAGAGGCCTACCGGGAAACCGCCAGAGTTCCCTACAGGCCAGTCCACCCCTGAAGACCTCTAGCCGAAGGGGCAGGATTTTCAGTGGGAGATGTGATTATGTGGGGAAGGGGGTTACATCAAATCCGTGCTAAGGGTCTGGACAGATGTCAACCAAAGTGTGTCAATTCACTGTTGCTTTTAGAGTTACTTAGATGCCAGATGAAGCTTGATCTAAAATAAGGCTTTAGAGGAAGCTTCTTTTTAATGCTGGGTTTCACGTTATGGAACAGACTGCTCATTATGCAGTTGAAACTTTATATCTGTAATCCCATTCTCCATTTGTCAGTAAATAGGTGCAGAGGGAAGTACCATTCGGTATCTGGAAAGTAGTGGCTTTCCCAAGGATAAGTGGGTGCATTGTCTGAAATGTATATATATATATATATATATATATATATATATATATATATATATATATATATATATATATATATATATATATATATGTGAAAGCAAAAGACAAAGCATACATGTAGATCAGGTAAAAGAAACAAAGACCTTTCTAATAAAACTATGTCCCAAAATGTTTCCAGATCATGTCCATGCAGTGATCATTTGATAAAAGCAGAAGGATGCATATATCATTTCTGTCAATGCCATCAGTAGATATTGGAATGGCTTCTCTGCAAATGAAGCGCTTATGACCACGTTTGCCGTTAAGTAAGGTGCTACAAAATGCTGGCTCACCCTCACAAAGATGCCAACTAGAAAATGTCTTAGACTAGCAAACAGGCTTTCTAACCCTCAAAAAGATGGCCAGGCAGATACCAAGCCAAGATAACAGTAGCCTCCTCTTAGAAATGTAAATGCAAGCATTGGTGTGCTTAACGACATAATGCTTCTGCTCAGCCTCTCATTATAATACAGACTGCCCTGTATCCAACCTAACCCTTAAAACGTCTGTGCAAACCTGACAATACAACTCTTCCCAGTAACATGTTGTATCGTGTTACTAATCTCTGACTGCGGTCAGTTTTGTGTTGTAGGGCTCCTGTCTAATTTTAGATTCTTTATCTAGTACTTCAATACGTTGTCAGTTATGGTATCCCAGGAAAAATGATTCACAGCGTTGCCACATTGCAATTGACAAAACTGTACATAAATGTCCCAAATAAATTACTGTACACAGCCTCAAAGGATAAAAAAAACAATCCAATGCAGCTGCTGTGCAAGAAAACAAAACACTTCATTGGGATAACATTGTTGTGGGTTGTAGGGGGTTCACATAGAGTCTCACCGGTGCTTTGTCTGCTGTGAGAAAGGGTTCCTTCAAAAGGAATTGTGTAGTGAATAGGGACACACACCACAGTTAACGCCACAGTGTGCTTTGTCCTTGTCTTTTGTTTGATAGCAGGAGCAATCACTACATTCATTTTGGGAGGTGCCGTGTCAGGGTACGCAGCAGGGGTCCACCGCAGCCTCAGAGCTGGCTTTTCTTGAAGTTCGACAAAGCAATCAATGGTTGTCTGTATTTTCTTTGCTTCACGGAAACATAGTAATGTTTCTTTGTGGCAGAGACATGCCGATAGCAATATGAAAGGAACTCAAGGTTTTAGCTGCGGCTTAATTTTGTGTTCAGATATCACCAAAACATATTGAACAACTCCATTATCTAGAAGGAGACAAAGTGCACAAAAACAAATCTCTTGGGAACAAAGGGTGTGTGGAAGTGAGCCAGTAAGACTGCAAGATATCACGGCGTGTATGTTCGCAGCATGCATGCTTCTGCCACATTCCCGGGGACAATGGCGGCAAAGCAGCCACTGTGTGTTCTAGCTCTTAACAGTTTGGACAGACCCTTAAAGGTGACGTGAATCGTCCTTACCTTCCCCCATCTTTCCCTTGAGTAGCCATCCAGACTCAAACCATTTCAAGTTCAATTTGTGCCGAATTGCCGTGTTGCTCGTCTCTCAGTTGACCCATATTTGGAGGGGGTAGTCACCCGGCAAGCACCATGCATCTATACACCTTACTGGATTACCAACCTTGCAACACCTTTTTTTCTGCTGCCAAAACCGTGCCAATTTCCATTGACTTCAAGGAGATCATCGGCCGTAAATAGCTGACTTCACCCATCTTTGAGACTCAACAGGATGAGCGATATGGGGTTATTGTAGTTGCTTTATGTGATGGAGGCCATACTAATATTCAGATAGGCACAACCCATATACACACACACACACCCATGCACAGAGACACCGGGAGGAGGGCTTAGAGCAGAGAATCCACCACATATTCAAAGAGAATGCAACCTGCCTACCTAAAGGTGGATATATATGATAGAAGGATATGTAAGATTAATGGCCCACCATTGGGTCATCGCTCAGGGACAAGGCGTTTGTCTTGGGAGCAATAAAAGGCAGAGAAACACAGGTTTGAATCCCGGCCCCATGCTTAGAGACTGGCCTCCGGGAATTAAGTGTGTTATAAACAATGAATTACTCAATTGTATCCACTCTCCAGCACTTCCTGTACACATACACCAAGGGCCTCACTTGGATTTGGCAGAATGCAGTGTACATTTAGATCTATAGTTACTCAACGTGACCACATTTTATCCTACTGAATGACTGAGAAATGCAGTACAATAAGCAATGATACGGTGTTGATATTTTTATCATGGGGCCCCACAATTGAAATTGGTCCCTGGGATGGATTTTAAATTTGCTGCTCTCTAATGGCTATTTGTATGTGGTTAAGTTGCCAGCATTCAGCATTCAGTCGATCACATAAGACATGCCATTTTCATCTGTGGGAAACCAATGTCATTGATGGATAATCTGCTGCACGGCACTGGTCCACACCAGAAACTCAGTAAAATCTACAACCAAGAGCCAGGAAGCAACACTCTAACTGCACACCACCCCTCCACTCCATCCTGCCCCTCAACTAACTCCTCAGTACAAAAACCTTGCATCCTTACACTACTCGAGCTCCTTCTGTCTGACCACCAACCAGGTTTAGTGTACTTAGCAGACTCATATCTATCCATCTACTACCAACAACTATTCTGTCAATTTCTGCACTCCACAATGTGGGGGCTGCCCATATGTCTAACCGAGTGTATACCAACCACAAACAACATAGAGATTTTTATATTGGCACAAAGGTAACGGGTATGTATGCCCTGCATCCATCAACACCACAGGTTTCTACATCTGCCTTCCCTCTATCCGACTAAGACACCCTGCCATCCTTTCTTGCAAAACAACAAGAGAGGGGGATGGGATGCTGCAAAATTAGGAAGTAAACTTTCAAAAAGAGTCAGAGCTCTGCAATGAAAAATACCAACTTAGTAAGGCAAATTGATTTCAGTGAACAATAAAGTCAATATAATTACGTTTGGGTTTTACATGTCATGAATCAAAGAAAATGCAATTTAAGACTCCACAATACCGGATACAATAAAAAGAGAATTGAATTAATAGGCAATTGAAAGCCAACCAACATCACCAAAAGTGCCATGAACAACAACACATGTGTACACATCACCACAACAAATACAACAAAGCACTGTTGGTTTATGCAAAAAAGAAAATACAAATATCTCCGGTTTCAATTACACCTTGGGATGCACTTGCGTGTCAGCTCTGGCACCTTTGAGTTTTATATGTGCCTGAATTACTTAGAAAATGGGTAGACATGTGCAAACCAATGTGCATCTATCCCATCTGTAATATTCACAAGCATCCAAACCCTCATTCTAAACTGCCTACTCGAATTTCGGCTGTGGGTGGCTCGAAGTGCTTTGGATGTCCCAGCCTTCTTCAGGGTAAAAAAAAAATGTGCTGGCAGTGACAGAATACTCAGCAGATTGTCTATGCTAGCAAGACCATCTAGAAGGGTAACATTCAGCATGGACCAAATTGTCAATTTGAAACTGCACAAGATATCTTTTCACAATGGCTAGTCAGCACCACATATAGAGGGAGTCTTTTGTAATCGCTTTGATGATAACTGAAAAGAGCAGGCAGGCTGAACACCATGTCGAGTTCCTGCCTGACTATGGAGGATACAGCACTCTCGTCCCCCACCAAACAAGGACATGCACAAATCCATGCGCAGCGAGGCCAACATAATTGGCAAAAGGGATCTATATAAAACCACTTTACATTACATCATATTACAGAATGAATTGAGAATGTCAGACAAAGAATTAAGTGTGGACAACATCAGAAGGTGGGTAAAGAGAACATTATGAAGGAGGTCAGTGGAGATCAGCAGGAGGTGGAAGAAGGAATCGGGGTAGAGGTTGTTGAATATCAAGAGGAGGTGGAAGAAGGGATTAAGGCAGAGGCTATTGGGGATTATGAGGAGATGAAATAAGGAATTAAGAGGAGGTTGATGGAGATCAGAAAGAGGTGGAAGAAGGAATTGATGGAGAAGGTTGGGAAACCTCAGAATTAGGTGATAGTAAGGAGAGGGTGGTGATGAAAAGTAAGGAAGGATGTATATGAAGATCAGGAGGAGGTGACAGGAGAAAAGAAGGAGGAGGTTGGCAATCATCAAGATGAGGTGGTGTAGGAGACCCAAGCAGAGGTTGGAAGAGGTTGTTAAATAACAAGGGGGGCAAGGAGATTAACACCAGAGGAGGCAAGAAGGGCCCAAGGCAAGGGGTAGGTTCATTGCCCAAGCTGAAGCAGTCAGACGCACAATGAAGGAGCCATGACAGCAAGATGGCAGACCAGCCATTTAAAGACTTTCAACCGCCCTAATCAATTAGTGAGAACATATGAACTTTATGACCACAACCAATCCCAGTCCCTCACCAATTGGGGGCTTCATGTGCAGACTCTCACAGAGTCCAGCCCAATGGGAGAGCTTACAGAGCTATATGTGGCTGCATTTACCGTCAGACAGTGTAGCTATTTGGAGAAGGAGCATTTGGAAAGGTGGAAAGAGTTTGGAGATGGTTTTAGAGAAGGAGGAGCATGGAAATAGAAAGACACCAGGAGAGTAGAAGGAGATTAGAAAGAGCTTGGCGAGGAGGTTAATGAGTCGAAGGAGAAAAGGGGCTGGGTGAGGGAATCCATGACGAGAGCATTCACATAATTGAGAAGGAGGCTACAAATTATCAGGAGAAGGTGGTATTGAATGAAGATTAGGAAGGTGGTCATGGAGATTAGGTAGAAGCAGGAATTGTGAAGGTTGTTTACAATCAGGAGGACGTGAAAGAAGGGAACAAGGAAGAGGTTGTTGGAGATCATGAGGAGGTAGGAAAAGGAGTTAAGTATGAGGTTGTTGAATATAAGGAGGAGGCGGAAGAGGGAATTAACAAGGAGGTTGAAGACACAGAGGTGGCGATTGAAAGAGTTAAGGAGGACATTGTTTGTTACAATGAAGAGGAGGAAGAAGAACGAAGTAAGAAAGAGGTGGTTGGAGATCTGGAGAAGGTGAAAATAACAATTGTGAAGGAGATTAGGGTCCATTAGAATGAGGTAGTAGACAAAATGGTTCCATGTGTTAATATCCCCGCAAAAATATTGCGATACAAAAATATCACCATATATTTCCTGCGATATTGACCCATGCACCCTGTGGGAGATACCCATGCAACCGCTGCATTATTTTAAAATGTGCAGGGGACACCCCCACAACCCCTGCTCCCACAAAATATCCTCCCCAAAAATATCGCCTATGGCAAGACAAACGGCCATATGCATGGTGATATTTTTTGTGGGGATATTTTGTAGGGATACCGACAAAACAGGGGAGGAGGTGGTGAAGTAATGTGTAGTGGAGAAGGGTGAAGAAAAGACACAGATAGCATAAGAAAAGAAGGTGCATTTTGGCAAACACCAAGGAGAGGTGGTAGAAAAGACCCTGGAAAAGAACCAGAGAAACAAGGAGATAGATATCCCATACACGTGATAGGAGGCTAGATTAGCATAAGGCAAAGGGTAGTCTGTGCTGAAAGTCTCAGATCTATGATGGGAGAAGCCCTGAGAGCAAGATGCAGCATTGATGAGTGTCAAGACCAGATAGAGAGAAGTCTCTCAGACTCTGGGATTTCTGAGAACCTGCTGGCGCCACTGGAGAAGGTTGTGCTTGTCCAAGCTCCTCAGCTCTACCTGACACTCTTTAGGAAGCACCTTCAAATTCCACAGAGTTTCAAGGCGGACTGCATCACCTGCGAGAAAATGTGTACAGCAAAGAGTGTACCAGGAAATGAAACATGAGACTGGCCAAAGAAGAAAGCGTGCATGAAACTGGTAGACAGAAGAGAGATTGGAGGAGATTCATTATGATCTAGACTGGAAAAGAGAAGCAAGGGTGCAAAAAACCCTTAATCCAAAGATTCATAGAGTGAAACAAGGGTGCAAGAAACCCTTAATCCAAAGATTCATAGAGTGAAGCAAGGGTGCAAGAAACCCTTAATCCGAAAATTCATAGAGAGAAGCAAGGGTGCAAGAAACCCTTAATACGAAGATTCATAGAGTGAAGCAAGGGTGCAAGAAACCCTTAATCCGAAGATTCATAGAGAGAAACAAGGGTGCAAGAAACCCTTAATCCAAAAATTCATAGAGTGAAGCAAGGGTGCAAGAAACCCTTAATCCAAAAATTCATAGAGAGAAGCAAGGGTGCAAGAAACCCTTAATCCAAAGATTCATAGAGAGAAGCAAGGGTGCAAGAAACCCTTAATCCAAAGATTCATAGAGTGAAGCAAGGGTGCAAGAAACCCTTAATCCAAAGATTCATAGAGAGAAGCACGGGTGCAAGAAACCCTTAATCCAAAAATTCATAGAGTGAAGCAAGGGTGCAAGAAACCCTTAATCCAAAGATTCATAGAGTGAAGCAAGGGTGCAAGAAACCCTTAATCCAAAGATTCATAGAGAGAAGCAAGGGTGCAAGAAACCCTTAATCCAAAGATTCATAGAGAGAAGCAAGGGTGCAAGAAACCCTTAATCCAAAGATTCATAGAGAGAAGCAAGGGTGCAAGAAACCCTTAATCCAAAGATTCATAGAGTGAAGCAAGGGTGCAACAAACCCTTAATCCAAAGATTCATAGAGAGAAGCAAGGGTGCAAGAAACCCTTAATCCAAAGATTCATAGAGAGAAGCAAGGGTGCAAGAAACCCTTAATCCAAAGATTCATAGAGTGAAGCAAGGGTGCAAGAAACCCTTAATCCAAAGATTCATAGAGAGAAGCAAGGGTGCAAGAAACCCTTAATCCAAAGATTCATAGATTGAAGCAAGGGTGCAGGAAATACCTTAATTCCAAATGACTGGGAGAAAGAGAAGGGTTGCAGAAAACCCTAAACCCTGATTTTAGGTGCCAAGAAGGCAACAGCGGACAGGTACAAGAACTTTGAGCATGAATTAAGGGACACTTCAGTCCAGGGAAAAGTTTGAAGTCAGGACTTGGATATATCTATATATTCTCTCTAGTTCTATTTCTATTTACCTCATTTCAAAAGCTCAGTACAATTATTGGTGCACAACAACTGGTTGAATTAGCTTACTAAACTTCCGAAAGTCAGATGGATCTTATATGTAAGGGAAGGAATTTTCCACAAGCTTGAAGTACTCCAGAAGACATTTCAGCCCCTCCACTCTGACTTTGTTAAATCTTGGAGCCGGATGCAGGCCGGGAGGATAGCTCAGGGGAAACGTGTGTGTCTTAGAAGCAAGACAACGCATAGCAACACAGGTTCAAATCCCAGGCTTGCGCTTAGAAACCTCTCTGGTATTAAGCGTGTTATGAAAGAACATTTATAATTATATGTTTTCATTGTGTGATATGATATGGCATTTATAACACGCTTATACACAAGTTTTTCAAGGAGCAATGAGGAAAGGGAGGGGAAACAGAGGTAAGAGGGGGAAGGGGAAAAGTGCGGGTTCCCATCCCATGGTAATGAGTAAACTTCTTGCATTTATATGCAAGAAAAAACAATTGTTAAACTATCTTGTGAACCAAGCAGATCATTTCACATTTCATTTTTAGTCTAGCAGGTAGCCAAAGCAATCTTGCAAGAGACAGATTATCCCTAGCACCAAGACTACATAAAACTAAGATTCCAAACAAGATAGGTCCAAATGTTACAACAATCTAGCTGTTAACCTTTGCCGACATAGAGAAGTATTTAAAGATACTGTGAATAACCTTGAGCTGAGAAAATCTGGCTTTAGACACCAAATTTAACTGGGAGGATAGATGAAGACTGGAACTAAATTTTACCGCTTTATTTTTCACATCTTCCTAGATATTGGACAAGGGCCAGTACAAGAGGGTCAGATATCTCCTGACTAAAGATGACATTTGTCTAAAGGGATTAACACCTCCATTTATGAGCCATTTCGTTTTAATCTGCTAATACACATCCAGCGTTCTATGGCAGACAGCCCACATTGAATATTCTTTTTTTGGATTGATTTTGGCCGCCAAGCCCCACAATGATTTGCGTATTACTGGCATAGGTGTAAATATGCAGCCAAAAGGATTCCACCTATTCTGCTATAGGTGAAACATATAAGATAAAGGCAGAAGGGCCAAGCCCTGAGGGACACCAAATATTGAAGATTATGTGCTGGATTCAAATGGACCCAACACCACTGATTGTTTTCTGTCAGTGTGGTAAAATATAAAATAATTCCATGTGACTCTGGGGGCCAGTGACTCTGGGAAGCTGGCCTACATGACCGGTCCTTTTGTTTCTTGGTAGAAATTTCGGATACTGGGCGGTATCCAACCATCAGGTTCCACAAGAGGGGGTGGGATAAATGGTGATTACACCTCTCCAGGTGGGTTCTGATAGGTGGTTAGTTCAAGTTCAGTACAGTTTGTTTTGGTCGCAGCATGGCTTAGCATTATATGACAGAATAAGTCAGGAGTGTTTACAGGGGGGAATGGGTCGAGGGTGGAAGAGGGCGCTCTGGGTGCCTGTGACAGGGGTCGGGGGGAGGGGGTCAAGAAATGGTTAAATGACTGAGTTGCTGAGAGTATCCTCCTGGAACGTCAGGGGATTGAGCAATTATGTTAAGCAGGTCAAGGTGGCTTTGTATCTATGTCGAAAGGGGATTGGGGTAGCAATGCTACAAGAGACACACCCCACAGTAGAGAAACAGGCTTGGGTACTTCAACAATTCCGAGGGGTGGGATATGGGTCAGCCTTTTCTACTTACATGAGAGGAGTACTAATCGGAGTAGCTCCAACAGTGCTTTTGTGAAAAGAGGTGTATCTTACAAATACCTATGCTCCTACCCATGATGGGTCTACCACCTTCCGCTCCTTGTACCCCAGGCCCGCCCCTTTTTGAGGGATGACATGGATCTGGGTGGAGATTTTAATTGTTCTTTAGACCCAACATTGGACTGATCAGGCAGCGGGGACACCACGCCATACCCACCAGTGCATGTTTTAAAGACGCTACTGGAGAAGTTGGATTTGCAAGAGGTCTGGCAGTGGTTGATGGGAACTAAGTTGGAATTTGCATGTTACTGAAGTGTGCAAAGAGTTTATACACGTATTGATTAGTTTTTCACAGGGGCAGATCAGCTTGTGGAATTTGTGGGAGCCTCATATGGGGACAGGACACACTCTAATCACCCGCTTTTGACTGTAGAATGGGTGATGAGCAATCACCCTGCCCTCGTACCCATGTGGAGACTATAGGCAGAGGCCCTTCTGGAAGGGCCATTCCGGGATAACATGGCAGGACTTATAGAAGAGTATTTCTGTATCAATGAGGAGAGTGTTAGTTGCCCAGGAAATGTATGGGATACTTTCAAGGTGGGGATACAAGGAGCTGCTATCACTAAAGCCGGGGGGATTAAGAGGGAGTTAGTGCAGAAGTTAGCAGAATCAGAGGCAGCAATTAAACAAGTGGAGGGAACCTATCCAAGGGAGGATGATGTGGAAGGGAACCCTATCAAGCTTAGACAGGAATGCCTGGAACACTGGGAACAATCAGGTAGATATAGCTATGCGAAATACACAGAGAAATTTCATGGGCAGGGAGATAAGCCGGGCAGGTTGCTAGCATGGCTTTTCTGTGGGGCAGAAAACCCTGGTGGGATCACCGAGATAGAGGACGAGTGAGGGGAACTATGGAGATTGCGGCGGGAGATCACAGAAACACTGTCGGAGATAGGTTTACTCACCCAGCAGGGAGCAGGCAGAGGTGCTAGGCACACCGCTTACGATAGAGGAGCTCAGGGCGGTGATCTGGGCATTGCCCACGGGCAAGATGCCAGGAGGAGTATAAAGAATTTGTGGATGAGGTAGTTCCGAGGCTACTGCAAACCTTTGAGGAAGCATATGAGGTGGGGCAGCTACCCCCAGCATGGAATAATCTATTATTGTCCTGATATTGAAGCCAGGGAAAGTGGGGCAGTATTGTGAATCGTATCGCCCGATATCTGATCAACCAAGATAGTAAAACCCTTATGCCGGTCCTGACGGAAAGGCTGAAGATGGTGATAGGGGCATTGATCCATCCAGGCCAGATTGGATATGTCCCTGAGAGAGCGACGTCTGGGGACTTGAAGAGGCTACATGCAGTCATAGACAGGATGCAAACGTAGTCAGAGAGTTGCGCAGTGGTGGCTCTGGATGCAATTAAAACATTTGACTCAGTAGGGTGGGAGTGGTTGCATGCCTCCTTAGAAAGATTTGGGGTGCGAGAGGGGTTTATGAGGTGAGTCCAGAGGCTCTACTTTATACCGCTAGCGAGGGTACAGGCAGGCAGATATGTATGTCCCCACTGTCCCCCATGCTGGAGTCCCTCGCAGTGTTCTTGAGAAAGGGGTTTAGGGACACAGGGATCCTGATGGACGGAGTACATTATGTGGCCTCACTATACGCTGATGACATGCTGGTGTATGTGCGTAGCCCGGAAGATAACCTAGCGCAATAACTAGAAGTGTTGTATAACTTGGCAGCACTGTTTGGGATATTGATCAGTAAGGCAACGTCCTGTATATTTACATTGGCAGAATGGGTGGGAGTAGAGGAGTCACGCCTTTAAGACTTGGAGCTGCAGTAGAGGGTACAGACATTTAGATAGCTAGGTGTTAACATATATCATGATATTAAGATGGCTCACCAGGAGAATAAGCTGCGGGCCAAGATGTGGCTGGAGAACTCAATTAAGTTTCGGAAGAAACTACCACTCTCAGTGATGGGAAGAATTGTGCTACTGAAGATGGTTGCTCTCCCCCGTTTGTTGTATCACTTCCTGAACATTGCATATCTCATAAAGAAGTCCTTCTTCAAGAAATTGTGTACAGTAATAGGGGGCTTCATATGAGGATCTGGCAGGCACAGGGTGGCCCTAGACACACTGTGCAGGGACTACAAAGACGGCGGAGTATGTCTTCCTCATTTCGAATTATAATATTTAGCAGGGCAACTACAGCACATGGGGCGCCTCCAAGGGATGGCCAAGGGGGGCCACGGCCACCCTTATAAAAGCATGTGCCCCCCGACCGGACCATTCATTTATGTATGTTTGTTTTGGTAGGCCACCCCAAGACTTCAAGTGTGGCCACCCCTATGAAAAATGTCTGTGGGCGCCACTGCTGGGTGGCTGTCAGCCCAAGAGACACTAGAACACACCCTGATGCGGGTGGTGACTGCTCCTTATTTGGTGAGGGAGGTGCTGTGGTTGGGGAAGGGTAGAATCCGAGACCCCCTTTTACCTCTTACCATTGGCAAGGAAGATTTGGGCCAGAACCAAGGTGCTGCTAAAATTACGAGAACCCTACTCTTCTCATGTACCCCTGGCGGCGATTAATGGAGAAGAAACAGCAGACCGGGCATTGGTGAGGTCACAATGAGAGGAAAAGGTACTATTGACATTGGGGGATTTGCTTTCGAGAGATTGAAAAAAAAAGGTTTGGGATGCAGAGGGGTCAGTTCATGCCATATTCCAGATTGGTGTATGGGGCACGGAGGAGGTGCAGGGCATCCCGAATCTCCTGGAAGAAGAAAGCACACTGGGGCTGTTGTATGACTTTTCAGAAGGGGGGCATGGAGTGTCCCGAATGTACCAGGAACTGCTAGCAGCATTATTGAAAGATATCACCAAAATAAGGCGCAAACGGGAATTTGACATAGGCAGGGTATTTACAGAACCAGAGTGGTCCAGAAGGCTGTTATACCCCATAAGGTTTCATGGTACGCTAGGCTTAAGCTGACCCAGTTCTATGCGCTTCATAGGGCCTGTATGACTCTGCATCTCATTTTACAATTCCTGGGCTAGACGGGTGGGGCAGGGGGTACCCCAGGTGTGGAAATGGAGGGGCAGATATGATGCCCATGTGACTAGATTTGCCTGGTTGCCAGAGGCTTGTTTACTCTGGGTGTTCCGGCACCCAAAGAGTGCTAAACCAGTGAACAGATTGGTAGACCTAGCCTGGGTGTTGGAAAAGAGGAGGATTGCCAAGGCATGGACATCTCTAGAGAGTCCACGTATAGAAGGGTGGTGGAATGACCTGCAACACCTAACTTGCGTCGCATCTAGATAGAAATGTGACTGTTAGCATGTGCCACACTCGTATGGAATTCTGAACTTTGGCTTCTGTCGCTTCTGGATGGAAGTGTGAGTGTCGGCATGTGGCGCACCTAGATGGAATTCCATAATTGCAATATTAGCATATGCCACACTTAGATGGAATTTCTCAAGCCTAGTCTGTGCCAGGTCTAGACGGGAATGTGATTATTAGCATATATGATTCTCAGCATGCACCACACTTAGAATTCTTAACCTAGCCTGCGTCGAATCTAGACCGACATATGATTATTAGCATGTGCCACACTTAGATAGAATTTCTCAAATTTAGCCTGTGTCGCATCTAGACAGAAATGTGATTGTTAGCATATATGATTCTCAGCATGCACCACACTTAAGAGTTCTGAACCTAACTTGCGTCGCATTTAGATAGAAATGTGACTGTTAGCATGCGCCACACTTAGAATTATGAACCTAGCTCGCGTCAAATCTAGATAGAAAGGTGACTGTCTCCAGGTGCCGCACCTAAATGGAATCCCACAATTGCAAGGACAGCAATGCCATCTAACCAACCAACTAACAATTCCATCCCTCTGCATACACCTCTCAAACTCTAACCAAACACAACCACAAACCTAAAAGGCAGCAATCTGCACAAACTTCACAACAATGCAACAACAAAACAAACCACACATAGACTTGCACAACAGCACACGACGACTACGGACCACAAAACACCCCAAGCCCAGCCAACGGACCCACCGGGCTGAGGCTGTCAACAGCACATCACTGCTCTCTTGCACATTTCCTGCTTCCTCCCATTAACTCAACATCCCCTCCTCTTTCAGAGCCACCAGAGCGCCAAGGGACCACTACGGTGGTGATAGTGCGCGGTACAAATGTCCTTTAACATTAACAATAACATTGGTCCATAGCCGAGGCTGCAGTGTGGTATAGTGCTATGCAGGCTGGAATGAAAGAAAGTTCAGAGAACGTGGCAGCCTGGAACACCCTGGTGTACTCACTGTTTAGCTCGATGGATGACAAACCCCTTTGGACTCCTGGTCAGGGGTGGCAGGACAGGGGAGAGGTGGGATATGGAGGAGACGGATGGAGGGTATGGAAGGCAGGATGAGCGGGACCTGAGGGAGGAGGACGGGGGTGCACCTGGTGGAACTTTTGTAGGTTACAATCCACGAGTTGCTAGCTTTTCTAGTTATGTGGGGGGGTGGTTGTATTGCAGGGTGGGATGTTAACGACAATGTGCTGAGATTGAATATTGATTGTTGTACTGTAACATGATGGAACACATGGAAATAAAAAGATTTTTTGTTAAAAACCTTTGCATTCTCAGTTAACACATTATTTTCTTTTTAATTTTTTTTTAATTAATCTAATATGACTTTCATCTATAAAACAAATTAAAGTACAAGGAAGAAATTATCATCATACCAAAATAAGATTTACATAAACAAATTACAAAATTCATTGTTTACAGAACAACACGTTAATAAACATCTTGAAATATATGAAGTAAATACCTAATAACAGCTAAAATCAGAGACATTTGATTACACTACAAGATCCTAGCCTATACGACAACTGGTGTTAAAAAAAGCTACGTTCCAAACTAGCCTAGAGAAATGGACACATCTCAAAGGTTGCAAGTATGTACATTCTACTTCTAATATATAAAATGTGTGTGTCCAGAGGGGAAATGAAAGTTACACCATGTGGTTTACACCATGACTTGAATGTAAGGTTGGGGACAGGATGGGTGGTGAGTGGATAAAGCCCTCAGACATCCTCTTTGCGGCCTAGAACCCCCTCCAGATGCCATAGACAGGAAGGCTGGTTGCCCCACGACAGTGCCTTAATGGTCTCCGCTACTGGAAGTGAGGTGGGCGTCACTGCAATCCTCCTTGGTGTAGGCCTGAGAGTGCTGTGGCAGTTACCATGTGAGGTAGAGTGTCGTGGTGGTAAGACTGAATCACGCGCATGCGTAACACTGCGATAAAAAGGAACCGTTTAAGTGCTGTCAGGAGATAAGAATGTGGTGGAGTCTCGGTACAAGGGCACAATGGGCAAAGATGACGGTAACAAGTGTCCGTGCGCAGCGAGCCTTCTTCGTGGCATATTACTCCACCGCACTGCTTGCAGGGGCTCCTTTGCGTGCCCCTTTATTATGCATTCCTCGTCAGGTTCCATAGACATAGAAATAGGGATGACATAGAAATAGGCATTCCGTGGAGGAGAATCACCATGATGCTGTGGTTTTTCCTCTTATTCTTTGCCCCACTTTGTTCACAACCTCATAAGCTGTCTCAGCATTTGTTACCAACTTTGCTCTATTGTACAGGCCCCCTACCTGAGAATTCCTCCGCCATCTGTGCATGTACTATTGTAAGTCATTTCTGTTGGAAAGTGACATCCCTGTTCTTCAAATAAATACAGATACAAATACTGTGGTAAGGAAATAGCTGAGTTTGGAGGGGAACACAAATACTGATAACCACTTTTTGTTTCCTTTTTGACAACCATTGCAAAGCTTGTGGCTCCATCGATGTGTTCTTTCTCAGCAGCCTGTTAGTTTGCATATAACCTGCTTCCAGAATTCCTTCTCAATGGCCGACTATCCTGGTTATGGCCATGTCAAATTCCTAGCTGACAGGCTGATGAGAAAATATCAATTTATTTATACAGTGCTTCAAGAATGGTTTTGCCGACACGAAGCACTGTGATTATACCCATTATCAGCAGACAAAGGGCCTCATTATGACTATGGAGGTAGCCATGCCGTTTTTAGCGGCATGGCTACCCCCATACCGGGTACCGGGTCCAGGTTTCCTGAATGAGGAAATACCGGGCCATTCTGACCTTGGAGGGCCCGGTATTTCCCCATTCAGGGAACTCGGACCTAGTACATCCCCATTCCCATTTGAGCCCCCATAGGGCTCAATGGGACTGGGGAGGGTGCTAACAACGGGCCCGTTAATGACGGGCCCATTGTTAGCATCCTGGTCTGCTCGCGGGACCCGCTAAGGACGCCTGGTTCTACCAGGCGTCCTTAGCGGGACCCGCGGGCAGACCTTCTAATGAGGCGATAGGGGGTTAACGGAGCCGGCATCTCTACCAGTGCCGTTAACCCCCTACTCCCAGGGTCGCAAAGAGGCCCAAAGTATTGGTACTCACTTTATCAATCTAGGAAGGATAAAGGGTTGTGCGGGCCCGTGCTACCTCCGGCATGGACCTGAGATTGCCATCTAGTCGGGCACCACCGAAACTGAGTGGTCATGCCATTGATCTTGGGGTGAGTGGAACTAGTGAAGAGGTTTACTGGACGTGTATAGCTGACCATGGGAATGAATGGAGGTTTTGCAGGCATCCTGGAAGAGTGAAAAAGACAGGCAGCCAGGAAGCTATTTCCTGTTTCCAGGTGTTTTTCCTGTTTCATCCGTCAGTAAGAAGGAGGGGGATGGATGAAAGGAGGGATATGGGGCCTCATTACAACGAAGGCGGCCCCGTAATGAACGGTGCCGGTAAGGGACCGGCACCGTTCATTACTGGCCTCCACATTATGGGTCTGCTCGCGGGTGGAAGAAAGGACGTCTGGTCCTTACCGGCATGGCTACCTCCATACTCGTAGTGAGGCCCATTGTGTTTGATGTTAGCCAATCCTTCAGCCGGGAGAACCCTATGTGTAGTGACATATAGTGACTACTTGCACACAGACCGTCCGTAATAAATGATTCCTTTAAATCGATCCCATTCTGCCATCGCTTAATGAAGAGTGTGTGCCATATGATTTAGAGCAGCATCTATATACTGCTAACCAACGATGAAGATCCAAACGACAGGTAAACCAGATATCAACAACAAATAAACCTGAACAGATAAGCACAATAAACATAAACATATATCAAGTCATTAACTGCTCCAATAAATAAAGCAACAGTTTGGGTAGTCAGCAGCAAGAGACTTCTAGCAAATACCTGTGAATATGAAATCTGAAACAGTCATATTGTTAGATTTGACTGAGCTCTTTGGAAGAGAGTTTTGCAGCAACCCTTCTCCAAATAAAATTGTGCAGGAACTATATTAGTGGCATGCAGAGAGCAGAGCTGCTGGCTTGCGATGAGGTGTTGTTTAATGTACTACACATTTAGGTAAGGCTAGATAAAGTATCAACAAAATAAAGCAACGCAATCTTCAATATTGGAATTAGTCCCTCAGTCCTTCCCCTCTCCCTTACTCTCCACCCTCTTGATGGTGGTAAAGTGTCACTCGCAATCCTACTGGTCCTTTCATGGATGCTCTGTATTTCTTTTCACAACGTTGCAAGTCTGTTTCTCATCCTGGATCATATGCTGCTTCTCGTCCTGGTTAATCGGGATGCTGTGCTGACCCAAAACACCATAAGGCAAAGGGTTTGTTAAACCTAACCCTCTCAAAGGCAGAGGTCGAAGTGAACAGGAACTATCAGGAGCAGAGTTCCACTCATTTTATTTTTCACTTTTAACAGTTCCACTTCTTTTAAAAATAATTTTCGCCATTTTGGAGCCATATTTCTAGAACGTTATGTATACCTCTTCAATTTACCACGCTACGTCAGTTGGAGGTAAACTGAAATCTGTTTGACCCTACATTTTTGAAGGCTGAGTGACATATCTGGCTTAATCTTAACCAAGGGGAGATGGAGGAGCTATTGCTAACACTAAAAAGGATACATTCCTCACACCATACCTCACCCTGATTTGTAGAAAAGTTGTTCTCTCAGGTTAAATGCCTAGACAGTATAGTTGATTAAGGCCTGGCCACTTACAAGGGTTGCTTTTTCATTTCAGATGTGTAAGGAAGGCATGATATCAACAGTAAGACAGACACAGGTGACCACAGTTCAAGTGTGTTTATTGAACTTCAAAAATGGTTTGAAAAACACCTATCTAATCCTAAATCTACAGATGGAAGCAAGCTACGGCCATCAAATAATGTTAACGCAGTCCTAGTGCTGTCTTGTCAAAATTAAAGGGCCTATACTAATAAACCTATTGCCAATCCTTACCTCTAAATGCAAATAGTGTGGGAAACAATGTTTCATAAATCAAAGAAGTGTTAAAGAAATGATATGTCAGGATGTTCAGGCTGTTGGCCTCCCTTCCCCACGTTTTCAGCTTGGGATAAGGCTGTACACTCGAGCTTAGCACAGTCTCTGGCTTCTTTAGCATGAGGGTGCAGTTCAAACATTAGCATCAGGGCCTTTTGTGTCCAAGTCTCTTTGCCTTCCAAATTCTCTCCTTGCAGAAGTCCTGATGCGAGGAACAAACAATACATTCTTTTCCTCACCGGAATTTCACACATACTCGATTTTTAGGTGATTCACTGTTCACCTTAAAACCCCTTTAGCTGGGCTCAGATCCCCTTAGATACAAACTTTGTAGGATTTTCATGTGTGCAATTTCTCGGGTGATTCTCTATTCTACACGGATCCCCCTCAGATCTGTTTTAACACAATGTTCAAATAGTCTCCCTCTGCTGGGCTCGGACCAATTTAGTTTACTTTAACACAAACTTGCTTCATCCCAAAAGCTTTCAATTGATATCCCTCGTTCGGGCTCGGAACAACTTTCTCTATTTTGTTATCAACTTATTCAATTGATCTCCCTCGCTCGGGCTTGGACCAACTTTCTCTATTTTGTCATCAACTTGCTTGGCAATATCAACATTGAAGATGTTTGATTGTGCACAGGATTTTGCTTGACCCATTGCAGGACCACTTTGATGTACAGTTCTTTGCCACTCTTTCACCGTTCTCAACTCTCAGTTGGATACCATACAGAGACCTTCAAATGAGTACACACGCGGTGCTGGACCACTCTGTTAAGGGTATCATATTTTGGTTTAAAAGTTCAATCACTCATCTGTTGTTCAATTTTTACTCGCATTGGTTATCACATGCATTTCATAAACTGTTCGCTTCAGGGCTCACCATACAATGTTGCCGCTTGCAACCTTGGCTGCAACACAGACTGGTCTGGTATCGGTCTCCCCAAATCACCAGCTGTGTTGCTTTCACTGGCACTGCTTTGTTGTAGGAGCCAAGTACAGTACCATGGCAGCAAGCGATTCTCCCCGCCTTGATTATCGACACGGGAGGGCCCCGTCTACCTCCGACACACAGTGCATGATACTTCAGCCTGGTTTCCTGGTTTTACGCTTTCTATTCTTGAGGGTTCATAAAAGTAACAGTTTCTCTTTGAAAAGGTCAAGGGCACCGCCCTCCTTACGATCCCCTTCTGTTTTGCCGTATTTCTCCTCATGTTAAACTGCCATATTGGAACTGCTGCTTCCTTGTGTGCTTTGCCTTGCTCAAAGTGTGCTCTCATGCTCCACCTTTTATCTGTGTGGGGAAGTATAATGGAAGTCTGGGGTGTGTGATGATCAGTAATTGCTTGACCCTGCCGGACCATTGTATTGGGACATGTGAGTTATACAGCTTGGGTGTTAGTCTGTTTTCTCTCATAGCGAGCTGTCCGTGAGAAAGTGTTCATGTTGTAAAGGGGGTGGGGGGTAGAGTTCCTAAGTATCTGACCTGGTAGGACAGGGTAAAGGTGGTACAGGGAAGGGGATACTGCATCTCGCCATCCAGTGTTCCACAAGACCCCTCATGCAGGGGATCCTCCCGCACTGGTCCAACCCCAGGAACTGGATCCAAAGGTGATGGCCATGTCCTGGCCACCTGGGGGACTAGCGGATGAGACACCATCAGGTTTCTCACAGATGTCTACATGGGATTCATCCCTTCATACCACTGGACACACATGTAGTTGTAAAAAGAGCCTTTGTGACCAGACCTTACAAACTGCCCTGGCTTTAACCCATTGAGTCGTGATGCACTTTGCTCTCACCGAGGTCACATCTACGCTACTTCTTTTGGTACAACTCTTCTAAAGGTTAAAAGACAGCCAGAGACAAGAGGATCCAGCCTTCGTCACCAAATTCAATGTTTTCTCCGTGTGTCTACCTCCGTCCTGCCTTCTCCGGTTTCTCTGTCAGACTTATTTACTTTCTCTGTTTTGCTTACTTCACTCTCTCTTTCTCCTCCACCTGTGTCTCATTTGCCACCTCAATATTTTGCCAAGTTCTTATCTGCGACCCTATTCTGCCCCCCTCATTGAACCACAACGCTCTCTTTCTACGCCTTCTGTCCTCTTCTCCGCTGTTCTCTTCTCATGGTTTGTAGCAAACTTGTTATTTGTATAGACTGTTCAGTGTATATGAAACTGAGGTAAGTCCATGGCCATCCTTACAGTTTTGTCGGTATCCTGCCGGTAATTACGGCGGGATAACGGCAAAACTGCTTTACTGGTTCCGCTGCCTCATAGCCCAGTCTTACCAGGATATTACGAGCAGCGGAGACACCGGTAAGTTCCCATTCCATGGAGTCTCATAGGACTCCATGGAGGGGATTGCGAAATTACCCTCACCAGCAGTACCAGTGGCAGTGATTCCAGCATTTATTTGCTGCTAGTGGCCTGAACTCCCAGCAGATCAGGCCTGCCGGTAGAACGCTGTCCACAACACAAAACATGTGTATACCCGGTCCAGAAATAAATGCCAGTAATTCAATGCCAGTGCTGGAATTACCAGCATTTTTTCGGGCATTTTTTCCGGTTTAGGGAATTTATAATGTGCCCCATGTGTTTGTTTTGGTTTGAAAAAATGTGTTGCCTGTATTCAGACAATACACAGGAACATTGGTATTCATGTAAAAGGTACCTCTCATTCTGAAATGTGAACTGAAATATGCCTTTTTTGCTGTGCTGATTCCATGAACGTATTACCAGGCATTTGTCATAACATATTCTTTTTAACTGTTATTGTAGATATCAGATAAATATGGAATTCCAATGGAAAAAAGTGCAAAACTTTACAAGAAGAGTAAAAAAGGGTAAGAAGAGCATGTGTAATATGGTTTTCAAAATATGCCACTTGCAAGATATATGCATTAAAGCGCAAATAAAGCGTTCTTTCTGCAGAGCAGGTGTTTGTAACCTGTGGTTCTCCAGACAGTTTGTTGATTGCCACTGCCAAGATCCCTTACCATCGACCCGCCCTCCCACAAGATAGGATACAATATAATGACCATAAGGCCAAAGATATCTCTATGAAGCAGGAGGGACATGATGTAGCCCTTTCTCCCAGAGCCCCAGGGCTAGACACGGGTCCACGAGCTGCTGTCTGCTCCCGCAGGCTTTTGCCTTAGCATCCCATAAAGGCGCAAAAGCTACATGGAAATAGTAATAATGTGTTCTTATAAAGCACTTCATAAAGCACTTCATGCCAAACTCCTCCTGCTTCTAAGCGCTGTAATAACAGATGTTATTATCACCCGGTTATGAATGGTGCCTGATTTATCAACATCAGAAGGGTGAAAGTCGGTCCTTGCAGGCTGCCCTCATGTCAGAAATCAATGTTTGATTTGTGCATCTAACTACCCTAACTACCCTTGCATGTACTTTATACTACAATACTCTGAAATAACACTGATTTTGTTAAAATGTTACTGAAGCAGTGCTTCAGCGCTACCAATCAGCTCCATTGAAAGGGAAATTGAGGAATGAAAGTAGTAGTTGCCTTTGTGTGGTTAGCTATTTAAGCAATTGGGGTCCTTTCTGGAAGGCGGTACCAACGGATAATGTACAACCCGAGCTCAGCAGTGCGGCCAGGCCCTTACCAGGTGGTGTAGTCCACCCGGAGGGGCATGATCACTATTAGCAACCAACATTGTGGCTGAAGCAAGGGCGACAAAGAGAAAAAGAGAAGTGAGTGTCGGCATGTGGAGAGAGCGATGAGCAATAGCAGCAATTGCACAGGGCTAGGGCGACACAGGAGAGGGGCAACAACACGGGACAGCGGGTCGGCGAGACTGGAGCATCCGGGGCAGAAGGCGGAAAGAGCCCTTGTGGCGAGGAACAGTAGGTGTGGGGTTTCGGAGGAACGTTGAACCATTAGAACATGGGGAATGCGGGCTTATCCCCGCAGATAGAGCCCACAATCGGCATGTCCTGATTGGATGATGAACGTTCCAAGGTTGTCAAATTACTGTGACGGAACCATCAGAGACGGCAAACCCAATGAAATCCCAATTTACGCCAATGGACTATAATGGAGGCTAACACTGCCTTACCATCACTCGTAATGGCGCTGTAAATCCGCAGAAGCTATTGGTGGTAGCAGTAAATGTGGTTGTGTGCTAAAGATCTTCCACTTAATTATAGGTGTCGACAGAAACGGTGCTTTCTGCTGCATGCGGCACTTGCAGTCCAATAATGTAGCACAACTTGAGTGTAAAAAGCTTCTTCATATGGCTCTTGACACCTAAATGTGAACACACATTGTTTACTAGAAAGCAGTGTAGACAAAATATTTGAGGTACTAATGTAATCTGAATTATTAAAAATGCTCATAGGTACATTGGATTCTACTTGTAATTCTAATGCAAGGGTATTCTTTTTGTGATAGAACATTTGTGTATTGTTTAGAAATGTTTGCACGACAAAGAGACTGATTTTAGCAACAACAAGCTATTTGTGAAGTCCAATCTGTGACTGATTTTATCCCAATACACTGCATTATGAAATGTGTGATCTTAAAGTATGTCCTCGTATAGAAGAAACATGTCCAACTTATTCCTTCTTCAGCCATTTTGTTTGAACGTTCCATTTTCAATCATTGTGTACTAATTTTGATTAATTTTCAACAGTATCTTAGTAAACATGGATGACAATATCATCGAGCACTACTCCAACGAGGATACTTTCATACTCAATGTTGAGCACCTCATGGACGGCCTTAAGATCACACTCACGGAAATCTAGCCCGAATCGCAACGTTCAAAGAGCCGTAGCATTTCATGCCTGGAGCAAACCGAGTAAGAATGTTCCTAAGAGCAGTGCAGGCTTGTTCAAGCCAATCAAAAACATGCTATTGGTCTGCATGGAAGGAACTTGTGAAGATGCACTTCTGCAGCATGGCAATCTGCTTCCTTTTATTTAATACCTATTTGCCAACCAGGATACAATGACTTGAACGTGTCAACATAATTTTAACACACGAGTCTTGACTCGGACATTGGGAACAGTATACATTTATGTTCATATTTATTGTACATGATTCTTTTATATGTAAATATCTTGAGCCAGGATTCCTTTCCCAGGCCTTTCATGGTCATCGAGGACCACCTTTTATTTTTTTTTTATCAGTGTATATGTTCAAGAATGTATTCAGTTGTTTGCAGTAGCAAAAAAGGTTCCTTGTCCATCAATATACATGACTGTTTTTTTTTTACCATCATCATTATCTGATATGCATTCTTATTTCTCGATACCTCCAATTCATAAGCTCTTGCCGTGCATAGTAGCAACGAGAACATAAGACATTCAGATAAAATATAAGATGTAAGTAACCGAACAACATACCCTTCTAGGATGTACAGAATGTTTCTAATGTGCAATAATATATTCAATCTCTTTTGGTGTATCTACTGCCTGCATTATTAGGAGGAATAGATTGTCTTAGATCCATGTTTAAAACTCTGGTATTAAGGAAGTTTATTATTTTTTTTCTTCCAAATGCTGGGTCGCAATTTACAGAGTCTCAAAGAGATGTCAACAAGTAATGACATATATATTTTTGTTTGCATCTTGTAACATATCTCAGCAATTGTGGATTTCCATTTATGAGCAGAAAAACCCAGGACATCATGGAATTCTGCCATTGGTGCATCAAACCAAGACAAAAGAGGATGCAATTGCAAAATGATGACAAACATGCTCCAAACCATTCCATGGAGGCTGTGATAATTCACTGTGCCTTCCACTTTTATAAAATATATTTATATTAAAATTGAAAATGTACTGTGTGAAAATATGCAAGCTTTTATTGAAAAGTACCAAATGAACTGAATATGCTAATTCACTTGTCTCACAGCTTGAAGCTAAGCACACTATATCCAATGATAATATCATATGTGATTGGAGATTACACCATTGCTCTACAAGGTCAGGTCAGCAGCAGGGCGCATTGAATCACTATCAATACAACTATCAGTCTGCCTCTTAGCATCACCAATTATATATTTATCTTCTGACTGAGACAAGCTATGTAGCAGGGATGATGAGTTTAATGGGTGGGCTTAACCTAATTTTCCTATTTAAAATTAGCCTCTTTACTGTATGTTCTTTTTACCTTTTATTATCAATGTGTACTTTACTACTTATTTGCTGCTGTTATTTTCAAAGCACAATGTATGTTTCTTAAAAGCCACATTTTTTATAGTTCACTTAATTGTACATAAAGAAACTCCAATTTTGTTCCCACAGAAAAAGGGCCTGTTTGTCTATAAGAAAAAAATAAACATTTTATATAAAAAATTTAATGTTATGCTTTGCAGAAACTAAAACTGTAACATATAATAAAAACTACACTGCTGAAAAGATTAAAAAAAGACTCGGCAAAGGATGCATGTTCACTAAACCTCAGTGAAGTAAAAGGTGAGGTTTTTTTTCACTGATATTTGATGGTCTTTTTTAATGGCAGATCTTAAAGCAGATAACCGGTGATACATTGACTTGTTCATTTCATTTTGTACAGATTTTCAGACTATTACAATGTAAAAACTGTGTGAATTTACTTACAAAATGTGCACATCTTTATTCCTTATCTATGGCATCACGCTTTGGAGATGCAACATAGGGTAGTGGACAGATGCAAGGGACTATGGTAAAAGTCACCCTTACTTTGTGACTTAATGAATTAAACAAGTGTTTCTAGGGTTCCCTAATATTTGGATGGCATGAACTGACAGACTGTAGAAACTAGCACCCAGTCTATTGAAAGTTCTGGTTCACAGCCAAATTATGTACGGCTCTTGATCCAACTATTGTCTCGAGGAAATTAAATTTTTTTCGGTGATTGTGTCTCAGGCATAAAGTCTCCTTCAGACCCTAATGTAGGTTGTGTCATTAACACTCACCTTTCTAGATGGTCTATTTATGACTATGCCATTCTTGGCACAGGCTTGGCAGTCCCTAAATTAACATTCTGGAGTTCGGCCCAAGGAACTAGGATTTGCCAAGCACATTCTAGAGCCCCTCACGCATCCAAACACTTCATTCAATTGTTGCACTTTCTTACCGTCATCAAAATCTGTCTTGGAAACACAATCCACTTATCACATCACTGTACGATATACACTTCTTTCTGCATTTTGGAACTATAATCCATCCAATAGGACGACATCCTATTAAAAAAACACTATGCTGTTGCTGCATCACACCCTCCCTTTTTTGTGCAGCGTCGATTGCTGCTTTCCTGTACTCTTATCTACTCAGCGCTCACCTTTTCATCCTGCAGACTTAAGTCTAAAGGCCCCTGGTAGGCACATAATATGCTGCTCCTCAGACAAGCCTAGATGCTCGTAAACTATTGTAGAGGTGATTTGGTAGAGAACAAAAGCCTTTTCACATAACATTAGGCCATGTCTTGCAGCGGGCCTCAACCTTTGAGCAGCCTCTCCTATCCCATCATGGTGCAGAATGTCATCTTCAGCACATTCAAGTTTTGAGCTTGATCTTTAGCCAACAAAATGTTTCAAATATGGTCCATTTTATCCTTGAATTTGGTTCTTTAGCGATATCACATAACTGCTGCGTTGTGACAAATCAACTTATGGGGCCCGAGTGGTCCAGGGATGAATATCAGTTTCTAAATCATCGATCAGCCCCACACCTTTACTACACCAGAAAGGATCCAAACAGATTGGAAACAGAGGCAAATTATAAACCTCCTTGTCCAATTTTGGTAACGTGGATGGGATGTCAGGCTAATCTCTGCAAGGTCATGGAACGTTGGTTAGTTTCAACACAGCGAAGATACAATTATTACCCAATGATAAAAGGGGCTGTCCAGTCATGGTTGTATAAAAATATCTACTTTAATTTTATCACAGCAGACAGTTGTAGCACACTACAAAATACAACCCCACCCTGTAAAGGAATGCAGTGGACAGGCAGTTTCAAGAAGGAAAAGGCATGCACTCTGGATACTGACTGGAGGGTAGTTGGTAAGTAATTAATCTCAGTAGTTCAGGGATACTTGGTTTCAACACAAAGGGAGCAATGGGTCATAAAATGTCAATAGGGGCTTTCGGAGTAGGACCAGGCGGACAGAACCACAATGTACCTTGTGCTTGTAGAAGTACTTGGTGCTCAACGGGGTCAAGTCGGTTTCAGGGTGCTTTGCAGCTCCTGCAACAGAGTTCAAAATTGGAGGCAGCTGCGGGTATCAGGCAGCAGGCAGTTTGGCAAGCGAGGCTGAACGGACGGCTGCAGGCTGGCCTACAGACCAGTTTGCGTCAGGAAACATTGTCTCATTGCTGGTCGGTGGGTCTAAAGCACTGGTTGAGGCATCTCGGACAACATTAGCGACTGCGGCGTGACAACAGTCAGTGGTTCAGTCGGTTGCAGCTCAAGAAGCTCGACTGGCACAAAAATTTCCTTTAAGGCAAATGCTGGTTGATGCTTCTCAATGCAATCATAGCTTCTTCACTGGGCTTGTGTTGTTCTTTAAGTCGGATGGCCTATCGCTAAGGAGAGTTTTGCAGGCAACATCCTTGTCCTTGGTTTAGTTCAGAGACTCTCTAGCACTTCCCACCTAGGAAGCTTGCTTGTAGAGCCTAGCAGGGCATGCTGTGTGCTGGCTGAGTACCGGTTCTGGAGCTGCTGGAGGGTCCTCTGGATTCAGTATCTCCCTCTGTTCCCTGGGAGATGTTTAGGGGAGAGATATTGCTTCCCTTTCTGGAAATCGTGGCCCTCTTTCACTGGTGGAAGCTGTAAGGCAGACTGTACCTTCAGCCAGGGTCCACATTATTTCTTCTTGTTACTCCTTGCAAAGTCTTCAGATCATCTGCCAAAAGAGGGGCTCAACCTCTTTTAAAGCCAAATAGGCCTCAGTGATTAGTGTTAGCTAAGCATGCCTTAATAAAACGATCCTGGGTCCCCACCAACAATCTCCTGTATGCATGAGGTCATAACCAGAGTGCTTTGTAACAGAAAAGGTAAAGGGGTGAAAACATATAATACTAAGTCCCACCCATGTTCCTGTCTGTTGGGGATCAAAGAGTCTCTCCAGTTAATTGAGCTCTCTGTGGTTGCTGATGAAAGCAGCAGGTCTCCCTTGAAGCTGCTGCAAGACCAGACTTGCTGTCGCCACCAAACCACATGCTCATACCTTCTGAATAGGGTCCCCTTGTGGGGATGACTAATGTAAATACATAGCCCCAGCCATGATAGGTCACTGCCCTTGATACTGAGAGGGGGGGCTGGCTTCAGGTTGACACAGTGCATATTAAAGGTTTTTGGGGTTTACTGTCTCTTTTGTGAAACTCTTCACCCAGGCCCCATGTGGGCCTGTTTGAAGTATACTCTATTAGTATGTTAATTTTGCTAATTGCTGCAATCATCTGCAGAGGGTAAACAAGTGGGCAGGGCAGATCTATGGAGGCTTTGATAGTTTATTAGGCTGGCCATGGCAGGAGGAAGTTTTGGCCCTCCCCCTTCTGAAATGCATCATGTACTCCATAGAAAATGGGACGTGGGCTCTAGAGTTGGAAATTACCATGCCAAGCTCTGTTATTCTTGGTTCATCTGGGTGGGGGTCATAGGTCGCAAGATCACAGGTTACTGTTTGAGGTATTGCCAAAACCTTGTTTGTTTGGTAGAAACAGGGGGGGGGGTTGTTTCCTGGATATCTTGCTTCTGTTGCTTTAAGGAAATTAAAAAAAAAATTCCCACGCTGTTTGTTGCGTTTTGGTTTGTTTATTCTTGAAATGGTTTATTTATCTTGAGTCATGGTACACATTGAAGTACATCCGGGGCTCATATAACCCCATGTGGTCAGCCAAAACGTGTTTCGACCTATAGCGGTCGGTCGTGCGCTTTCCCGATCCGCTGAGGCCGAGGCTCGCCTGGGACCGCTGATAGAGAATGGAGGTGGAGTTGCTATATGCCAAAATATCACGCTATACGTTATATATCCTACAAGCTCCGTAAAATTCTCTGTGAGTGGAGCGAGCTAGGGGGCGGCTGTCTACCGCTGATTGAGAAAAGAGGTGGAGTTGCTATATGCCAAAGCACCACACTATATGTTACATAGGCTACACGCTCTGTCAAAGTCCCTGTGAGCAGAGCGGGCTAGGGGACGGGCTGTTTATTGCTGTTTGAGAAAGGAGGTGGAGCCGCTACATGCCATAGCATCGCACTATATGTTATATATGCTACAAGCTCTGTTTAAAAGTGCCTATGAGCAGAGCAGGCTAGGGGACAGGCTGTTTCCCAGTGATTCAGAAAGGAGGTGGAGTTGCCATATGCCAAAGCATCACGCTATATGTTATATATGTTACAAACTCCGTAAAAGTCTATGTGAGTGGAGCTAGCTAGGGGGCGGCGGTCTCCCGCTGATACAGAAAAGAGGTGGAGTTGCTATATGCCAAAGCATCACACTATATTTTATATATGCTACAAGCTCCGTAAAATTCCCTGTGAGCAGAGCAGGATAGGGGGCGGCTGTCTACCGCTGATAGAGAATGGAGGTGGAGTTGCTATATGCCAAAGCATCACGCTATATGTTACATAGGCTACAAGCTCTGTTAAAGTCCCTGTGAGCGGAGCGGGCTAGGGGGGCAGCTGTCTATCGCTGATTGAGAAAGGAGGTGGAGTTGCTATATGCAAAACATCACGCTATAGGTTATATATGCTACAAGCTCCGTAAAAGTCTTTGTGAGTGGAGCAAGCTGGGGGAGGGGTTTTCTCCCGCTGATTCAGAAAAGAGGTGGAGTTGCTATATGCCAAAGCATCACGCTATATGTTATATATGCTACAAGCTCCATAAAAGTCCCTGTGAGCAGAGCGGACTAGGGGGCGGCTGTCTACCGCTGATTGAGAATGGAGGTGGAGTTGCAATATGCCAAAATATCACGCTATACGTTATATATCCTACAAGCTCCATAAAATTCTCTGTGAGTGGAGCAAGCTAGGGGGCGGCTGTCTACCGCTGGTTGAGAAAAGAGGTGGAGTTGCTATATGCCAAAGCACCACACTATATGTTACATAGGCTACAAGCTCTGTCAAAGTCCCTGTGAGCAGAGCCGGTTAGGGGACAGGCTTTTTCTTGCTGTTTGAGAAAGGAGGTGAAGCCGCTACATGCCATAGCATCGCACTATATGTTATATATGCTACAAGCTCCGTTTAAAAGTGCCTGTGAGCAGAGCAGGCTAGGGGATGGGCTGTTTCCCGCTGATTCAGAAAGGAGGTGGAGTTGCCATATGCAAAACATCACGCTGTATGTTATATATGCTACAAGCTCTGTAAAAGTACCTGCGAGTGGAGCGAGCTGGGGGGAGGCTGTCTACCGCTGATTGAGAAAGGAAGTAGAGTTACTATATGTCAAAGCATCATGCTATACATTATATATGCTACAAGCTCGTAAGAGTCGCTGTGAGCGGAGTCGGCTAGGGGGCGGCTGTCTATCGCTGATTGAGAAAGGAGGTGGAGTTGCTATATGCAAAACATCACGCTATACGTTATATATGCTACAAGCTCCGTAAAAGTCCCTGTGAGCAGAGGGGGTAGGGGGCGGGCTGGTTCCCGCTGTTTGAGAAAGGAGGTGGAGTTGCTACATGCCTTAGCATCATGTTATATGCTACAAGCAGTGTAAAAATCACTGTGAGCGGAGCGGGTTGTGGGGCGGGCTGTTTCCGACTGTTCTCCGACACCTTGCTTTCTTGCTATTTCTCTTCAGAAGAGTGCAAATTTGGTTTTATGCCGCAAGCGCAAGCTATACTATTTGTTAGACCGTCCTAGCTAAATATCTGCCATACCAGCTTCCTGGGGCATGGTGCTTTAAAAGGACCACTGAAGGTGTGGACCACTGGATGCTTTTTCCTTCTTCTCTACTGCCTGTCTTTTTCTAATCGTCCCTGGCTATTTCCATTTCTACAATTCAAAGTCATTTTGATGTCTGCAGCTGTTCTATCTGGAGTGTTACAGCACGTTCAATGTAAAGGCTTTAAAGACTCACCTTTTACCCTTTAAACCAAAGGGAGCTGGTGGTGGAAAGTGCCACTTACGGTTTCCGCTAATATTTCTAATAGGCTCAATTTCTGTGAGAGGTATTTTAGACCCAGACTGTGCTGAAAGGGCCCAAAGGATTTTGCGGCACTTATATTTTGACCTGCTGTTATGCTGCTCCTACATGTTGCTGCCACACGTATGGAGCATAGGAGCATAGTACTGGGGGCGTGGGGGTGGGGGGGTGGACTCGAGCTATGCCTCTCAAACGAGCTGAGCATTCCCCCCCCCCCTCCTGTGGGACCACGCTACGCATTCTATATCTGGATTACGCAAAGAGGGGACAGGGAAGACAGACTTGATTGTAAGTCCCCAAAGCCATCCAGGCATGCCCCCTCCTGCCCTTTGGACTACATATGGCAGGTTTAAGTTTCATGAAGTGTTATGATTTTTTATTTTTCGATATACACCCTTGGTTGATTATATTCGTTATCTATACTTAAGCATTTTGGGTGTGTGCTCATAGCATTGTGTATCCTTGTACTTGGTTCTAGGATTTTAGGCTTTTTCAATGTTGCTTTATTTCTGTTTTTATCAGCCTGGTTCATTAATAATTGCTAAGTTGCTATTTCTGCAGTTAAGCACTCTGTGTTACGCATATATCACTTCTTTGTTCCGCTTTACATTTTATGGATTGCCTCTGAGTTTACTAATATCTATTCAGTTTTGTATTCGGATTTGCATGACGTATTACTGCATTTTGCACTCTACATTTTGGTACAATTGCTTTTTAGATCTCAGTTGTATTTAAATATATTGAATAACTTAATCAGAGGATGGTTAAATGTAAAACCATTGATCGGTTGGGGGTTGAAAAGAAATAAAAAGTGATAAGGTCGGTAAATGGAAAGTTGGGATTGGCGAAAGACCCGGGGGGGGGATGGGTGGAAGTAAGGGGATGTTAAATGGGAATAAGAGCAGTAAGAAGATAGTACATGTGTTGGACACTCTGCAACGCGCCCTACAGAATGATGTATGGGTCCTGGAGGAAAAGGCTGTGTTAGCTGAAAAAGAGAGCTCGGGTAAGGACAGCCGGGATGCTATCCCTGATGATTTGGAAGATATTTTTCACCAGGCAGAAAACACTATGGGCAACATTAATTAAGACTTCTAAATATAAGCAGGGGGGTTATGATAGTAGGGGGAACAGAGAAGAGGGGTGGTTGTGCTGATACTAATCCACATTTTGCCATTAGTTCTATTGCCACCCATAGTCACTAAATTTGAAGGTAACCTACCCTAAATAAACCTTTGGGAAAAGATTGTTAATCATAGAAAATCAGGTTTTGTATATCCATGAGGTTCTCCTAAGATTGGAGAACAAACTGGATATGCTTACAGGGGTGCGAAAGGGACACCTGGCATCGAAGAAGTCAAATGAGATCACTAATGATAGTTAGGGGTCTCAGAAAGGACAGCCTGGACTTTGCAGACATGAGGAAGGAACCGGTCCCGTATCTGGAGCTGTGAGGGCAAATGGACTGATGCTGATAAGAGAAATAGAAGATCAGGTCAAACTATGGATACAGGAGACAGACAAAAATGCCAGGGACAGGCTGTTAGGGTAAAGATGTGAATGGGAAGAATGGACAAAATACTATTTTAGAGCTTTTGCTGACAATTGGGCAAACAGGCAAAGTCCAGAGACTGGGGATCTTACCACATCAGTGACAAAACGAAATAGAGTTGGCCAAAATGCCCATTTGAAGAATGTGGGCGGATCCCATTTGTGGAAAAGAAGGCTCTATCATGACATGGATTCACGGGTAGCTGAAATAATTTCAGCTTCAAGCTACTGCCTTAGGTTTCTCCCTTAGTGGTGGCAATAACCACAATTCCCGAGCTCGGTTTTTACCGCAATTATCCTTGCTAGACAGAGCCCACAGAGTTGGAAAATTGGAATTATAGTAACCATCAATAAAAAAAAACGGAATAAATTCCTTCTGGCATCCTACCGCCCTGTCAATTTATTGAATGGTACATTTAAGCTCTTTGCAGGGAATTGACTAGAGAGACTAAAGGAATGGGTTATAGAGCACAATATTCTATCTGACACACAACTGGCATTTAGTACGGGCACATCCACTGTACATCAGTCCCTTAAAGTGTATTTGATACTGGCTAAATATGCTCCTAGGCTGGGGTCTCCTGTCTTCATGCCCGTTAATGATCTAAGTTTGGCTTTTGAATGCATGGACAGGAGGCTCCTTTGGCAAACCATTGGTGAAACCTCTGATATATATTCTGGATGCCTTTCATGCTGATTCACAGGTTTGTCTTTGTTGTGGAAAAGGTATGCGTGCTTGCATCCCTTCTGTGTAGCGTCTATGTTAATTCTCTTGCAGCATTTTTGGAAGATTTAGGGGCTGATGTTCCTAATTGTGGAAATAGAAGGCTGCTTGTCCTGAGTTATGCTGATAATGCAGTCTTATTGGCTAGAACCTTAAATCTTTACAGCTACTGGTAGATACATCTGGCAAAATACATGTGACACCAAGGTCTTAAGGGAGATGTGGAAACGTGTCAGGCCATGTGTTTCTCTAGTAAAAAAAGGAGTTTTTATAGTATATGTTTGGATGGTCAAGGGCTAACATTCTGTGATCATTTGGATTATTTAGGCATATGATTTAATGAACGGTAATCATGGAAGGGTAATAGTGACAAACATGAGACCAAGATGAGACAGCCAGTAGGTGGGCAGCTAGACTTGCCAGAACCTTGCAGCAGTACTCAGTTGAGCGTGTGTGGATAATGATTTGGGGTACGGTATCAGCAGCAGTACTTATGGGAGTGAGCTTTGTGCTTCTGGGAATCTGAACGATTTACAGAGATTAGAAAATGATTTCCTTGTATGTTTCTTAGGTGTTTTAACACAAAGAGGGGCACACACACCTGATTATTATCTAGTGCACCATACTCATTATTCAAACAGAAAGCAGATGTCCTAAACATCCCAAAATCCTTGACTTCTACGCCCTCCTAAGATACATAAAGGTAAGTCCCTGCCACCTGGTCGACCCATTGTGACAGGGATCAACTCTATTCTTGTGCCCCTGTCACAGTTGGGAGACTTTTTTCTAAAACCAGAAATACCCAAAATGCACTCATATTTGAAAGACACCACTGGAGTCTTAAATATGATTGAAACAATGGCATTCGACCCCCCTACTCAGATCGTGGTTACTCTTGACATAGAATCACTCTACAGCAACATCCCCCAAATGTGGACACTCATGATCATTGACATGGTACTTGAGGAACACTTATCAGCAATAGAAATCCCATGGCTGTTCATTCTTCGGCAATGGAGGCAACTTTTGCACCTATCTAGCCAATTTGTATGTGGCAGACTTTGAGACCATTGTTACCAAAAAACAGGTAAAGTTCCCAAACTTTTTTATCGGGGGACCCAGACTCAAAGGGAACTAGCTCGTAGATGAGCATAATATGCAACATGAAAGTGAGTCTGGTACCCCTCTTTCCATTCCCCAGTGTTCTAAAACGAAGCCACAATTGAATCAACCACAGATGCCTCACATGTAGGCTACTGTTTACAAACCTAAACCCAAACTGTGTATAATGATTAAAAAGGACTTGATTGAAAAATTTATTATTTGCACATGTTGTATAACATTAAAAGGCACTAAGTGCCAAACACACAATAAGACACATTTTAAGGCACTTTGCCAATGAATTAAAAAGGTATAAATCACAAGAAAAAAACACAAAAACGTTGTTCAACAATCAAACGTCTCAGAAAGGGGATACACACAACAAGGTCTTATAACAAGGTTTCATATCATTCAGACCACTTTGTTCATGTGAAACACAATCCCATAGTGAATTAGCATGGGTATTCTAGATCGTTGTCGACATGTTTCGGCCTTTAATTTATTCCAGACACTATCCCTAGTGTCTTTAAACTTTCTTTTCTATGGCCATCAAACTTTCATGTTGCAGACTTTGAGACCAGACACATTTAGGGGCAAGAAAATCCATTCAGTGAACAGATCACGTTGTGGACTAGTTATATAGACGAAAATACTCATCATATTCACTGGCAACCAAACAGCATTTTTTTTAGGAATTGATAGCATAGATGAATTTGAGAAAAAGGTATCTCAACTTCTCCTATACATTGAGCAAACTATCCATCCACTTTTTGGATGTAGAAATCAGAACCCACAATGGGAAGATTTCCACCACTTTTTTTCAGAAAGAACACAGATCTTAATTCCCTCCTGGAATACACAGGTTTTCACCCAAGGAATCTTCAGGATGATTTACCATTTGGGCAATTCTTAAAATACAGAAGCAACTGCTCCTAGATCACATATTATGATACACAAGCGCTATCCTTGACAGGTCACCTCAAACAAAGGGGATACCCGAAAGAATCGATTAAACACACCAGATAGAGCACAGAACATTCCCAGGGACATAACACTACAACAGGACAGGAGACCTGGGGGAGAGCAACAGATAGCAGCGGTTTTCAGCTATTCAAACAAAACCAACAGAATAAAACAGGAAATCCAAAAATGATGGCCATAATGAATGTGGGGTCTTGTATCTTGCCAAAACCGTGTTTTGCGATGAAGAAACAACAAAACCCGAGAGACATGCTTGGTAAGGCTTACTAACCTCCGGCAATTACTGAACACCAAGACACCTTGTGGGGCACCGCTCAACCACTAGAACATTCTCCCTGTGGACAATGTAACGCATGTTCACTGACATCACTTACTAAGACAATAGCTCTACATCTTAGAAAACTGTGGAAACAGAACTCTTTCACAAATTGCAATAACAGTAATGTTGTATATCTGATTCCGATGCCCTTGACAGCTGAAGTGTGTGGGGATGATGAGCCGACCCATAAAAAAAAAGCATACAGCAGCATATGTCATGCATTAGATCAGGGCATGACAATGCACCTTTGGTGGCACATTTTATAGCACACCACCATACCCCAAAAGATATACAATGCACAATTATTGAAAAGGTAACCTGCCCTTTGAGAGGTGGAGATATACAGGCCTTACTGTTAAAGAGAAAACAAAAATTGATTTTTCATTTAAAAATGGACCAAATTGGACTAAACAAAGTTATTGTGTGGCAAACATTAGCAGTACTTTACCAGACTGACAACGCCATAGGGATGCTGATATAAAAACCCAAATAACACACACACAGAATGTGGGTTAGTGATATGTATGAAAGACGCCTAACAATGTGGGCCTCCGTTGTCCAGTCCACAGTATGCAACACACTGGACAGGAGTACTGGAATGCATCATGCTGATGACATGAAGGATAACAGATGCATCTTCCAGAGACTGAAGGAAAAAATCAGGGATAGTATGCAATATCTGCAGGGCCTGAGACTGACTTGGGTGCTAATCCCAGCTTTACCTAATGTTCACAAAACAAAGAGACACTTCCTACCAGAACATCCACGGTGGATTAAACAGCTGCCCACCATAGTAGGGGTCAATCATCCTAAAAATGTATGCAACACTCTGGAGAGGAATACTGCAATAAATTAAGCCCATGACACAGAGCCCAACAGGCACTGAAAAAACTAGGGATGATGCACGGTTTCTAATGAGCTCAGAATTGATTTGAACAAGTTCAGTGGCACTCAGTATTTATAAAATTGAGAAACAGCTGTTTTGAATATCTACAGCTAACTTAACATTTGTCCACCCGTTCGGGTGTTGGACGCTCCAAAAAAACTCTGACAACAGAATACGTTCTGGCACTAGACAACACAGTCACACACAGTGCCTGACCTGCCTGACTCTGAGACCGGGGTGAACAGCTCACGTGGTCAACTCACGCTCATCACAGCATCATCACAGGAGTACAAGTGACCAACAGCGCAACTATGCGACTTGTTAGATATGAGCCACAAAGAGGAGACTATCACTACCTTACGGAGCATACAATGAGGACCCTGCAATGCTGGGACCATGGTACACCTGGAGGTAAAGCCGCTGGGGGTGGAGCAGTGACTACTAAAACACAGGAGATCCAACCTGCTTTATTCACGAGCCTGCCACACACTCGTACGGCATGATAGACAGACTAGCGTTCCCTTTAAAATCATAGGCAGCTAACAAAAAGGATACTCTGCTAGGAAGTACAACTAATGATTGAACATTTGGACCATCTCCCTCTCTCCTTTTTTCTATGACAGAAATAATGTGGATAGATGACAAACTGAGGGCCATTTGAGAGACAAAAACTGCACAATAGTACATTTCGACTCTTGAACTACTACACAGAAACCCAGGTCAGCCCAATTTTGAATGTTATCACTGTGACCTAATAATCATGAACACACAGTTTCACTATCTTCTGTCAATAAGTTGAAAGTATTTCTGGTCATTCCGATGTGGAATCATCTGTGCAATATGTGACGTGCAATCTAGTCTTTCATTATCCTGAATATTTATGTATATGTGCAACAGCACTGTGATTCCTTTAATTTCCCTTTCAGGGTTACGGTTGCAGTCTCAAAAATAGTAAGAAAATAGTTATGTGGTAAGGAGCTATGCACATAAATGCTGAAACAACATTTTTGATTACATCACAATTTATTTTTAAATGAAGACAGTCCTGAAGAAAGGGGGCTTAATAACTTCAACCACTGAAACTGATAGACAAAACACACTGGAATAAGAGTACCAGGATACACACCCAAAGGTATAGTTTAACACCTGATCATTGTGGACCGGTAATAATTGATCAGACTATGTGTCTTCACATTCTTTTAAAATAAGGCTACTGGGTTTTTGGAACAAGAGACCACATAGACTACTGGCTAATAAAATAGGTGTTGCTGAAAGTAGTCTTGTGCACCTTTGACAGCCCTTTTATGTATATTGATGTAACAAGTTTGAGGCATGGGAGAATGAAGTGATCCACAAGTGACGAATTTGTGATCCACTGGTAAAATAAAACTCAGAAGAGGAAATAATCCGTGTTCTTCTTATTCGATCCACTTTTAGATGGGCAGCATGCCAGCCCAGCCTAGGGGGAGTTTACTCACAGGCAGTGATAGTTAGACAATCTCCCAGTCCTGTCTTGACACTCCTGCAAGGGACATAATTTCACCAAAATGCCAGTGGTAGCGGAAGTGACATCACATGACCCTTGACCTCTGATGACATCACAGACAGTGATGTCATTTGACCCCACCCAGAAGTTACATCACGGGAAACGATGGAACACAACTGTGTATCTCTTAGGAAGTGGCATCACATGGCATTGTTTCTAAGTACACTATGAAAAATGTGGTTACAATATTACTGTAACGTGAAATACATTTCATACAAAAATGCATCACCATATGTATCGGGAGAAAAAAACATGCTATAACTGCAACTTGCAAAAAGCAAAATACATAGTGCGTAATTGATGCTTATTCTACTCTAAATGCTTTTTGGAGGATTGTGTCTGCATTGTGAATTGAGGTGTTTAAGAACAGACTAAATCAGTGACTAGCCCCCTGAAGTGTGCCTGAAATGAACCTTTAATGAGTATAACAATTATTGTATGTAATTCCAGAAAGACAAATAGCTCAAATAATCACATGGCATTGGCCACAGGCCAGGCGCTTCAATTTGCACAAAAAATAGAAAGAAAAACATTTTCCTTTTTTTTTTAGGGGTCGCAATTGCGACCCCTAAATGCGTCCCTGACTCCTGCCCTACTTTCAAGACAGATATAACACCAGTTAGACTTGAATCACTTCTGCTCCTTTTCTGTTTGAATATTGAGTGTGTTGCATCAGATAGTAATTGGGTATGTTTGCCTCTCTTTGTATAAAAATACCTATGCCTGCGCTTATCCTGCGTGCAGCGATTATAGGCACCCCCGTAGTTTTTCTTGGGTGTCCCTGCTCCCACATCAACTTATGCCACACATTTGGAGTCTGGTTCAATGTATCCAACCAATGTATTATCTTTTTATTGTCGTAATCACTGTGATTAGAGAAGAGGGGGAACTGACATACATTTTAGGACGGAAATAGCTGTCTATGGCAAATTGTCATAAAATAGGGTGTTTGTCGTTCATCAAGAAGACATTACAGGAAGTGGGGTTGGGTACCTGTTTTCAAAATCCCAAAGGTATTGCTAGAATTCCCCTAAAATGAAACATGTGGCATTTGGGAGCAAAATATTGACAAAAATCTTTGTAATGTCTTATCTAACTGTCTCTGTGTTAGTGGGAGCAGCCTGGTATCTTTCTGTGGTTACACATACCTACCATCTGATCCTTTTGACTAAGGCCCGACTAAATGTTCTTCCTCTTAAATGTTTAACATGCCAGTGGTCAGGACATTGAATTGAAACTGGCGAATGCTGCTTTTGTGCTGAGAGGGAAACATCATTTCTTACTTTCTTGCCTATTTTACAGTCATTTTAGCAAATATTATTTATTGAGTTTCTTAAGGGGAAGGGGTTTGCGGAAATATAGACCCACCTTTCTACCGCTACTGACCCTTCCAGATGCCAATGGGGCCTTTGCTTTTGCAAGTTCTTTAAAGGGACCCTGGTAATGCAGAACAAGGGTGCATGCAGTAGACTGGAAGTAATTGATCACATGCTATATGGGGACTGATGACATTGTATCTTGATTATAGGTTTTTGACTTTAGGTTTATATATGCTGCTGGTTGTGATTTCGTTTTTTTATACATATCTAGTTTTTTAGAGTGTTTGTTTTAGGAACTTTGTACTGTATTATTTTATTTTAAAATGTTATGGATTATTCAATCTGAAATAAGATAAAGAAACTGAAACTGATAAGCAGGGGACCATAGTCCTATTGAGAGAACAACAAGCCAAAACCATTGACACAAGAATCAAATGTTCTTTTATGGATGTCGGAAAGGTGAAGGTGAATGGTCCAGATTTCAACACGCGTAATGCCCGAAAGAATGGTGCTGTTAAATAATCACAACGATGGTGCCTTAAGTGAGATACAAAAGAACCAATGGGTGTGGTTACATTTATAAAAGAAGGATTCCTGCTAAAGATGTACAGGACAGTCAGCCCAGATGGCATATATCAACGGCTATTGGGGCGGGGGGCACTCAGGTGATGACAACTATAGCAGTAACTCAGTGCATTTACTGAAAGGAACAGAAAGGTTCCAGAGCATTCACAAGGAGCAGTGGTCACCACACTCCACCAAAGTTACAGCATTTACAAAATCCATAGTAGACATCGTGAAGATAGCAACTAAGGCTCCTAACATCTGAGTGTAAAGAGGAACATTAGGGGCTGTGCTGTGACTAAAAGCCTGCTAGCTGAGCAAATGACAATCAGTTCTAAGCGTGGCTCATAGACCGCACTTAGGTCTTACAGAAAGGTCTACAAAGTACCTTCTGTAATATGACTGCTGTGCCTCTTGTGCCGTGGACTGGCATTCAAAATGAGAAGTCATCTACTTTGCATGTCTGCGGTCCCCATGCAAAGGGGGTGTGTAGGTGCCGTCTAATGCTGGCTTATGTTCCCACTATGGAGCATGCTCTTGGCCAAAGTATGCAGAAAAAGCAGACCATCCATGAAAGGGTTGCTCATGTTCCTGTGTTGTCAGTGAATTTGGAAAGAGGGAATGAGGGTCTATAAGACACACCCAGGCTCGGCTCCTGGGTACGGACTGGAGGTATCTGCCATTTTACAGCACAGTGGCTTCTACTGGAGCTCCTACTGCACAGTTTTGTATTTATTTTATTTGTATAGCGCACCAGGCCGGAGTGTCATGAATGGCCGGTTTCGAACCTTCTGGACTTCATGGTCCATGATGCACCGCGGTGTTAACGCTGCAACCCATCCAAAATGGCCGCCAAGTCAGAACTGTTGCGGTCTAGCCTTTGCGTGCACTCGCCAGCTTCCTAGATAACCGGCACGCCCCAGTGGCTCCGCGCGTCTCAACTCTACCCCTATAAGTTACTAGACATTGTTCGAGTTCGCTCTCTGTGCTTCGTGCTTCTATTTTCCCTTCGCTCCTGGAACCCCCCTTTTTCTATCCCTTACCTTCCGATATCCTCCTTCCTGGATTAATTGACTTTGTTCCTGGATTTTCGAACGCTACCGGCTTGGCAGCCAGCTTCCACGCTGGAACCTGAGGACTCACGTTCCGGTTTGTACAAGTCACGGTCGGTGAAAAAGAAAGAAGCCTCATCCCGGAAGGACACCAGCAAGGAGAAAAAGATGAGAAAAAAGGGAGCTTCTGACAGATTGAGACACGCAGAACCTGATACGGAAACAGATGTGGAAGCGGCAGTCCAAGACCTCATGAGAGGTATGCAGGAATTAACTACCGAGGTTCAAAATCTTAAAGCCGAAAATGCAGCTTTAAAACAGCTGATCCTATCCCGGGATTCCGCAGTCAAAGAAAGCATTCTGGTAGGAGGTGTTGTGGACAAGTATGATGGATCTTCCAGGTCCCCACGTTCCTTGATTCATGCTTTGTGCACTTCACTTTCAAACCCTACTACTTTTCAACACCACGAGCAAAGGTTGGATTCATGATATCCCTATTAACCTGGGCTACTCCCTTGGTTAATTCTGGAGATCAGCTTTTGGATAATTACAAAGGATTTGTGGATGCCCTAAAAGCCATTTTCGATTGACCTGAGCTTGTCTATAGCGCACAAGAAAGACTTCTTGAATTTAAGCAAATGAGTCAGGATATGCTCTCTTATGTGACTCGCTTCAAGCAGCTAGCCAAAGAAGCAGATTGGTCACAAGAAGCCAGTTTCACTCTCTTCAGAAGGGGTTTAAATGATGAAGTTAAGGACGAGTTAGCCAGAGTGGCACGTCCAGGAACCTTCCAGGCCCTTATGGATCTTTCCTTGCAGATAGATTTTAGGATCCAGGAGAGAAAGGCTGAGAAAGAAAAGGTGAGAACATTTCCAAAGGCAACTACTGAATACCCAACTACCAAAGAGACCATTGCTCCACGTACCCCGGATCCAGAACCCATGCAACTAGGTGCTTTTAGGGGACCAATTTCTCCACAAGAAAGGCTCTGCAGACTCGATACTGGTCCTGCATGTACTGTGCCTCGGACAAACATCTGGTAAGAGAATGTCCTATAGCACCACCCCGGCGTTCGGGAAACGCCTGCTCCCGATCCTAAACACAGCACAGCTTCGGGAGAAAGATGCCTGCTCCGCATCCATTCCCTCCTTGAATACTCCTGGACAGAACACCTTAGTGCTTCTACAAACTGTACTGACATCTACAGAGAATGAATCCTTTCCCATCCTGGCTCTCGTGGACTGCGGTGCCATGGGAATTTTCATTGATCACGATTGGGCCACCGCTCATAAAATTCCGAGAGAACTCAAAGAAGTGATACAACCAGTGGAAGGAATCGACGGTAGACCTTTGTCTTCAGGTCCTATTACTGACCAAACAAAGGAACTACAACTGTCAATAAACAACCACCAGGAAAGAATATGATTTGACATCATAAAGGCTGCCCACTATCCCATGGTGTTAGGCATGCCCTGGTGACAGAAACACAATCCTTACATCAATTGGACAGCAGGTTCCTTGTTGCTTGGCTCAGAGTTTTGTATGTCCCACTGTTTAAGTCAGGAAAATTTCAGATCTCTTTAGTAAACTCTCAGAACCACGAACCATCCTCCTTAAGCATGTCCAACATTATCCAAGTACTAGAATCTTACCAGTCCTACTCTGACGTGTTTTCAACAGACATTGTTCAAGCTCTTCCACCCCACAGACCGGAGGATTGTGCCATTGAAACAGATTCTTCTGCTGTGATTCCATTTGGGAGAATGTTTATACTATCCGAGCCTGAAAAGAAGGCCTTACGTGAGTACCTGGATACCAACTTAGCAAATGGAACCATCAGGACAAGTCTCCCGCTGGTGCGTCCTTGTTTTTTGTTCCCAAGAAAAACACAAAGGAGTTACGACCCTGTTTGGATTACCGCAGACTTAATCAATGTACCCTGAAGGACTGTTATCCATTACCACTCATATCAGATATTCTGGAGGCCGTTCGAGGAGCTGTAATCTTCACCAAACTCGACCTTAGGGTTGCTTACCATCTCATTAGAATCAAGGAAGGTGATGAATGGAAGACAGCCTTTAGAACACCTTTTGGCCACTTCGAATATTTGGTCATGCCCTTCGGTCTTGCCAACGCTGCTGCGGTTTTTTAACGTTTTATGACAGAGTGTTTTCGGATATGTTGTTCCTTTTTGTTATCGTGTACCTGGATGACATATTGATTTATTCTAAAGATCCTCAGATTCATCAAGAGCATGTTAAGGCAGTTCTACAGCGATTACGAGAAAGCAAACTCCTGGCCAAGCCTGAAAAATGTCTATTCCATGCTCAAACCGTTCATTACCTTGGATTTGTGCTTAGTCCTAATGGAATTGGAATGGACCCAGGTAAGATTCCATACTTTCGTGGCCGGCACCCACCACTGTGAAGCAGATACAATCCTTCTTGGGACTTGCCAATTTTTACAGAAAATTAATTCCTGCGTTTTCTGAAATTGTACATCCCATCGTGGCACTTTTAAAGAAGGATACACCGTTTATATGGTCTACAGAACAAGAGAAGGCCTTCCAACATTTAAAAAGAAAATTCACTGAAGGTCCTATCCTAGCCCAACCCGACATTGATCGAACCTTCCTGGTGGAAACCGATGCTTCTCACTATGCCATTAGGGCAGTCCTAAAACAAGAATTTGAGGACAAGGTGGAACATCCAATTGCCTACCTATCCGGTACCTTGACCCCAAGTGAATGTCACTATTCTGTCCTGGAGAAGGAGCTATTAGCCATCCGACAAGTATTCACTGATTGGCGTCATTTACTCCTGGGAGCTAAATATCCAGTACAAGTAAGAACAGATCATCGGAACCTACAAGTATTACAATCCCTGGAGTGCAGAAACAGTCGCCAGGCCCGTTGGGCTTTCTTTTTCGCACAATACCAGTTTCAAATCAACCATCTTCCTGGAATCAATAACATCGTCGCTGACGTCTTGTCCAGACGTCCGGACTACGAATCTGTCGAAGTCAGGGCATTTCCCAAGATGTTTCCAAAAACAGTGTTTGTGACACAAGCTAATTTCCTCCTGGAAGATATCCATGCTCATACTCCTTCCTCAGATCTCTGGAAAGAATACACCCAGAATAATCTTTGGAACCTGAATACAGAGGATGGTTATCTCTTCAAGGACCAACGACTGGTCATCCCTACACAAGGTCTGAGAGATAAAATCATGAATCTCTGTCATGACACTTTTCATTCTGGACATCGAGGCATTACTACTATACTTCATCTCACACAGAGACAATTCTGGTGGTCAAGAATGAATACTGACATAAAAACCTACATTCAATCCTGTGCTGTGTGCAATCAAAACAAACATGACAATAGAAGACCTGCCGGTCTTCTTCATCAACCTACATTACCAACACGTCCTTGGGAGTTCATCGCCACAGATTTTATTGTGGAATTACCACCATCCCATGGATATATAACCATAATGGTTACAATTGACTTGTTTACCCATACAGCTCATTTCACACCTCTGTTCAAATTGCCCTCTTCACTTGAACTTGCTGGCATATTTATTGAACACATATTTAGGCTCCATGGATTACCTTCCAAGATCATCTCCGACAGAGGTCCCCAGTACATATCCCAGTTCTGGAAACACCTCTGCCAAATACTAGGCATTCAGCGGGCATTGTCTTCAGGATAACATCCCCAAACCAACGGGATCACAGAAAGAACTAACCACACTCTAGAACAATATCTCCGCTGTTTTGCTAGCAGTGTCCAGGATGATTGGTCGCTATTGATTCCGGTAACTGAATTCGCTTACAACAATTCAGATCATACGGCCATCAACGTTCACAAGGATGCTAAGGAACATTTGGAAAAGGCCAGGATAGCTGTAAAATGATATGCAGATGCCAGGCGAAGGCCTAGCCCTTCTTATTCAATAGGGGATGAGGTCTGGCTATCCTCCAGACTCCTTCCTCGACATCTACGGCCTAACACACTGGCTCCCAAGTATTACGGACCCTTCACCATAAAAGAAATCATTAACCCAGTGGCATATCGACTCCAGCTCCCAGATTCCTGGAAAAGAATTCATCCGGTCTTTCACACCTCCTTATTGAAGCCATATGTACAATCCAATCAGACAGTTCCAAGACCTAATCCTGTGCTCATAAATGATAAGGTCGAGTTCGAAGTCTCCAGGATATGTGATTCCAGGTATAGACGAGGACACTACAATACTTGGTAGAGTGGAAAGGTTACCCCCCCAGCGAGCGTACATGGAAACCAGTTTCTAACATGAATGCTCCTCGTCTACTGCAAAGGTTTCATCGAATACACCCGGGCAAACCCGGTGGGTCTGGGCTCAGGAGGAGGCATGCTGTCATGTCTTATCAGAGCCTCTCCCCCTCCGCATTAGAGCTTCTCCCGCCGGGGAGGGGACGGGGACCCCGCCGGGGCTCCCCGGGACCGCCCTGCCAGGCCTGGGGGGGGGACAGTCGACACAGCACCCAAGGCCTGGGTCGCAGCAGCCTGGAGCCCCCGGCCCAGTCTCCCCCTCCGCATTAGAGCTTCTCCTGCCGGGGAGGGTACATGGACCCCGCCGGGGCTCACCGGCACCGCCGCCGGGCTTGGGGATGGTTAACCCACTCGTGAGGCAGGCACACACAAGGCCAGGGGCCAGCCCCTCCAGCCGCCCCGGGCCTTCAGCGTGAACCCTTTAGAGCTTTTTCCCTGTGGGGAGCGATGGGGATCCCGCCGGGGCTCCCCGCGACCAGCGCTGGGCCCGGGGACCTTGGAGACAGGGGATGGGTGGAAGCTGCCCCGGCCACCCTGGAGCTCTGGCCGGGCCCCCTTAGAGCTTCTCCCTCCCCGTTAGAGCCTTGCCCCCCGGGACTGACCTGGAAACGCTGTGGAACTCGGGTCCGGCCACCACGAGCGCCCCTTGACACACGCACCACCCCATTTTGGACTTGACCGCACACGGGAGGCACTGGGCCGAGGACCTGGGGTAACCCACGAACGCCATGGAACTCAAGGCCAGACACTATGAGCGGCTATAGCCCCGTGGAGGGAAGGGGCCCCGCTCAGGGCGCCACCTCGACACACAAGCACCACCCCGTTTTGGACTTGAACGGGAGCAGCCCACGAATGCCATGGAACCAAGGCCAGGAACAGCGCCACGGCCGTCGTCCCCGTCCCCTCCCCTGGAGGCCGCAGGGTGGCACTCCCACTATTAAGCCCTCACGCAGTGGGAGCTTACGCAACTCCACCGGAGACAAATGTAGGAGCCAGCCACCCTGGCCGCGACACGGGCCATCTGGTCCGCCGGCCGCCACTCGGGCCATCTGGTCCTGCTCCCCGGCCCATCGGGCGTGGGGCACAGGCTTAAGGTTCCACCCGCTCCGGGGGGGCTTAAGCTGCCTCCCTCCTCCCGGCCCCGTACGGGGGCTTAAGGCACCAACCTCCTGCGCGCTCTGGCCCGGGAGACAACACTTCCCCGCTGACTAATAAGCCCCCATGCAGTGGGGGCTTGAGGGGGCGCTTAAGGAGCCCGACCGGAGGGGACAAGTGCAGGAGCCAGCCGGGTCGGCCGCGACTCGGGCCATCTGGTCCGCCGGCCGCCACTCAGGCCATCTGGTCCTACTGCCCGGGATGTTTGTTCCGGCGGCCCAGTCGGCCGCGCCTGCCCCGACCCCACCCCACCGCCCGGGGGCACGGGGTTTAAGGAAGGTTCCGGCCTGGGGGTGGCTCGCAGCCTTTCTTCCAGGGCAGTGGGGGGGCTTAAGGCACCGCCACCTCAACGCCGGCCCGGGGCCGAGGACATCTGGTCAGCCGGGCTGACCGGGGAAGGTGAGGAGAGAGCGGCTCCCCGCCCAGCCAGCACATCCCTGCGGGTGTGCCCCTAGGGCAGGTGGGAGTTTCCCGTGCGCCCGGCGGCGTGGCGGGATGGATGGAGACCCTCGCAGAGAGGCCCTTTTGCGACAAAAGCTTGGCTCAGAGGATGACTTTCAATAGATCGCAGCGAGGTAGCTGCTCTGCTACTTACGAAACCCTGACCCAGAATCAGGTCATCTACAAATGATTTAGCACCAGGTTGCCCACGAACATGCGGTGCACTACGGGCGAGAGAGGTGGCCCCCTTCTGTCCACACTCGAGTCCCGAGGCGAGCGGCTCTACGCACTGGCCCAGAGGCCGGCTATCCTAGGCCAACCGAGGCTCCACAGCGCTGCGGTATCGTTACGGTTTAGGCGGGGATTCTGACTTAGAGGCGTTCAGTCATAATCCCACAGATGGTAGCTTCGCCCCATTGGCTCCTCAGCCAAGCACATACACCAAATGTCTGAATCTGCGGTTCCTCTCATACTGAGCATGATTACTCAGTACAGCCATCAATTGTGACTGTTCTTGGTCCTACACAAAGTGTTCACGAAACTCCCTGGAATCTAGTGTCTGTAGCTTTGCTCATATTTGGGATAAAAAGGTATTAAATTATTACATTATTAAATTATTCCATCTGAGGAGGCTATGTTATCATTTGCCTGATAAGAGCAGCCTGTGAGGAGAATCAGATATCCACTGCTCCTACATGAGGAAGCAGCGGCGATGCTCAGGTCAATATCTGGCAAAGTGAAGTCCCATATATGCAATACGTGACTGACATCGTATATGTGGTGTCAAGTGCACCCTTAAGCAGTTGTGATATGTCTAATATATCACACAAGTGTAAACTATGCTCCTATGTCCTCGCTCTGTGGCAGTCTGGGGTGCTTCTCGTTAGGTTCCCAGCACTTGTGCTGTTTCTCTAGTATCCTACACAGGCAGCAGTCGTAAGCTTCCCTGTCATCTAACACCTAGACCATGCTAACGCTCTCTGCGCCAACCTTATCGCTGTTCCACTCAAACGACTCCAGTTGATTCAAACCCTGTCAAGTCGCCCCGTTGCTGACATCGTTCAGTGGCTCCCCATGTCCCGCAACTCAATAGGCTTCAGGTAGCAAAAAACGAACTTCACATTCCTCCAATGTTCGGCTCCTTCCTAATACAACCCTACTTACCTGAAAGCTAAAGACTTGCGATCTGTCAATCGACTGCTGGTGAGAGTCCCCACTTCCAAGCACATTGCCAGTGGTGACCGGAGGTTCTCGGTGGCTGCCCTGACTCTTTGGAAACTACTGAAGATCTGGATATTCAACCTCATATGAGCCCCCCCCCCCCCTATCTCTCTGCTATGCCCACTGTTGGCTTCTGCTCTTGATACCTCTTGACCACCACAGTGCTTATGTAATAATTATCATTATAGTTAGTTATTTATAACACGCTTAATACCAAAGAGGTTTCTAAGCACGGAACCGGGATTCGAACCTGTGTTTCTCTGCGTCGTCTTGCTTTTAGCACAGGTAGTAATGGTTTTGTGTGGCAGTATTAACCACCACATGGAAACAGCCAAATTATTATTCACTAGATAAATTTGCATACAATGATTCTAAATGTATGCATATTTTTCCTCATAAATATTAATTAGGGATATCCTGAAAACCTGTCAGTATTCGGGCCCTCGAGGCCCAGGGTTCGACAACCCACAATAACATTTTGTACAGTGCCCTCCACACAAAGGAATAGATGTTTACAATGGCTGCACATCCTCACTCTTGTGTTGCCCTGTGCAGCCTAATATCTTTCTAGATCACATTGTACTTTGTCACATGTTTGGCCACTTTAAGACCTGATTCAAAAGCAAAATCTTACTCTTATATGTCGATCTTCAAAACAGGCCACCCATCCTATACTGCTGCCCAGAGTGTCTCCATTTGAAATGCATGGCATTAATGGTAAGAATTACAACTATTAATACAGTGCACAACACAAACTGAATAATGTGTATTATTAACTAATTAAATGTGACTGATTTTATCAACCTTGGATTATTCAGACACCCACAGGCTCAAGACCTGCCTCACATTGACCCAGTCCTGGATGTCTAGTGCTTACCTGAAGCTTAACCCCTTCAAGAGCAAATTCCTACTGCTGACCAACAACACTGAACACCCTGACATCCAGTCCTGGCTCGCCGCTATGAACCTCGAGGGTTAACACCCCTCCTGGCCACCTGCGGCAAGTCCCATGGGTTCGACATCAACAGACACCTCTCCTTCAAGCAGCACATAGCAAGGAAGACAAAAACAGATTGGTACCAACTTTCCCTCCTCCAGAATATCAAGCCCTTTATCTCAGAAAACCACTTCAGATCTGCTGTCCAAGCCATGGTCCTCTCCCACCTGGATGGGGGTAATGCCTTTCTGAAAGCCTTTCCAGTAACTACCCCTACATCCCTGAAATGTGTCCTGTACGCTGCAGCACAACTCATCAAAGGACTATGCACATTTTTGTTTAAAATATTTTATTATATGGAATCATCTATGCAAATTTGATCACATCACCTCAACCATCATCAACTGCACTGGCTCCTGCAGAAATAACGTATTATCTCCAAATTATGCTGCATCATCTACAAGGCTGCCGCCCTGAAGTCCCCCAAGCTAATTGGATAAGAAATGCAGCATCTGCAGAGGCCTACAGTCCACCAGAAGCCAGGACATGTGCTGACTTCTGCTGGTGTGGGAAGGAAAGAACCAGAAGACAGGCCTTCTCTGTCTATGCCCCCAGACTCTGGAACCTCTGCCACGTCAACACCAGACTCGCCACCTGCTGCTACATTTCAGGAAGGAGCTCAAGACCCTCCTCTTCAAGAAATGTCTCCTACCCAGCACCTAAAACCACACACTCTCCACTCCATACCTAACCTGAGGCCGGGTGATTTTCTTCCCCGGTTTCCTCCTGTAGGTGCTTGCAGATCCCTGCTGCCAAATTGCCTGCCCTGCCCCCATCCTTTAAATCCCTGCTCCCTTCTGTCTCTGCTTCCCTTACCATGTCATTACCCATATAACTTGTAAAGGACTCTGTTGCTCGCCAAAGCTTTGCCCGCGGTCAATAAATACCCTAACAATAATAATAAAAGATTGAAAGGCTGAGTCAGACCTGCGACAGGGCCATGTCACTGGTGGATGTGCCCTGCAGTTCTTGTCCTTTAATGTTTCCTTATTTTCTCTGTGCTATACTTCAAGTAGCCAGATTCTCTTGCAGCTTGACTAAATTCATTGTTTCTAATGCCTTTTAGCTACCCTGGGTGTCACCTGTACGGTTCTCCTTTCGTCAAAAACTTCATCAGTGCTATTTGACTACTATCATTCATTCTGATCTTAACCTTGGCCACCCAACTCCCTCCCTCCTCACAGCTGTATGACTGGTTTACTATAAGTCTCTGTCTGGGCTAGTATCCAGGGCTTCACCGCAATCTCTAAAACCATATCACATCTCAGTAGGCACCGATGCAGCGTTGGCAGATGTCAGTGTCACTGAACATGTTTTCATGTACCCAAGGTTTTATGGAAGGATGAACAGCAGCTAAAACCAATGAAATGGGGAAAGTGGATATCCTTTGGGTACAGCTCCTGGGCTAGTTGCAGGTTTTGATAGTATACAGAAACATCATTTCACCAAAATGCCAGGGGTAGCAGAAGTGACATCACACAACCATTGACCTCTGGCATCACAGGAAATGATGCCATTTGACCCCACCACAAGTGACATCACAGGAAACGATGGCACACGACCATTCACCACTTGACAAAACAGGAAGTGCCACCACATAGCATTTTCCCTCAGTACTCTAAGAAACATATAGTTATGATATCACTATAATATGATATACATTTCTTACAAGAATGGATCACCATATGGAGAGTTAATATCAGTGTTATAGGTCTATTTTACTGCTAATGCAAGCAGACGTCCAAGGGCAAATGATGCCATGCAATGGAAAGAAAATACATGTGGCTGTTGCATGAAATGAAAGGTGTGTGAACCCTTAGAAACAGAGCCAGAACCAAGCAAATCTACAGTCATCCCCTGTCGGGATATGCAAAAGAAGATATATATATATACATATATATATATATATGTATATATATATATATATTGTAGCAGGTTATATATATTTACAGGTGTTGGAGATTTTCTGGAGCATTTCCATTTGTTAGACAGCTCACACATATGGGGCCTCATTACGACCCAGGCGGTAAGGGGTTAACGGCGCCGTAAAAGGTGGCGGCGCCGTTAACCCCTTACCGCCTAATTATGAGGTCCCTTTGTGGGTTCCCACCTTAACGGCTGGTTTTACCAGCCATTAAGGATTGGACCCGCAAGGGACCTTGGAGGTAATTACGGTACCGCAATTTGCGGTACCGTAACTACCGCCTTCCCCATTTCTATTGAGCCCTATGGGGCAAAAATGGGAATGGAGAAGGGCCAATGGTGAATGCGGAATTAACGCCCTGCCAACCTTGGAATGGGGCGGTAATTCCGCCATTCACCATGGCGGAATCGGTAAAATACCGGCGGCAACCATGGCGCTACTAGCCATGATCTAATGCAAATCTAATTTTCCCTTTTACCACTTCGTGATAATGCACTGAAAAGGAAGGAGCAAGATTCTGCATCCATTTCTTTTTTCCGGAGTCAACAACAACTTCAGGCGCCTATCAGGCAATTTTATTTCACTTTTCAATTACGAGAATGTATTATGCTTGGAATTTAAAATAATATGAAATAGTTTATGTATCCTGTCGGTTGTTTACACTATGTGCCATTTAGCGGTTACTCTTTATATGTACCATTGTCTGCATCCCATTGTCTCTGTTCCATTTCACTGTTTTCATCCATACTAAAACAAGTACTGTGTTACAGGGGGATGCTCGTTCTTCGACTACAATCACATCATCCTTTGGAGCTGGTCCAGAGTATGAGGTATGCGTACTGAAAGTTCCCTTGAATTAAACAAAGTAAATCCTACATAGGATACTATTAGACAGTGACAGTCATATAAACGTGCAGTGTTTCAAATTTTTATGATTTCAGTCCTAACGTTACACTTCCTCCCTAATGCAGAATACATTGCAAAATGTTTGAGCGCAACATTACAATCAGTATGTTTTGCAAGGTGATCTCTGATCGAGTACACTTGCCATCAATCAGGTGAAATTCGAAATTTATATTTTGACTAAATGACGTACACTGTTTGCGAGGGTATGTATGTAAGCAATGTTTGCGATGAAAAACTTTAATTTCCAATACGTTTGACTTTTGTTTTTTTAATGACTATTCTATTCAAGGAATGTATACAAGGTGTGGAATTAGAAGAGGAGGCACATGGATCAGAGGTGGTGGACCAGCTTGCTGGTGCGGTCGTTACAGAAAAGACCACGGTTTCACAGAAAATCAAGAAAACAAGGGTAACTAACAAACAATTTCATTTTCTAGGAGTGTTTTGGGCTGGTGTTTTCTTCATAACATGTTTTTTTTTAATTTAAAGTGCTATCTACTGTATGTGTGATTTACATTGAACATGTTTTTACAACCCATCTCCTAGAGGCCCAGAAACAAAAGAAGTATAAAGACACAGACAACAAATGAAACCCAAGATGATGCTTGCCAAACAGTTTTCGCCATGGAACAACTACTATTTGAGGCGCAGCGTGGTCCTGTCAATAAGTAGACTCGAGATGCTTATGTCCAATGGCCAGAAAATGAATTGAATGTGACCGGCGAAGCCAGAAAAGTGTTGTTGGACCATTTCTACAATGTAAGAACTCGAAAAGATGAAACTGAATATAATGAAGATGCTTTTGAATTCCTCACTGACCACTTGATACAATATACATATATACATCTGCAAAAAAAGGTCCACCCAATAAACAATCGACGTTGATGCTTTCTCCAATTCATGTGCAAATAACACAATTCGAACTACCAGAGACGGATGCTTCAATGCAATTGACCAAGGAACTTGCCAAAGATTTCGACTACAGTTTGTCTAGTTTGGCCGATTTGTCCACCACAGTTGACTCACAAACCACAATCATGCAGGATGATTGGCTAATAAAGGAGCAGAAATACATTGTATTCGACAGCTGCCTGGTAGAGATTATACTGATGCTGAAATGTGTACATCCAGTGAGGGGGAAAATATGCGGGAAGCCATTGGTGAATGTGACTCGTGTATTACAAGACAATGACCTGAAAATCCAACCCACCTGTGCCCACCTCCCTGATACATTTTTATGGTCCGTTCAACCGATGCTGGGCAAAGTGCCAGCTGGAAATCTATTGTGTTTAGCAGCTTTACTTTTCAATGGCTCGACTTTTAGTAAATTGTCCATTTTCTGTCTATTTGTGGGACTTCAGTTCCTTACTAAAACGCAGTACCACAAATATGAAAGAGCATTCTTATTCCCCGCTATTAGTCAAGCTTGGAAAATGGAACAAATGTCAATTGAAAGCACATTCTCTGGCAAACGGTTCAGGCTAGCTGGGGACGGACAGTGTGACAGCCCCAGATTTTCAGCAAAGTACTGCACATACCACTTTCAGGACATGCAAACTAAAAAAATTGTGAGTTCGGAGGTCGTGCAGGTGTCCCAATGTAAATCCTCAGTGGCCATGGAGAAGCATGGTTTCATAAAATCCCTTGAACATCTTCAATCGAGGGGAATGCAAATAGACCTCTTAGCTACTGACAGACATGTTTCAAGAGGCCATGCGAGAGCAGTTTCCAAACATTCGCCATCAATTTGATGTATGACACGTTGCCAAATCAGTCAATAAAAAAATCACAGCTGCTGGTAAAAAAAGGGTTCGGAAAATATTTCACAGTGTTCTTAATCTCTCAGCAATCATCTTTGGTTGAGCTCCAAAACTTGTGATGGGTCTGTGGAAATTCCACTTGAAAATTGGCGCTCATTGATGCACCACTGTTCCAACGTTCACTCATAGACAGAAAAATAACATTTTCACAAATGTGCACATGGACCTTTATCGGAGGAGCAGGAACACAAGAAGAAGTGGTTGGTTCCATTTTCACCTCGAAACAAAGCTCTTGAGAAAATCGTGTTTGATAAAACTCTTTCAAGAGACCTGAAGGGACTCACAGAATTTTGTCACACCAGAGATTTGGAGGTGTTCCACAATATGTCCCTAAAGTACAGACCCAAAAGGTTGCATTTCGGCATAGACGGTATGCAATTTAGAACATTATTAGCGCATAACAAGAATCTAGGCAGAGAACAATTGAGAACTGCATGAAACTTTGGAATGCTTCGTTACACAATGGCCTTTGCAAAACAAAGCAAAAAATGGATTGCCAAGCCAATATACCAGGAAATAGAATTCGATTTTGTGAAAGATCTCACTTTGACTGTGTTGTCCATGCATACTCATGGAGTCGATCCTGATTATGTTCCTAAGACACATGCATTGCCACAAAACATTGCAAACAAGCCCTGTCCACCAAAAGCGGACCTTGTTGAACAGTTGACTTCCCGGTATAAATGATTAGCAGCGGGGTGTATGTTCCACAATGTTTGTACATTGTACCTGTACAATGGAATGCTAGTGAACTCGATTTTCAAAGCTATTAAAAGTAATTAAGAAGTATTTAAATATTCACATTTAATCCGGTTTATGAATCATTCATTTATATCTCGGACGATAACATGCATGTCTGTGGTTGCTTGGTGTCTGTAAAGCTCAACATAAGTGGCCATAGCGTCCAAATTGTCTTTTCAAAAGTATCCTCTTTGTCAACTTTTTTTGCAAGAAGTGCCTGTTTTAGGATGCAATACAGTGTAACTCTGTGATTTCCCCCTTCCCGCTTTTGGCCAGCTCTTGTGGGTCCTTCACTGATCAGGGCACGGGAGGGTCTGATGGATATCAGCATGAAAGCAACTGCGGGGTCTGCAGTTGCCTTAGCATGCACGTGTCCCAATAGACAGAATAAATATGCGTCCCACTAGGGAATGAGACAAGGAGAGTAATTTCAATGGAACCAGATTTTATATAAGCAAATAAATGGAGCAAAGGACTCTGCTGTCTGACAGTGCTCTGCCGAACATTACAAGAACAGTACATTATAAGTTCTCGAAACGTCACTACTGATGTTTCCCTATAGGTGCATAGTGTTACATCAGGATTGGAGGAAGACATGAATACAGTATGTAGATATAGGGACTGGCTTCACAGGATTGGCTGATGTCTTGGAGATCCGGCAGGCTGCACGTGGGTCATCTGGGCTCCTCTCGGTGGGGTGAAGGTCGGGCAAAGTTCCACAGAGATGAAGTACTGCTATCTGACTAAGATAAATAACAAACTTGGCATGCAAGAACTAATGACTGTAAGCAAAACACTTCATGATTTATAACAGCAGGGAGGGGGCGTAGCGGTCATGAGTCGGTCAGCAGAGATGGATGGGCCACTATGGTTGGAGCAGGCCTTGGTCTCACATTCTTGGATGAGCACATTTCGTAAATGAATAGCTGCCTTTCTGTGAGAACAGGAGACGCGCTGAGCTGACAGAGGACAGAGGTGGTGGGGGCTTGCTGTGCACAGCACTGGGAGAGGGGGAGTGAACATTTCACCAGAGGGGCAGAGGGCCTAGAAAAAGGACACAAAATCTAGTGCAAAGTATACACATTAGCTCACCGTTAATACACTTATTTGAAACATGGGTGTGGAGATGTCTCACCCCTTACCTTATACGTCATTTACCCAGTACGAGAATGGTGCACGGGGGCGGAATATACCACCTCTCCTCCTATGTTTGTTATTGCACCGGAAGTTCAGTAGAGATGGAAGGGCACTTGGATTTATGACTTGTCAGTGTCTCATGTTATCCACAGAGCACATTCCTCCGTGAAAAAAGCGCGTGCACAGATGTGACAATGGCGAGGACCCTAACTGGAACTGTTGTCATAAAATAACTAAATCACTATCAATATAGAAGAGTAAAAAGTATTCACGATAGCGCGGCATTGGTGGATGCCAGCAAACAATTTGTTTGTTTTTCGAACATATTTCAAATGCCACGTTGGTCGGACGGGCTAATCGCTCCCATGGAGTGACGGTCACTGTGTTTGATGTTGCTTGTGGGGAGTTCACACTGACGCATCTTGTACAGTAGGTATTTGATTTGTGGCTTTCCTTCACCAAAACGATACTTAGCAGTGGCGCTCCAAAGAAGGTTCAATTGTTGCTCGTCCTTGGAAGAAAGGGAGGATTTGCTATGGATGGAAGGACGGGAGGTGTGTAATTCCCGCAAAAAGGATTAGGTTCACCATTTTAAAACTGGACAAAGGAACATGCAATTTCATTTCATGAAAACCGTTGATCTGAGCAAACACTCTGCGTTACGCCAAGAGAATGGAAATACCAAATATAATGTAAGTTTTACTGAAGACGAGTTTATAGACGAACGAGTCAAGGTTTTATTTTCTGACCGGTATTGTGTTGTTCGAATGATTCTGTCAGCTTTCGCATCCCATTGCGAGCTAAACATACTCCACAACACTAACCTCTAAAGCACATCGTAGACTCCAACTTTCCACAATGTTTTCTCTGTGCTTCTATTGTTTCTGGTTTGTGTTCCTTATTAGGTTTCACCTAAAATTCGAATAATAAAACGGCTACTGAAGTATATTTGTTACGTTTTCTACATTCTGCCTTTCTGCAAATGTCATAGTTCCAGATACTGAGAGATGGTTTCTTCAACTGGCAGTGGCAGATACACCTAAATGTATGGATCACTAATACGCTGATGTGGGACGATCGCCCGGGATCGATATGCCCTTTGGCGGTACCAGCAAAAGGAGAAACCTGGCATCTTTTATGGTGGTATAGCAAGAAGCTGATGCCGAAGCCTTGCGATTCAAGGTGTGTCAAATGCACTTTTTCTACCGAAAGGAAAACCGTGTGCCTCATGATAAATATTTGATGCTCGAACAAAACGAAATTAAAAATGTGGTTGATAATCGAAATTGTCAGATGTTATCAGAGCGTTTATTGTGAAATAAAAGCACATTATAAATTGCAGAGTATTGGTGTTTGCTTTAAAAATAGTGTTTTCTATTTTCGATTTTGGACGAGCTGTGCTGTGAGAGGATGTGTGTGTTGATATTCTGGGTTCTGCGTCAACTGACGTTTATACGTAGGTGATGACTGGGCACGTTTGGCTATTCTGCCCACTAACATCATGAAAATAGGTGGAGAATATCGCTAGGGATACTATTGTCAGCTTCAGGGGCGGGGGATATGATTTGGTGCCACGAGTGCAGTTCAATTTAGGGCAATGCGACAACGGATAATATTAGCACAAGATGGCCATCCCGCTCGTTGATTTCGCATATGTAAAAGTGAGGAAAACTAAGGTAAGGTGCAGAGGAAATGTTTTTACGGTCGATCACAGTTTGCATAAAACCACATGCCCGAACGCTCTGGACAATAAAATTGTACAGAGCCCTGCCTTCCCTTTCCAGGGTGGCCATCTTGGAAAAGGATTTTCCTTCATACAGCGCAACACCAGAGGTGTCCCACTGTAGGAAGAACAATCTATTTTTTAGCGTCTCGGGTTCCCGCTTTGGGAACCAGGGGTGCTAATGCCCTTTATCCCCCATCACAGGGCATGGAATGGAGGATAATGGTCTGAAGCCCTCATTATTTATTCATTTAGTTATAACTCACAGAAGCCCGCAGGCATCAGGGCGCACACAGACACATTTCGTTTCGGCCGATAACTTGGGCTGCAAGGCCATTATCCTCCGTTCCAATGCCTAGAACTGGGGATGAACGATACATGATTCCCATAAGCATAGCACAAAATGCTAATGGAAATGATGGAAAAACGTATTGAGTCTATGTAGTTTACTGAGAAATGTAAAGTAGATGGAGTCTATAAGATTTCTTTTTGTTCTATTTTTTAACTGTGAAAGGTGATTCCTGAAGGAACCTTTCTTTTGCTGTTTAAAAAAAAAAAAGAATGTTTGCAGGAGAGGTTAGAATGTAAGGTGGGGAGGCAAATGAGGGAAGAGGCACCAAGCACTAACATGGAGGAGCAGGTGGATAGGGGAAGAGTGTGTTACTTCTAAGGTAGTTGACAGTGTTTCTCATGCTCCTTGATTACAGCTTCAAAAGCACTTTGAAATTGCTTCCCCCTGCAGAGTGGTGTGTTGCAGTATATACAGAGGACTGTTGTCTTCGAAAGATATGGATCAACAGCCTCTTTTATTGCTTGCAAGGTAGCAGGGGGGATGGTGTGTCCCACAGAAGTAAGCTGCGTGGTTACAGTATTGGTTGAGGAAGATGATGTGGAGGAAGACAGACTCCTACTTGCTAAGAAAGGAACAATCTTTCTGAGAGCATTGTGGTGGTTGGTCTTGGTGTGGCAGTGTATGGAGATGATCCCGTAGGAGTATTGTCCAGATAATCCGCGACTGAGTACAAAGTTGCACTCAGTGCATTTCATTTTTGTACCTTTAGCCTTTGGTACATTCCCAAAAGTGGTAAAGAACGGCCACACCAATGATTCTCTCTGGGTGCTAGAGGTAGGCACTTCCTCTACCTCATCTTCTTGGTGCTCTTCATTGTTTTTGGAAATACTGCACTTTTTTTGTTGTGTGGGTCCTCTAGCTGGTGGTAGTGATGGCTCTTGGGGAGAGGGGATGGCAATAGGTTTTGCCATTTTTAAGATAAATACCAGTTTTGCTACTATTGTTACTTAAAAACCTCAGAAATTCACCAGTTATGTTTTGTTTAGATTAGTACATTCTTTAATAGAATAGGTAGTTCCTGATAAGTCTCCCGATCACCTCTGACATCTTGTTACCAACATTATTATCACAAACCCTTGTAGGGACTTTTCATCAAAATACATTTCAAATGTGATGTCACCAGTGATGTCATCAATTAAATTTGTGATGTCATCTTTGATGTCCTGGGTGTTAGTCTTAGCAGTGCACGGTGGCGGCATGAGTTATGGCTGCTTAGCTTACCATAACTGGCACATTTCTGAGGTTTTTCGGTTTTACTTGTAACCATAACGTCCCTTTAGCAACATTTTTTCATTGAATTTCATAGGTTTTTATTAGTGCAACTTAACCAAAATGTCCCTTTAACAAAGTTTTTTCATTGAATATATATGTATACACAAGGTTCCACCCTTTTACAGAGGAAAAAGCCACCATGTAAAGACGTGGAAAGTGGAGCAATTAAATACCTTTGGGTAAACATAAGTGCAGGCCAGGTGATTCCCTGCTTTTAAGCATGAGTGAGAGGCAGGGTGGGTGCAGGAAAGAGGCAGTGGGAGAGTGGGGGAGAGGATTAGGGGAAAATGGGGAAGAGGAGGAGAGGTGTGGGAGAGGGAGCTGAAAGTTACAAACATATGCCTACAATAAGTGCATTATCCTACTAAACTCTCTTTCAAACCGCTAACATGTTAAGTGCTGAAGGTTCTAAAAAACATTCAAAAACAGACCGGAGAGAAAGAGTCTACAATGAGTGAAGGTAGGTCAGTCTATACCAAATATAATAAAGCACACAAGTGAACATTTGGATTCAAAAGCTGTCGATGTCAAATGCTAAGGCAATTCTAAAACGCAATTTAAAAAACTGCCCAAGATTGGAGTTCAAAGGTTTTACTTGTGATTTATATATTAGACGATTCTAAATGGGTCTAGACTTTTGATCCTTCAAAATTGCATATTTGAAAGCACCAGCAGAGCCCTCTGAACACAATCGGCATCCATGTGCCCACAGAGCAGAGAGCACACCGGTGGCCAGAGGAGCGGGCCCAGCGCTGAGACATTCAGGGAAGCGGCAGAGCCCAGCACCAACCTTTGCGGGTGGAAGCTAGAGGCAGACACCCAACTGAACATCAGAATTCGGCTGAAGCCAACACAAACAGGTGATGTGAGTAGTAGGGGGAACTGCAGTGTTCAGTGTCTCGGTAGGACCCTATACCTGCTTGTAGGGCCTCCTGCAGAATGCTACACCTGGTAGCACTAGTCCCAGCAGGGCCCATGCACTAAGACGTAGGCCCATAGACATCTTTCTGCCTGAACATGGTAGACATGAAACCTACAGGGCCATGAATTTGGCAGTGAGAGTTTTTGATGGGCCTGTGCACTTGGCTTTTCTGGATCCACCAGATCACTGCTGCTGCCGATAGCATTGGTTCCTGAGGACCCTGTGCACTTGGTCCTTCTGGATCCATTGGTCACTGCTGCTGCTGATAGCGTTTGTTCTTGAAGCCCCCCTGCACTTGGTTCTTCTGGATCCACCAGATCACTGCTGCTGCCGATAGCGTTGGTTCCTGAAGACCCTGTGCACTCCACAGTTGTGGATCTTGAAAGCGCCATGCTAAGGGGAGAAGTAGTTCTTGCAGGACCCTGCAATGCATTTGTCCCACAGGATCAGCTCCTAGAAGTAGTGGCGCCTACAGAATCCGTGCACCTGTGTATTGGAATATCTTGTAAGCCTTCTGTATATGATGGCCTTGGACCATGCAATATTGAACCCAACAGGCTTTGTGCACATCGCAGTAGTATTTCCTGCATACACCTGGTGCTGCACATGGTGGCAATGGTTTAGTGGTTTTTGCGAGGACATCCTGTCAGCTAAATGAACACAGTAGTGCTTCGTGCTGGACGATGACCTAGTAATAGCGAATCCTAACAGACAATGTGCCTGGTCTCTGAAGTATAGTTTATATCTGCGTTTGATGAAATTACTGGGGTGTTGTGGTCTCAGAGCAGAAAGCCCCCTCCCTCACCACACACCACTCCAGGAAGTTGAAGACACACACAGTTAGTTGAGATAACACTGGAAACTCCGATGACCCTTCAGAGGGAGGGGAAGCAAAGACTGCATGTCGTGACACATCACTGGCCTTTGAACAATGTCCACTTGAGCCCTCACCCACCTTCACATTGGTTCACTTCTCCCATTGCGAGCGCACATCCACCCATCATGCTTCAAATTCACTCAATTCCCCCGCTGCACACAGATCTCACTCAAGAACGCATCCCTTATTCTGGTTTAATGTCGTTTCGCCGACAGGAATTTTTACTACTGCCTTTTTTCCATGGACACTATTACGAAAAAGTACATCGACATTTTTTGGGGGGGTTGCCCCCAATGTCCCCCTCCCCACCTATTTTTAACTATTCCCGACCCCCACCAAAATTGATGACTTTTTCGTAATAGGGTCCACGTAAGAAAGGCAGTCGTAAAAATGCATGTCGATGAAAAGACGGTATACCCTTATTCTCTACACATCACACTCATCATTGACCCAAAACATACACGGACTCCTCGACGTGTATTTGTACATTCCTAAATGCACACAGTCACATCATTCCTCAGTCTGCACACGCACCTACGCAGCCTATAGTACATGCACATACACACTTCATGATATATGCACACATACATTACATATAAAACACACACACACACACACACACACACACACTTGGTTCCTGTCATGCGCACCACAGCAGAGGAGCCACAGGAGCCAGAGCTATCCATGTCCTGGGGGGCTAGCGAGGTTGGTTACTGCAGAACCGAAATGGAAATAATTTATTTTTGAAGTCAGAGTGATTTCTAAAGAAATTATTTATTAATGCAATCCAAGCCTCACATCCCCCAGGAGTCGCAAAGGCCTGGCCAGGGGTTGCTTGGGGAATGCCAGGGATTGCACTTGCGACCACTAGCTACTCTCGAATGACATCCTTGATAGTATAACGTCTAGTGCTGGCATTGCCTAGTGTTTGATGGATTGAAAGTGCTCATTTAATGTCAGTACAGTTGGTAAGAGGGCCTCCTTGTTATAGGCTAGATGTCCCAATGATCAAGAGACAAAGGTGTTTCTTCTGCAAAAGTGGGGTTTTTCACCACCATTGTAAGAAGACCGTTCAATTTGCAAGGGTGTGTAGCAGGTACCCACACTTTTGGAATGATTTCATCACTGCAAAATATGCATTTTCACCTGAGCCAAAAAAGAACCGTAATGGAACCCATTACCGTTGATCAGATTTTTGGAGCGGGCCAATGGAGCGCCAAGCCTGAGCAACCCACCCATTGTGTGCTGGAATACAGGGTTGAGCTGTCCAGACTGAAACGTACAAGCTATGAGATAATGCAGGGGGGGCTTGCTGGACCCCGGCAGGGGTTTCAAGAGAAATAGATCTTTCTTTTCCACCTCACTGAACAGGATAGGGAAATGTTATATCACCCCACATTTTAAGAGTAAGGGAACAGTTCCTATCAAGCACAGACCCAACTGCAGGCCACTTAATGCAAAGGCTTTGCAGTGCTGAGTGCCATGCGGCTCTGTTCCCATACTGGAGTTGACAGCGTAGTTTAACTGGAAGAGGCACCCAAATATTGGGGCAGTGTTCTCCTACCTCGAACCCCCCCCCTCTATTGTGGTATGTAGTCAAGAATGGGATCAATTTAGGCAGGAGAACAGGCGTGGGCAAGTGGGACTCAATTGTGCTTAGCGTTATCTCCCCTCCCCCCACCCCCCCGGGTAAGGGGGAGGAGTTTAGGCAAGCCCGGGAAAAACAAGAGGGGCAGGAAGCCCGCCAAACAGACAAGAATGAATGTGAAAGCCAACAAAAGAAATGGGTGTGCCAGGGGGCTTATAAGCCACCAAGTGATAGGCTGACCGATCATTGCAGCCCAAGGACGTCAGACGACCTGAGGAAGGAGGTAGAAGTTTTTGTTTTGAAGGAGGAAGCAGTTTTTGGTTTGAGCGCCACGTGTGAAGCAACTGCTTAGACCAGTGTTCTAGTTCCGTTTCGGGCCGGATGCGCGTGCGTGTGCCTGTTGGTTGCTGTGTGCATTGAGGTGCCTTTTATTAAGTGGATCTGCGGCGGAGGAGGAAGTGCTTCCGACGTTGCCAGGGAGGCACCAGGAGCATCGGCGGTGCTGCGTGGGAACAGAGCCGCAGAGAAGGAGAGGATCACCGGTATCAGGAAATGCACGGCGAAGCCGCCTGTCGGAGCCACTGAATTTAAAGGTGAGCAGGAAGCAGAAAAGAGGAGATAGAGTGCCCGGCTGCTCATGCTCTCACCGCGGCACCGCGGCCTCGCTGGTAGGGGTCCGGTAGTTTACAAGCAGGGTTCGGTGTGCAGTGTGCTTCCGGGCTGCTTAAGGGTGAAAGGAAATTTGGTTGACTAAGTGGTAATTGTGGGTACTTTGAGAGTATTGGACATCAAGGGGCCGGGGCTCTGAGTACGAATGAAGTCTTGCACAACACTCTAGTTCAACATGTTGTGGCTCAAATCACGAACGGAAAAAGGAGTAATTAATCCGGACAAGTGCGTGTGCTTCAAGGCAAATACTGTATGACTATGCATTTTAACAGCAGGTGCGCAGCTCTTGATTAAGCAATATAAGAAGGAGCCCTAACCCCAGGCAGTGCATGTGCCCAAGGGCCGCTGCAGGGGCAACAGAGTAGTGCAGGCAAGTGCACTGTAAAGCAGGAGAAGCATTAACAGCAAACCAGGTGGTGCGGGTGCCGTGAGGGCTGCTGCAACACTTGAGAGCAGTGCGTGTGCCACAAGACTGCTGCTACAAGCCAGGATGTCACAAGGCGGGGGCACACCAGGATTCTGCTGCCCCGAAAAAGACATGGAACAATTTATCATGATGGCACGGATGGCGGCTGCTAGACATGGGCCCAATTGGCTGCAGAAGGTGGTGACACAGCTCGATGGGGAAGCGGCTGGGGCAAGCAGCAGGTCACAATCCCTATTATTGTTTCCTAATTTCACAGAGGAGGAGGCAAGACAAGAGATTCAGGCCATTGAGGAAGAGGAAACTGGGCCTAGCGAGGAGGAAGAACCGGTGTCAAAAAGGAGCAGGAAATTGACCGCCAAAGCCAAAGCAATCAGGCAGCAGACAGAAGTGGTCAAGAAGCGGAAAGCAGCTGGGGGCGATAAAGGCAGAGGGAAAAAGCAGGCAATTGTTGCCAATCCGGCGGCCTTGCCTGTGGTGGTTCCAAGGAGAAGCGGCAGTGCTCCTAGGACAAATGCCTCCAGCACAGCGGTGGTGGCATTAGAGGGACCTGCTTCCTTGGAACACGTTAAAGGTATGGTTATGCACTGCTTGCAAGCATGGGGGAATGGGGAGAATGGTCAAATGTTGTGTGGAAATGTCATTGCATTTAATCAAGTGGGAAGGAATGCTGAGGCGGTGCATCAGCAAGGGGAAGTGCAGAGGTTGAGTGGCTCGGGGGTGGGGGAGAATGAGCCCTGCGCCCATGAGTCAAGCCACTGCATTACCTAGGGAAACCAGCAGGCAGCCAGGGGCAAGGTATGGTGTGGGGTAATGGTATGCAGTATGGGAGAGCGATGCCGGACTTTTCACCATTATGGGCGGCGGGGAAGGCTTTAGTATGTCACATTGCTTTGGGCTACTAGGAGAGGATTTGGCAGAAGGAGTATTTTGAGATCTTTACCGTGCTAGACATAGAGCCACTGGGATTTGGTTTAGGGGAGTTATCAGAAAGGAAAGGGAGAAGAAGGACAGGGAGAAGGTCAAGAAAGAGCAGAACATCCACAATTGGTTGGTAGCTTTCAGGATGTTGGCATCCATTATGAAAGAAAAGTACCCACAGGATGGCAGGGCATTATTTGCATATGAGCAATATATCCATACCGCATATCTGACCTATGGCAGCGAAGCTTGGTTAAGGTATGATAGGGGTTTTAGGCTAAAGATGCAGATCTGGCCTGCTATATCCTGGGATGAGGTGGATGTTACAGGTTACATCGAAAAAAGGATATCGGCAAGGGAAATGGGGAGATGGTTCAGGGCGAGAAGTCTTATCATAAGAAGGAGAGATGGTTTTATGGGGACAGGCTCAGGGGGTCCTTTTGCAGGCGCTCCTCCTGGAATACCAGACCAGTTACCAGCAGGGGGAGCAAGCAAACTGCTGGAAATTTGAGCACATAGGCAAAATCTGCAAATTCAAGCCCACATGTGGCAAATGTGCAGGGAATCACAGCACATCTTCATGCGATGGGGCAAGAAGAGCAGTAGCGCGAAACCCAAAGATAACGCTAAGCGCAATTGGTTCCCACTTGCCCACGCCTGTTCTCCTGCCTAAATTGATCCCATTCTTGACTACATACCACAATAGAGCTGATGCTAAACTGTTTTGGGAAGGTTTCAGATTGGGGTTTGTTATGCCTTACATCGGTGCCATCGGGGGCAGGGAAGCTGACAATCTAAAGTCGGCATTGAAATTGCCAGAGGTAGTGGTGCAGAAAATTGCAAAAGAGATTAAACTCGGTAGGGTGGTGGGCCCATTTACTACCCCACCTTTCAAGAACATTGTGGCGTCACCCCTGGGCTTGGTTCCCAAGAGGGAAAAGGGGCATTTTTTGCCTCATTTGCCTCATGCAGCAACCATCCTTCCCTGAGGGTGCATCTGTGAACGATGGCATAGCTGAAGAGAGCTGTAGGGTTCATTATTCTTCCTTTGATGATGCAGTAGAACTAGTGAGGGCCTCGGGGAGAGGCGCATTGATGGGGAAGGCCGATATTGAGTCAGCCTTCAGGCTACTGCCAATTAGCAAAGAAAGCCACCACTTGTTGGGTTTCAAAGTAAAGGACTCTTACTATCACGACAGGTACTTACCGATGGGTTGCACAATTTCTTGCCCTTATTTTGAAAAATGCAGTACTGTTTTGGAGTATGCATTGAAGCAGAGGTCCCAGGGCAGGGTAGTAATGCACTACCTCAACGACTTCTTGTTCATTGGGAAAGAAGGGTCAGATGAATGTGGTGCTCTTGTGAACAGGTTCCAATCATTGATGGACGAGATGGGGGTCGCCTTGGCTAAGGGGAGGACAGTGGGTCCACTCATAAGCTTACATTCCTGGGAATAGAGATAGACTCAGTGGATGGGAATCAAGACTGCCAAGGGACAAAGTGGTGAAACGTAAAGAAACGATCAAGGAATTGAGGGGCAGGAGTAAGGCCACTTTGAGGGCGCTGAAATCATTGGCAGAAAATTTGAACTTTGCAGGTAAGGTGATCCCGGCAGGAAAAGTGGTGTTTGCCAGGAGCATTGAACTCAAGACTGTAGGGCTGCAACACGCTTCCCAGCACGTGCGGCTGGCAGAACATGTTAAGTAGGAACTCAAGATGTGGGATGGTTTCTTGGATGATTTCAATGGGTACTGCTTTGGCAGGAGCAGTGGGCTACTAGCGAGAAACTCAGGCTCTTTACTGACTCTTCGGTCTCCCACGGATTTGGGGCTATTCTGGGGAATGAGTGGTGCAGGTTGGCCTGGCCGGAAGCATGGCATCAGGAGGGAATTACCAGAGACATCCCTTTGCTGGAGCTGTTTCTTATTGTAGTTGCTTTCAGGCTACGGGAAGAGTCATTAGCGAATAGGAGGGTGATTCTGTGGTTGGATAACCTGGCAGTGATGCAAATCATTAATCAGGGGACATCCAGCAATTTAAGGGTACTGAGATTACTGAGGGAGCTGACAACAAGCCTGCTCAAGTCCGAGGTAAGAGCACAACACATTCCAGGATTGAAGAACATGGCAGCTGACTCTCTCATTTGCAGTGGGAGAAATTTCGGGGGAACTGTCCGGAGGCAAGCAAGAGGATGACTCTGTTCAATGTTCAGTGGTGGGGCATGATCATGGGCATAATTTTAGGGGAGACAGGGGTGTTTGTCCCCCCAACTTTCATGGCATACCATATTGTCTCCATTCGTTTGGCTGGGGCACATTTTCTTCAGATGTCATGTCCCCCCCAACTTTTTCAGCAAAGTTACTCCACTGGACATGATTGGGGAAATCTGAGCTCACTGAATCCCTGCTTCCCGCCCCTTTGCTGCTTGATCCCCAGTTATAAAAATAGGGCCATTCGATGGAAAATGAGGAAAATAACTCAGAAAATCCAAATCTTGATATTTCAGATACTGGCACCAGCAGGAATGGAGCAGACAGGTTTTGCTCCAAGTTTAGGCAAGCTCCTAGTCCATATTTGTTATCAAAGAGCAAGGAAAGGAGCAAACTGATTTGAACCTTATTTTGCACTGTTTTTTCTGATGAACGCAGCAGACGCACACTAACAGTCCTCCTCCTTTTAAGAAAAAACGTGAGATTCAGTTCCACAGAGAAGCAGTTTCTTTGCTTCCTTATCGTGGACACATGAGATCTGAGGCCACAATCAGAACCCTTTTTTCCTTGCAAGGAAGGGGCGCTTTCATGTTTTGTAAATACAGAGTGAACTTTCCATGCAAGGAAAAGCCCCACACTTCCCACGCCTGCTTGGAAACGGCAGAGGGTGATATGCAATGCACAGAAGTGATTTTCTTTTACTAGTGTCGGCATTGTTTTTCACTTGGGTCAGCCGTGCTCTGAATCGCTGCTTTTCCGTCTACATTTCTCGCTCAGAGGTAAAGAAGTGCATTTTTCACATATGTCATGATGAAACGGGCTCCGGTTCAGGAGAGGCAGACAGCATAGCAATTGCTCCGCCACTCACTGCACGAGAAATGCACATAGCACATTCATGACTAGGATGAAGTGTGCATTTTTCAGAAGCAAGCAAATAAATAAAGGTTCTCCTGCAGGCTTTTATTTGCCTGCTTTGCTCATTTTTCACACCCATGCAAATATGGCGCCTTAGAAAAACCTGCTATTTCCATTTGCTGGTATGAAGCAGCCACAGTTGCGCCATTGTTGCCCCAGTGCACATTTGTGCTAATCTGACCCACTGAACTCGCAGGGTTCAGACCTGAACACGCTGGTGGGTCAGTTTAATAAGGATAAGGAATCCCCAATGTGGGCCTCGTTATGAGTTGGGCGGTGTGTAAAAAACGTGGCGGTAATACCATTACCGCCGCATTGCCCCACCACCAAGATATGAGTTTGGTGGAAAGTTGGAGGATTCGCCATCAGCTATGAGCTGGAGGTAAATCTGCCACTTTTCGGCCAAATTATGGAGGAATTACTGCTTGGTGAATTACCGCTACAGTAATTCCACCAAAATCCCCATGGAGTCCTATGGACTGCAATTAAATGGGCACAAACCCCGCCACAACCACCTGTAGCCCAACGGTAATACCGACGGACAAAGTGGTGGTAATGGTAATACAGTTAGGTGATATCTCGGCAGATTTACAGCTAAGGTACCACCAAACTCGTAATGAGGCCCACATGTACCATACTGCATGCGTACATTGTTCAGGAGAGATTGTTTACATAGGCTTCATAAGAATAGACGGTCCCAGGAAGAGGCAAATAAAAGATACAAATGCACACAAGCAAATGTAGCAAATTCAAATGCATAAACATGTAAATGCAGTAGATGTAAAGACATGGAACCCTTGGATTAGTATTTGCACTCATGCAATTATTCTCAAACATATATTTTGCAGAAGATCGAGTTTAAGTGTGGCCTGTTGACAGGGACGTCGTTTCACCAAAATGCCAGGGGTAGTGGAAGTGACATCACACGACCCTTGACCTGTGATGACATCCCAGGACGTGATGTCATTTGACCCCAGCCCCAAGTGACATCAAAGGGAAGGGATGGAACACAACCTTTCACCCCTCGGTAAGACAGGAAGTGGCATCGCATAACATTGTTTCTGAATACACCACGAAAAATATGGTTATACTATCACTGTAAAGTGATATAAATTTCACCATATGTATGGTTAATATCAGTGTGTATAGGCCCACATTACCAAATCACTGTGAATGCAAGCAGATGTCCAATGCCAAATGCTAATGATTAGTTGTTATATAGCACTTACGCTTAAGTGCTTCATATACAACAAATATACTTACAATATAACCCAACCTGTGTTGGTACTAATTTATCAACCTTAGCAGGATGAAAGGCTGAATTGACCTTGCTGGGAGTCCAACCTGCAGATCACACACCCATTGCAGCAGCCAGCGCCCAACCCACTCAGCTTTCTTACCGGCTATAGCTATCAGAAAACCAGCCACTCCACAAAGAGCCACATGCTGCTGGCCACAGTTCATGAGCCTCAAAGTAAAAGTTTTTTAAAGTTTATTTTTAAATATTTTTTAGGGGTATCAAGGGAGACCTCAGGGGTCGCAGTTGCGTCCCCTGGCAACCCCTAAATGACATCCATGCCCGTTGAACCCCTATTCCAGGCACACTTTTGCTTTTCCTGGGTATTTTATTAAGGGCAAGCCTAACAGCAAGGAGCAGCAAAGCACTTTTAAATAAGCATGTCATTGTACCATAAGCATACGAAACATGAGGTGAGGAACACAGGCGTTTGGTCCCCTTGAGACCATATTGCCCAACCAGGATGTGAAGGACAGGAACATGTAGTTGGAAGACTATACAACACTGTTTTCTGTTTTATTTACAAGAATCCTTTTTAAATCTTAGGCATGGGGAGATTCATATTTCCCCAGATCTGGAGAATTTATTTTGATCCAGTGCTGAAGGTGGGATTAGAACTCAGGTCTTGACGTCAGGTTAGGAACTGAACTACGAAACTGCATCTCTACCTACCAGAAACAAACTGCCCATGCATACTCATAAAAGGGGTTAATGCTTTGAGTGGGTGTATGTGAGTAGCCTGAGTCCCACATCATATGGTGTCTCCACGCTTTGAGAATTTGTTTTGCAGTAATTCAATGGTGGGGTAAAGTCCTCTTGGAGCTTAATTTAATGGCACAGCTCAAACTGGAGAAGACAGTGCTATTGATGGGACGCCACATGCTGAAATCCTGGGGTGTCTTTTTTCTGATGCATGACATGAATAAGCACTGAATAACGCCCTGGAAATACCATACCTGCACAGAGCCGAAGGTTAAGGCGGCCGACGAATCATCTGGGAAAATATCTGAGTGGGATCTACGCCAAGAGTGTTGCATTCTCACTGAAGCACCAAAGAAGGCAGGACCTTCTCAAAGTTTCCCTAACTCTGAGAAATGTGTGAAGTTGCTCACCAAAGACCCTACCTGCTGATGCCTGATCCCTGCTCTGGCAGGTGCTGGACACTTTGCAGGTGACCTTTATTGTAAGGCTCTGACCTGAGACAGATACCATGTCCATTACTGCCAATGCAGGAGGATGGGAGACTGGCCAAGGTCTACATCCAAACTCACAGAAGGTGCTGTGTCATGCATGCTGCGTCTATAGGTTGGCCGATCTCAAAGCGATTCTAATTGCAGGCAAAGGATTCACACCGTGGGCAGATTCATAGGAAAGTGTGCATTTATCCCGCAAAGGATGCGTGCCGTGAACGACACGGCACAAGCCTGTGTGCAGACTTTCTTCTGCGTGCTCTGCCTATTCATTGAATTGTCTGTGCAAAGTAACCGTATACCAAGTCGCGGCCGGATCGCCCCCTACATGCCCCCATGCAAAGCAAAAACAGCCAGAACAACTACCTTTGTGTGCTCCCCCAGGTGCTAATACATTCACCTTTCTAGCAGGCCTGCATCTCCGGGACCCTATGCAGGGTCCACCGTATCTGCTACCGGCACAAAGACAACATGTGTTTGATCTATCGTAACTCGGGTAAAACTCAGAAAATATGCGTGTGAACCCCCATAAACTGTTCCTGTACCCAGCTACACTGCGTACATGCACCCATAAGTCAGATTGGAACCACAGCTGTGTACGTGCACCCGTAAATCTGACACCCGATCTTACTTGTGTGCAACAAATCCTATGCGCAAGAGTGTCTGTATGCCTGTCTTTGCATGGCAGATATTATGAGGGCTTTGCTTGGCCATTTCCTCACCGAGTGTTTGCGTGTTTGGATCCATGAATATATATCATTCCACGCAATAGTAGGAATGCGATGGACTGCCTGCGGGCCGTCCCTCGTAATGCCCACCTTTTGCCTTGTTCCTCATTTTCTGTGTTCCACCCCTACCCTGCCCTCTGCCCAAGCCACGCCCAGTCTCTGCATAGGGTCTCGTGCAAGGCACGCAGCCTCTCGCAGTGATGTGCCGAGTCTGCTTGAAGTCCCCCAAAGTACAAATAAGTGCAGCGCAGTCGATTCCATGAATCAACAAATGCAATTTTGCACATAGTTTGGCACGCAAGATCCCGATTTTCCATACAGATAATTCCATGAATCGGGCCCAGTGTCTTTAATTCGTGGAAAGCACTTTCCCAGAAAGTATTTAGAGGAAACATGTTCACAGTTTAGCCTGCTGCTCATGCTGTGGAAATCCCTTTCCCAGAATGCATTTCATGGAAACATGTTCACAGTTTGGCCTCCTGCTCATGTGATGGAAAGCCCTTTCTCAGAATGCATTTCATGGAAACATTTTCACAGTTTAGCCTCCTGCTCATGCTGTGGAAAGCCCTTTCCCAGAATGCATTTCAGAAACATTTTCACAGTTTAGCATCCTGCTCATGCGTTGGAAAGCCCTTTCCCAGTTTAGCCTTCTGCTCATGCGATGGAAAGCACTTTTACAGAATGCATTTCATGGAATAATGTTCACAGTTTAGCCTCCTGCTCATGCGTTGGAAAGCTCTTTCTCAGAATGCATTTCAGAAACATTTTCACAGTTTAGCCTCCTGCTCATGCAATACAAAAGCCCTTTCCCAGAATGCATTTCATGGAAACATGTTCACAGTTTAGCCTCCTGCTCATGTGATGGAAAGCCCTTTCCCAGAATGCATTTCAGAAACATTTTCACAGTTTAGCCTCCTGCTCATGGGGTGGAAAGCCCTTTCTCAGTTTAGCCTTCTGCTCATGCTGTGGAAAGCCCTATCCCAGAATGCATTTCAGAAACATTTTCACAGTTTAGCCTCCTGCTCATGTGATGGAAAGTTTTTTCCCAGAATGCATTTCATGGAAACATGTTCACAGTTTAGAATCCTGCTCGTGCGTTGGAAAGCCCTTTCCCAGAATGCATTTCAGAAACATGTTCACAGATTAGCCTCCTGCTCATGCGGTGGAAAACCCTCTCCCAGAATGCATTTCAGAAACATTTTCACAGTTTAGCCTCCTGCTCTTGCGATGGCAAGTTTTTTCCCAGAATGCATTTCATGGCACTATGTCCACAGTTTAGCCTCCTGCTCATGCGGTGGAAAGCACTTTCACAGAATGCATTTCATGGAATAATGTTCACAGTTTAGCATCCTGCTCATGCATTGAAAAGCCGTTTCCCAGAATGCATTTCAGAAACATTTTCACAGTTTAGCCTCCTGCTCATGCGGTGGAAAAATCTTTCCCAGAATGCATTTCAGAAACATGTTCACAGTTTAGCCTCCTGCTCATGGGATCGAAAGCCCTTTCCCAGAATGCATTTCAGAAACATTTTCACAGTTTAGCCTCCTGCTCATGGGATCGAAAGCCCTTTCCCAGAATGCATTTAATGGAAACATGTTCAAAGTTTAGCCTCCTGCTCATGTGATGGAAAGCCCTTTCCCAGAATGCATTTCAGAAACATTTTCACAGTTTAGCCTCCTGCTCATGGGATCGAAAGCCCTTTCCCAGAATGCATTTCAGAAACATTTTCACAGTTTAGCCTCCTGCTCATGGGATCGAAAGCCCTTTCCCAGAATGCATTTAATGGAAACATGTTCAAAGTTTAGCCTCCTGCTCATGTGATGGAAAGCCCTTTCCCAGAATGCAATTCGTGGAAACATTTTCACAGTTTAGCCTCCTGCTCATGTGGTGGAAAGCCCTTTCAGAGAATGCAATTCATGGAAACATGTTCACAGTTTAGCCTCCTGCTCATGGGATCGAAAGCCCTTTCCCAGAATGCATTTCAGAAACATTTTCACAGTTTAGCCTCCTGCTCATGGGATCGAAAGCCCTTTCCCAGAATGCATTTAATGGAACATTTTAAAAGTTTAGCCTCCTGCTCATGTGATGGAAAGCCCTTTCCCAGAATGCATTTCATGGAAACATTTTCACAGTTTAGCCTCCTGCTCATGCGGTGAAAAGCCCTTTCCCAGAATGCATTTCATGGAAATATGTTCACAGTTTAGCCTCCTGCTCATGCGTTGGAAAGCTCTTTCTCAGAATGCATTTCAGAAACATTTTCACAGTTTAGCCTCCTGCTCATGCAATACAAAAGCCCTTTCCCAGAATGCATTTCATTGAAACATGTTCACAGTTTAGCCTCCTGCTCATGTGATGGAAAGCCCTTTCCCAGAATGCATTTCATGGAAACATTTTCACAAGTTAGCCTCCTGCTCATGTGATGGAAAGCCCTTTCCCAGAATGCATTTCAGAAACATTTTCACAGTTTAGCCTCCTGCTCATGGGATCGAAAGCCCTTTCCCAGAATGCATTTAATGGAAACATTTTAAAAGTTTAGCCTCCTGCTCATGCGGTGGAAAGTCCTTTCTCAGTTTAGCCTTCTGCTCATGCTGTGGAAAGCCCTATCCCAGAATGCATTTCAGAAACATTTTCACAGTTTAGCCTCCTGCTCATGCGATGGAAAGTTTTTTCCCAGAATGCATTTCATGGAAACATGTTCACAGTTTAGCATCCTGCTCGTGCGTTGGAAAGCCCTTTCCCAGAATGCATTTCAGAAACATGTTCACAGATTAGCCTCCTGCTCATGGGATCGAAAGCCCTTTCCCAGAATGCATTTCAGAAACATTTTCACAGTTTAGCCTCCTGCTCATGGGATCGAAAGCCCTTTCCCAGAATGCATTTAATGGAAACATGTTCAAAGTTTAGCCTCCTGCTCATGTGATGGAAAGCCCTTTCCCAGAATGCATTTCAGAAACATTTTCACAGTTTAGCCTCCTGCTCATGGGATCGAAAGCCCTTTCCCAGAATGCATTTCAGAAACATTTTCACAGTTTAGCCTCCTGCTCATGGGATCGAAAGCCCTTTCCCAGAATGCATTTAATGGAAACATGTTCAAAGTTTAGCCTCCTGCTCATGTGATGGAAAGCCCTTTCCCAGAATGCAATTCGTGGAAACATTTTCAAAGTTTAGCCTCCTGCTCATGTGATGGAAAGCCCTTTCCCAGAATGCAATTCGTGGAAACATTTTCACAGTTTAGCCTCCTGCTCATGTGGTGGAAAGCCCTTTCAGAGAATGCATTTCATGGAAACATGTTCACAGTTTAGCCTCCTGCTCATGGGATCGAAAGCCCTTTCCCAGAATTCATTTCAGAAACATTTTCACAGTTTAGCCTCCTGCTCATGGGATCGAAAACCCTTTCCCAGAATGCATTTAATGGAAACATGTTCAAAGTTTAGCCTCCTGCTCATTGGATCGAAAGCCCTTTCCCAGAATGCATTTAATGGAACATTTTAAAAGTTTAGCCTCCTGCTCATGTGATGGAAAGCCCTTTCCCAGAATGCATTTCATGGAAACATTTTCACAGTTTAGCCTCCTGCTCATGCGGTGAAAAGCCCTTTCCCAGAATGCATTTCAGAACCATTTTCACAGTTTAGCCTTCTGCTCATTCGATGGAAAGCCCTTTCCCAGAATGCATTTCATGGAAACATGTTCACAGTTTAGACTCCTGCTCATATGATGGAAAGCCCTTTCCTAGAATGCATTTCATGGAAACATTTTCACAGTTTAGCCTCCTGCCAATGCGGTGGAAAGTCTTCTCCCAGATTGCATTTGATGGAAACATGTTCACAGTTTAGCCTCCTGCTCATGCGGTGAAAAGCCCTTTCCCAGAATGCATTTCTGAAACATTTTCACAGTTAAGCCTCTTGCTCATGTGGTGGAAAGCCCTTTCCCAGAATGCCTTTAAGAAACACTATCACAGTTAAGCCTCCTGCTCATGTGATGGAAAGCCCTTTCCCAGAATGCATTTCATGGAAACATTTTCACAGTTCAGCCTCCTGCTCATATGATGGAATGCCCTTTCCCAGAATGCAGTTCATGGAAACATGGTCACAGTTTAGCCTCCTGCTCATGAGGTGGAAAGCCCTTTGCCAGAATGCATTTGAGAAATTTTTTTTACAGTTTAGCCTCATGCTCATGTGATGGAAAGCCCTTTCCCAGAATGCATTTCATGGAAACATGGTCACAGTTTAGCCTCCTACTGATGTGATGGAAAGCCCTTTCCCAGAATGCATTTCAAAACCTTTTTCACAGTTTAGCCTCCTGCTCATATGTTGGAATGCCCTCTCCCAGAATGCGTTTCATGGAAACATTTTCACAGGTTAGCCTCCTGCTCATGCGGTGGAAAGCCCTTTCCCAGAATGAATTTCAGAAACTTTTTGACAGTTTAGCCCCCTTCTCATATGATGGAATGCCCTTTCCCAGAATGCATTTCATGGAAACGTGTTCACGAAACGTGGAAACGAGCCTCCTGCTCATGCGGTGGAAAACCCTTTCCCAGAATGCATTTCAGAAACTTTTTTACAGTTTAGCCTCCTGCTCATGCGATGGAAAGCCCTTTCCCAGAATGCATTTAATGGAAACATGTTCACAGTTTAGCCTCCTGCGCATGTGATGGAAAGCCTTTTCCCAGAATGCATTTCATGGAAACATGGTCACAGTTTAGCCTATTGCTCATGTGGTGAAAATCCCTTTCCCAGAATGCATTTCATGGAAACATTTTCACAGTTTAACCTCCTGCTCATGCAGTGGAAACTCTTTTCCAGAATGCATTTCATGGAAACATTTTCACAGTTTAACCTCCTGCTCATGCAGTGGAAACTCTTTCCCAGAATGCATTTCAGAAACATGTTCATAGTTTAGCCTCCTGCTCATGCGGTGGAAACTCTTTCCCAGAATGCATTTCAGAAACATGTTCATAGTTTAGCCTCCTGCTCATGCGGTGGAAAGCCCTTTCCCAGAATGCATTTCATTGAAACATTTTCACATGTTTAGTCTCCTGCTATGGAAAGCTCTTTCCTAGAATGCATTTCAGTCACAAAAGTGCACCCTTCTTAATATCTTTCATCCCTTTTATCAATGAAACGTGAAAGGAGCCTCAGGAATGTGCATTGCAATTGCATTCATGTTTAATTATCTGAAGTCTTATCGAGTAGTTAATTCCGCCGCGCTGATTAGCACCGTTGCCTTAAATTGCGCATTAACCTGCAACACGCAGGGAATTGGTCTATCAGTCAGAGGGCAGATGAGCGGTCTTTGTCGATCAAACACTTTTTATGCTATAGTGTGTGCCCTACATTAGAATTGTGTAAACAAAACAAAAATTACAACTGTTCCAAAATTGTGTAAAACGCTCAGACACGTGGGTGCTCAAACATCTCCACAATATGCATCACTACTCGGCAATACTTTGCCATTTATAAATTATGGATTTTTAAATGGGAGAGGAGATCTGTAAGTGTACAAAAGTGACAGTAGTTTGTTTGTACATTTTTAAACATAATAAATGTTCAAAATGTAAAATTGAATGTTTACTGAAGGTTTAAATACAATGATAGTTAAATCTTTCCTATGTTACCTCAATTTTTAGTTTGAACTCTGAAAGGGGACATGAATAAGTGCCTAATCCATGGAAAGTTTAGCGCAGTGCCGGTGCTAGGTGACTCTCCACTGCCAACAAACACTTTGACCCGGGCTTAATTCACAGAGCGGTGCAAAGTGTATTTTTGCAGAGTAAAGTGACTTTGCTCTGCAAAAGTACACTTTGCAGCGTTCTGTGAATTAGGCCCGGTTCAACGTGTTTGTTGGCAGTGCAAAGTCACTTTGCACCATGCTAAACGCTCCATGAATTAGGCACTAAGATTCTGGGGGATGGGCGGCTTTGCAATGAAGGGTCAGTGCATGATTTGTTGTAGGGTGTGTTCCTGCAATGCATTGCACAACACTTGGGAGTCTTGCAGAAACACTAAACTGTGCATCAATCTCGATGACGTCAGCATTAGCCAGGGAGCAGAAGGTTCATCTGCACCAGTGCGCCTTAAACTCAAAGAGAGGCCCTGATGCAGATCGATTTCACTTTTAAAAAAATGACTTACTTGAAGCCACGTTTTTGTTTGCGAGACATGCCGAGAAAGACACTGCGTATTTATGGAATTCACTGCGCAATGTACCTGTATTTGCAAGTCACGCCCAGAGCGCCCCTACATGCCCCCACACAAAACAAAAACAGACAGAACAGCCATCTTTCCATGCTCTTCCATGTGCGAATGCACGCACCCTTCTTACAGTGCGTGGGGGCCCCCCGCAAGGCTTGCATCTCACAGACCCTGTACAGGGTCCCCCGTAACTGTTGCCGGCACCCCGACAACGGAAACTGCTCTCCTGAACATCCTTGAAGACCTGCTCTCCAACCTTGACTCCAACAGCTCTTCTGTCCTCATCCTACATTATCTCTCTTCTGCCTTTGACATGGTCAACAATGCCATCCTGCTCAACCGTCTCTGTGATAACCTGGGTATCACTGGTCAGGCCCTGACCTGGCTGACCTCTTTCCTCTCTGATCAACACTCCCAGGTCCAACTTGGGTCCTTCCTTTCCTCTATCTCACTTCCTACCTGTGGTGTTCCCCAGGGGTATAACCTCTCTCCCTGGCTTTTGAACCAATACCTGGCACTCCTTGACCAGCGCATTGCTGCTCTCTGCTCCAACTTTCAGCACTATGCGGATGACACTCAGCTCGTTTTTAGGCTTCCCTCTGCCACCTCTGCTCCTTCTGTCATCTAAGACTGTCTTTCTGCTAGGCCGGAGTGGTGTGCCTCCAATGATCTCTGCCTTAATGCCAGTAAGACAGAGATTCTCATCATCGGCACACCTGCACCCTCCTTTCATATCTCTCTCTGGCCGGCCTCCCTTGGCCTTCTTCCCTCCTTTCATATCTCTCTCTGGCCGGCCTCCCTTGGCCTTCTTCCTGCGCCCACTTGTGAAGCCAAGAACCTCGGGATCATCTTCGACTCCACACTCTCCTTTACTCATAACATTTCTGATGTCTCTAAGAAGTCAAACTACCAACTGCACCTCCTCAGAGGTATTCTTCCTTTCCTCTCCTTCCCCCAGAAGCTTACTGTTTCTGGTTCTCTCCAGGCGGGGCTATTGCAACACCCTCTTTCTAAATCTGCCTGCTTCTACTCTCCGCCTGAAGCAACTCATCCAGAACAGGTCTGCGAGACATGCCCTTGGCCTCAAGCCCTAGAATCGTATCTCTACAACCCTGAAATATCTTCATTGGGTCCCAGTGGCTGCAAGGATTAAATTCAAGACCCTTTGCATTGTACACAGGGCTTTCTGGGGCCAGGGTCCAAAATACCTTCAACTCTCCCTCCTTAAATACCTTCCTACTCGAGCCCTTTGCTCCTCCAAGTCCAACTCCATCAGGGTCAGTCGCTTCTCCAAGCAACGAGTTCATGGTAGATCTCTCTCCTCGGCCAGGGCCTCCCTCTGGAACAGCCTCCCTGCCACTCTGAAACTTGAGGAGAACCATCTCTGGTTCCGGAAGCACCTCAAGACCTTCCTCTTTGCGTCTGCCTTCGCTCTCCCTCTCCCCTGCTGATTTTGGGGCCAGGTCCATGCCCACCCAGCTGCTCACCTGCATTGCCCTTAGCAACCCTTGCACTTGGGTCGGTATCTGTTACCCTACAGTTCCCTTACCTGCACTTACCAGATACCCCTTGTCTGAGCTCAATACCTGCACTTGCCACCTTGTCGCTGTACTACCTTGTGTTGTGTGTATCCCGTGCTCAGCACTTCTCCCCTCTCCCTTCCACTTTCCCCCATCCCTCTCCCATGTACTTGCGCGTTCTCAATGTCACTGGGTCTAGTAAGATCATTGATTTGTCCTCCCATGTTCCCCTCCCTTCCCTCGTCGTGCTCTGAAAGACGTGTGTATGAGCGTGATACAAATAAAATATCATATCATGCGTATAGAAAATTGTCACTTGGTAATTACTCTGGAAATCTGCGTGCAAACCCCCATAAACCGTTCTTGCAACCTGCTACACTGTGTACATGCACCCCTAAGTTAGATCAGAAACCCGGTTGTGGACACACACCCCCATATCCAACAAGCAAACCCACCTGTGCCCTGCAATTCCTACACGCAAGTGTACTTACACCAGCCTTTGAGTGTTGTAGAGATTGAGTGATTTGCATGGCCATTTCTATGCCAAGAGGCTGCATGGGTGGTTCCATGTATACGTGTCGTACGGGGTACTTGTGGGCGTGCGAGGTATTGCCCCCGGGCCGTCCCTCGAAAACCCCACTTTTTTGCATGTTTTTCCCCCATTTTCTGTGTTCTGCCCCCTTCCCAGCCCTCTGCATAAGCCACACCTATACTCTGAGTGGTGTATCGTGCAAGGCGCTCACCGGTTCGCAGAGATGCGCCAAACCTGCGCAAACTCCACACAAGTTCAGGGAAAGTCCTGCGCAGTCCATTCCATGAATCGACAAACAGGGATTTGCGTACAGAATGGCAGCCAAATACCCCATTTTAGAAGCAAATTATTCCATGAATCAGCTCCTAAATCATCTGCAGTTCGTTTCATACCTTTTTGTGAATTGACCAAACTAAGGCATCTGTCTGCTCTGATGCTCTCTAGCACATACATTTTCTGCAAAAAGAATTATTATTTTATCTTTTGTGATGCATTAAGTACAAGGGGAAAAGTGTCTGCCAAAATGTTATAAATTGTGCTATGCAATACCACGCCATGAAACGTCTTCATGCAACTGCCAGTCAATACCTATGCTGATGACAAGTTCCCAAAAGTACTATTGACAAGAAAGCCTGTCTCTGTCATGAATATGTGCTCTCCAAAAAGGACACTCATTTAAAGTTTTAAATGATAACCTATTTCCATTAGTTTGTGGACACTGTAAGTAAAGGAGTTTTGAAGCCATACAGATCATGTTTAATTCACAAACTGCCTAAAAATGTTATCGTAGGGAATCTTTTAACCAGCCATATATTTAGATCTGGTTCGCAATAGAGACAAAACATGGATAAAGAATCACAGGCCCTTAGGAGGATTGTCCGCAGGGCAGTTTCTAGACGACAGACCGCAGAGACCAAAAACATGACAATGCAACTCCATACTGGGAACCCTGCCCTGTAACCACTCCCCAATATTGTAAAACCATTGCCATATAAAACAAACCTCGTTTTACTAAGTTAAGGTACTTAACATGATATGACATGATGACATGACAGGTTATTTATAACGCGCTTAATACCCAGGGGTTTCTAAGCGCGGACCCAGGGATCGAACCTGTGTTGCTCCATGTCGTCTTGCTTCCAAAGCTATCCTCCCGAGAAGCACACACAGTAATAAGTATATATGATAAAGTACACAACAGCATTTCGAACTAGACTTCTTCTCTTTCATTATCACATTTAAACATTCATTGTCTAAAGGGTGATCTCCTAGATTTTGCCGCTGCAGAAGTGTTTATTTTTGTTGCATAATCTATTTTTGTGATGGTTCTACTCTTAATTATGGGGTCGATTCATGGAAATGAGCACAGAAATCCCACAAGGGGCGAGCGCTGAGAAGAACCCTCTGTGAGCCTGCGCACAGAATAAAAACTGTGCACCCTGCGTATTCATGGAATTTGCTGCGCAAAGTAACCATATTTGCAAGTTGCGCCTGGAACACCTCTGACATGCCCACATGCAAAGCATAAACAGCCAGAACAGTTACCTTTACACGCACCCTTCAAACAGTGTGTGGGGTCCCCTGCAAGCAGACTTGCATCTCGTAGACCCTGCACAGGGTACCCCGTAACTGTTGCCGGCACCTCAACAACATGCATATAAGAAAACGTAACTCAGTCTGAACTCGGAAAATCTGTTTGCGAACACCGGGAAACCATTCCTGCACCACGCTACACTGCATACGCGCACGCCTAAGTTAGATTGGAACCCCGGTTGCGTACACGCACCCCTAAAATCCAACATGCAAACCCACCGCTGCCTTAAAGACCAGCCTCAGGGATTGGAACTGAATCCTTGCCACGACAGGCAGCCAGCGAAGCTTCTTTAGAATAGGAGAGATGTGCATTTTGAATGACAGGCCGACTACAGCACGGGCAGCCGTGTTTTGGATCATATGCATTTTATTCAGAACATATTTAGGGGCGCAAAGCGACAGAGAATTGCAATAATCGAGGTGCAAACTAATGGTGGTACAGGCAATGTTAGCCGCACAGAGTTCTGAGGTGAAAGGCCTGATCTGCTGGAGGATCATTAAATAGTAGTTAGTCGTACTAACTAGCTTACTTACGTGTTGGGCCATGGAAAGTTGGGAATCCAGATGGACCCCTAGATTCTTCACTGATGGCAAGCAGTGCTCGAGATAAGATTTGGAAGTGGGAGCATTTCACTCCCTATTTTCTAAAGTTGGGAGTAAAAATGTAAGTCCTGTTCCCAATGGGAGTATTTGATGAGAGGGTAAAAATATGTGTTAACTGGAAAACGGAAATATTTGTTTAATAATTATTCCTTTGCACCTAGTTATTCATGCACATTAAAAGATACATGTTTACTTCTTCCGAGCAGGCAGTAATAATAGTAGTTTCTTCCTGTGGTACTATGTGCACTACTGGTCCAAACATATCCAAGGAGCTGTGTGGGTGAAAGCAGGAGCACAAGGTCTTTTGTGTCGGTTTGCTATTTTCTGTTGGGAGTATTTCTACGCCATATTTTATTTTTTGGCAGTGTTTGCCTCTTTTTAGGGGTAAAAGTGTCCGATAGAACCCTTCCTTATAGGGCTGATGGTAAGAGTTTAGTGTTGGCTTTGTTCAAGCAAAGCTGCTCGTATGGTGGGTTGGGCTAAACCGTCAGGCTGGACTTCAACATTTCATAACTAAGGCTTACAAGCTCGGGTTTCAGCTCAGCGTGCTCTGAGCCACATATCTTCCCAACTCCAGATGGCGCATTTAGGGAAAAGGATATGTGTTAAGGGGAGTTAAACAAATCTTCTCTCAGTTTTGCAGCTGTCCCACCCTTTCCTCTTGCTACTGCAGGACAGGAACACGTGAGTAGTTTGGCATCCCTTTGCATCCTAGTCTGCTCCTGTTTTTTTATGTGAGTACCAGGCCTTTTAGGGTAATGGCTGGCATACAATGACAATAACTTGACATATGGTATGACTACCTGCCCAAATGATGACAATACCTGTCAAGAAACAAGAGCACAAGGGTCAGTTTCACTATAAATGATCTCAAACTGCTGTCTTTTCGGGTGCTTGTTTTCAGTTCCTTAGGAAAAAGGAGGAAGAGTAGACAGAGGACAGGACAAAACTGGTGAGTCACTAAAGCCAAGATAAAGCTTGGAATAGCGAATAAGTGCTGTGCCCGATTAGGGCAATGCCAATGAACGTGCCCGATGTCGACATGATGAAAACAGTATGAACATGTCTTCAGCAGCGGAAACACAGGGAGTTGCCAACTGCTCCCATGTCATCGCCAGCATCACATTCACCCGGTCTTCGTGATTTAGCCAACAGCACTTTGTGACGCACACACTTGGATTTCAAACATAGAAACTAGTACCCAGCATTCCACAAACACTTTTACCACACTACAAGCAGTATAACATTAGTGTCAGGAAAAAGGTGGGGGGCATGGAGCCTATCCTGTCACCACTTATGACGGGACTGACAACACCACCACCCACAAACACTCCACAAAGGGCTTTTCTGCAGATGAAATGTCATCCCGGAGATCCTTTAAACCAGTCTTCTCAGCTTTGGTGCTCTAGGCTGTGACATATGTGGTGAACAAAATTAAATTGTGTGTGATAAATCGAACATCTTTGCTAGCATTTCCCATGGATGTAATGATGGGCTTATAATTGCAAATGCACTTAAAGGTTTAATCTCTTTCGATATTATTTGCATTATTGAGAGACTTGCTTTTGTCACTGTGTCCAATGGCAACCATTGAACTATTTACCTCACCTTTGGTGCATAAAGGTATTGAAAATCCAAAAATCCAAAACAACATTTGTTGCAGTATTAACCTTTGTTTCTGGATTGGCGCCAGCAGAAAGCTCTTGACACTTGATGTCTGCACTTACTTCTGCACTTGCCAATAGCTGGCCGCACTTTTACCTATCGTTTTATTTATTTATTCTTTACTGTTGATCCTATGGATTGTACTGCCCCCTCTCCGTTTCCTCCCTCCCCTGCACTTGCGTGATCTCAATGTCACCAGGGCTAGTAAGATCGTTGTCTTTGTCTTCCCTTTGTTCCCCCTCCCTTGCCTCGATGCGCCTTGAAACACTTGTGTATAGGCGCGTTATAAATGCCATATCATATCACTTTGGCTAATAGGTCATTATTTATGTCTTCCAGTGGCATGACATATGCATAATATTTTTCAATACATTTTAAGACAGTCTTATCACTGTCATGCCCAAATTCAACAGTTTTTTTTATCCACAAAAGCATACGACCATGTGGCGTTCCTCTTCACTGGTATTCTTTTCTACAAAAGAAAGTGAAGGACAAACTTTGATGCAGATGAAATGTAAAGTGAGCATAAAACGGTGTTGAAAGTAACATTAAACATGTGTTGGGTCTAGTGAACAGACTTCTGCTGTCCTCTTTAAATTCATTCCTTCTATATTTCGATTTGCAAGTCATAGGAATTCATGCAAATTGTCCTGTGCATATTATGTACAATTAAGGGTAATGAAGCAAGTGGGAGGACCCAGGATTCTCAGCATCCAGCCAACATCACTGTGAAGTGAGAATGTGTTTTCTTTTGTACCACGCATGTTTGCCAATTAAGCAATATGACCCGAGCTGCGGGGGCATTACCGACTCAGGTAATGCCCCGGGGCCCATAGTTATAGGCCCGAGCAAAGCAAGGGCCTTAACGAAGGCCCTGGGGATTTACCTGAGACGGTAATGCCCCCGCCACGAGGGTCATATTGCTTTTAGTACCGCATTATGTGCATGACCGTGGCACTAAAAGCATTTCTGTCCCGAAAAGCTGCGGCGTTTCAGGACAGGAAAAAAAAATAATTACCAAGAAATTAGGACGCCGGTAAAGGGAAAACGGGAGTCTGTTTTCCCTTTCCATGGCAGCCATCGGGAGCGGACGCGCTGTGAACACAAGTGTTCCCAGCGCATCCGCTCCCGAAAAAAAAAAGAAGCAGAAGGTAAGTAGGGTTGGGAGGGCGGGAGGCAGGGGATGGTTGGAAAAAAATGTACCTGTGTCCCTGCTAGGGGACGATGCAATCCTCCAGCCGTGTGTCTCCACACGGCTGGAGCCTGCAATCTTTCCCCAGCGGGGACGCAGCAGCAAAAAGGTAAGTGGGGCGGGGAGGGCAAGGAGGAGGGAGGGTAGGAAAAAAAAAAAAAAGCTTACCAGAGTCCCCGGCGTGGGTGAAGGCAGCCTCTCAGCTGTGGGGAGGCTCGGAGCGGGGATGGCCGCGCTTCGAGCCTCCTCATTGGCTGAGTGGCTGCCACGCCCCCTGTCGGGGACAAAAGCCGTGGAATCCCGACAGAGGGATTCCCGGCCTGGTAATGACTCGGCGAGGGCCAATCAGAATGGCTCTTGCATTCTGATTGCGCCCTCGCCGGGTGCTAAAATATTGCTAATACTTGACTAAAACATTTAATTTTGGTCTTTTATCTTTTGGAGTGGTTCTATCATTGATTTGTTGGCAAAATGGATGTATGAAAAACACCATAGCCTAAGGTTGCAAGTTTACTTTCAAACAAAAGGTGAAAAAAGAGCCCTCTTTGCTCAGAAAACCTGGACCATCAGAGTACATTGCAAGAGAAAGTTACTCTCATACCGTGATCTGCAAAGGTCTGTCATCATGTCTTCCTCCTTTTTCTGCAGGGAAGAGTAGTGAAAATACTGTGCTTATGAAGCTTTTCCCAGCTTTTCCCGTGCACTCATGGGATAGACCTTTGCTTGATGTTTTTGGTATGTTTCTAAAGCATCTTCCATCTTATCTCTTGAATGCAGTGTGCAGATCGTGTAGTGGTCATAGGTGTTATCAATATTCTTAGGATTAGCACATTTCAAATTGACCAGTTTGTGGTTTGCCTTCATTTATTTTGGTAGTTATATTGTAGATGTTTATGTCTTTGTTGTATTCATTGCACTCTTGGCGATGTAGTAGAGCCGCTTCTCCTTTCTTTACACAATTAAAGATTGATGTAACTGAAGTCTTACTCCCAGAGTTTCAACATTTTCCTTCAGGTTTAATGACAAAGATACAGCCTTGCCACAAATGCCTCTAAGAAATTCTGATGAAGACAAATTGTTGTAGTCATATGATCGCATGCAAAGTGTGTATTGTTTGAATTGCAGTGCTCTCAGAATGGGTTGGTTGTCTTTAGAGCAGGGTGCGTGTTTCATCTGTTCTCTCTCTCGGCACCGTGCAGCTGACTGGCTTCGGCTGGGGCCTCCCTTTGGAACAACGTCCCTGCCACCTTGAAACATGAGGAGAACCATCTCCGGTTCCGGAAGCTCCTCAAGGCCTTCCTCTTTGGCTCCGCGTTTTTCCCCTATTCTCCCTTGCTGATCTGTTCTTTCTCTCAGCACTGTGCAGCTGACCACCCTCTGTCCTTCGGGCCCAGGTACCTGCTCACCCTGCCACCCTCCTGCACTGCCTACGGGCACCACTTGCACTGGGATCTGTATCTGTACCCATACAGTGCCACCCACTTTTCTTCTGCATTTATCAGATATACCCTCTCTGACTAACCTAGCACTTTCTCTGCACTACCATTGTTTATCGCTTTTATTTATTTATTTAACCTACTAATTATTCTGTTCCCTCCTCAATTCCGCACTTTCCACCTCTCCCCCCTTCAATGCACTTTCCCCCTTTTCCATTTCCCTTGCACTTGCACGCTCTTAATGTCACTGGGCCTAGTAAGATCATTGTTTTTTTTTTGTTCTCCCCTGTTTCCCCTCCATTTGCCTGGTCGCGCTCTGAAACACTTGTGTATGAGCGCGATATTAATAAAATATAATTTCAGTTCATTCCAAATTGTTCGTGCCTGCATGTTAATTTCTTGATTTATGTCAGTGTTCTCCTTTAGTTGGCATTTTTTGTATCCGTTGGGAAAAAATAATATTGCAATTTGGTCTTAGTAAATGTTATCTAAATAGTATGGTTGGTGTGTAATTAAGTACTGTTTTACACATTGTAGCAAACAAATGTAGAGAAATAGACAGTATTAAATGCATTTCTAAATATATAGAGCCACAGTCACACAAACTAACCCAAATTAAAAAAAAACACTGAATCTGGGTTTTTCCTTTTATCGTGGCCCTTTAAAAAATGTGCAGATCACTATATTCAGAAAGATGGCCTGCGTATTTCTAGGGGGTGGTGGCAGTGCAAAAGAAATGACAGGTAGTGGACTTTCATACATTGTAGTTGGGACTATTTTTACCAGTAATGCATTGTAGGAGGTTAGCTTCCAGGCGAGTGTTGTGAGCGAATTTCACAATCGGGGGTGGGAGGGGTTTGGGAGGGGGAGTCCTTCAAAGGGCCCGTTATTGAAGACATGCAGAATTCTAGATGCACAGCTGTCAACTATGGGGATATGTTGATGTCAGTCAGAACCCTGGGGTAAAAGGCCATCCGTAGTTCAAAGCTAACCGTCTAGAATTGTATGTTGTATTTTCGTGGCCGCCACCTGCAAAATCCCCGGATGTGGCTTTTGTGCGGGCATGGGGAACTAGCTTGCAACCAGTGCAGGGGGACTTCGTGGTAAGGGTGACTCTTAAAAGAGCCTGCTTTCTTTTTGTTTAGATGCTTCTACAGAAACACTTTTTCAGTTTTTATTAGCTTTTGTGTTTTCTTGTGCTCACATTAGTACAGTAAACTGCATCACCAATGGGTGACAACAAAAGGCCATTTGCTTGGAAAAACTCTGCATTTCCACAACTAATGAGGTAATTGTTGCAGAAGAATGTTCCACGAGCGGACAAAAAAAGTAGACATGCTTCTGTTGATGAGACATCTTCCTGCATCTGGCTCGGAACAACATCCATGAGCAGTGGGCCATACACTTTGTGGTATTATGGATGAGAAAAGCACCTTGGCGGTGAGAAGAACAGTCCTCACGACATCCAGCAATCGCCTCAGTCTACGTAACAAATCTAAGCAAGCCAGGTAACCCATATGCATACCGCCGTAATGGATGACGATAACATCTACTGCTGGAAAACTGGCGATGACTTTGCAAAGTGCATGCATATCAGCGAAATTGCACTCATACACAGCGTTCCACAATGCGTCCACGCCTTCCAAACCAAAATTGCCATCAAAGTGTCTTTGCAGGGCATAGTTGTGCAGATCTATGAGAAAGGGATCACCTACAGTCAACACAAAGTGTTTCGCCATGTCAGCCACCCTCAGTAAGCAGAGTATAATGTACAACAGTTTCACCTCCCCTTCCTGTTTACCACACCCGCACTACCTGATTGGCTAATCCCCACACTGCCATGGCAATTGGGCAAGGTGGTGTAAAGGGCAGATTTTGGCACGTGCGCCTCCCAAAGAAGCGTGAGGGCCGCACCCCTGTAAAGCTGGAGCAGTCCTTCCCTTTGCACTATCTTCTCTGCAGCTCTACTTCATTGGGTTACGCGTAAATAGGTACACACGCATCCACCAATCGCATCGAAGCCGCCATCATCCAACACTGTCACTCCTGTACAACAATGGAAATGTGCCATTACACATTTACAGTACAAATGTGGTGCCATTCCAAAGCATGTCCACTACAAAGTTCAATGAAAGTATGCAGCGATTTCTCCATCCGCATACATCCACATAGCCACCCAGGATGTGGCACGTGTAATCCTGAAAGTACTGCGCAATACACTACCTTTTTGTAGTAGTGAGTGGGGGTTGCCGGAGGTAAACAATATCAAACTCGGTAGGGGATGCAGTCTTCCAGGTACTTGTATAAAGGTTTTTTTTTTACGTGCATGGAAGTAAGTTTTTTTTAATTTGCTCTTTATATGTGTTTGCTTGCCTCTCCTCACATTTTTACCGGTTTATAGTCATTCCATTGACAGGCAAAACATCTAATGCATACCATCTAAAAAAAGCACCTAATGCATTTTATATCATTTTTTTTTAATGGAGGGGTTCCCCCTCAACCCACCTTTTTTAACCTTTAAAACCCATTTTTATTAAACTAAACTCTGCATTACATGTTTTTTTAAGATGCTTTTTTTAGATGGGTTGGCTGTCGATGCTTTGGTTGTCGATGCAATGACCGGATAGCATTTTTACCACATTCTGGTCTATGCTTCTTGCACAGTCTAAAAGAAAATGGCATTGCCAATGGCACTCAAATAAATGCCATTTCTACAGAACCACTGCATATTTTGCAACCTCATGATCTCATAGTGGGTGGAGAACATGCCAGCAGTCTGAATAACTCACACATAATTCTGTTAATAACACACCTTCCGACCTCTGGCTGGGGACAAATTACACCTTCATGGACCCATACTCCCCTTGGCGTTATGCATGAGAAAAGGACCTCGGCAGTAGGAAAAATAGGTGCGTCTCTCCATCTCAACCACCTTCACGACACAGTATTTGGGACGAAATGGTACCGCCTCTTCGCGTCAACCACGCCCTAAAATCCCATTGGCCCATTTCCCACAATTCCATTTGCCTTTCCACCCCGCTCATAATGGCAGGATTTGCACATGCGCTTTCCCATCTTCAATAAGGGCCACGGCCCAGTAAAGCTCACACAATACTTCTTCCCATTGCATGGTTACTTTTTGCAGTACTCCCCCATTGGGTGCTGTAAAATCTTCAAACATGCATGCAGCAATCACATACAAAACCTCTGCATTGCAAACTGTCATTTCTATACACCACTCCATATTTACTGTTAAAGACTCTCAGTACACATTCTGTTTGATTGCAAAGCCCCACCACAAGAAACTCCTGCTAAATAATGCACAATTGCAGCATCCACAAAGATCCTAAGACGCACCCAGCACACCTTTGGCCATGCACACAGCATTGCAGCTCTTGCCACACCCACCACAACACTATACATCAAAACAAGCAACCATTTGGACACCTAACATTATGCACAAACGTAACATACGTAGCAGCACTTCTACCCAATTCCCCCACACCAGAAAACACCCATTTACAAAAACATGTCTTACTTATCAGAATCCAAAAACATACCACAGCCTGCACCACCCCTACGCACTGACATTCACAAAGTATTGTGTCACTGGCAACCTATGCACAACAGCTGCACAACATTGGGCCTACTTCAATAAATCTGCACACAGGAGAGTAACCAACCACATATAAGCCGCACTTCAACCATACCCACTTCCATACACACATTACATACACACTGCACCCTATGGCCACACTACACAACTTCTGACTGCACCATCTCCTGCCACACAGCAAATACTGTAGCATGTTGCAACTATCACCACAACCATGGAATGCACAATACACGCTTTGCAACTCACTTGAGGTGCTGTAGCACGTCCCCAATGTACTCCACACCTATTCTCCAAAGATCACCACCCTGTGCCTCATGCACTGTCAAACCTGCATTGCTCCAGTGGATATGCTCCTTGCACACATTCCCTACACCGTAATGCAACCATGCATGTCAGCAACTACCACTATACACATACGCACCACTGGCACCAGCACTCCTAACCAACCTCCACACCACAATGGACATGCACAGCATTGCATGAAACAGTTACCATAATGTATAAACATTACAATGTCTCTGGCACCCCTACGCCCTTTCATTCACATACTATTGTCTTACCTACTTTACTCAGAAAGTATTGTGTCACTGCCAATTTAACCACAAAATGTTTACAACATTGCCCATACTGCAAGTATTGTGCGCACAGTACACTATCCAAGCACATATAAGCTGCCTTTCGACTCTACCCTCTACCATACTGACAGTATGCAAACGCTGCACCCAGTGCCCGCACTGAGTGACTTTTCACTGCAGCATCTCCAACCACAGCGCACCGCTATGCAGCAACAAATTGCAACAGTTACCATAATGTACAAACAAAACACTCTCTCATGCCTCCCTGTGCACTTTCAATCACATACTACGGGCGTATCCACTTCCATTCACAAAGTATTGTGCCACTGCCAACCTACCCACATTTTGTTTGCAACACTCACCTATGAGAGTTGAAATGTGCTCCACAACCATTCCTTACACGTCACCACGCTCTAACTAATACACAATAAAAAATGCTTTAGTGCTGTGAGTGTCCTCAAGGCCTATGCTTTTGAGTGCATGGCATATGGCTTACAGCCTTCGGTCATGCACCCAGTAGTCTAGGCCTTGAACACTCCCACGGCAACGTAATGTAACCATGCATGTCACCATGTCAGCAACTACGGCAATCCACATACACATCACTGCCACCAGCACTCCTACCCAACCTGTACACCGCCATGGCACAATGCAGCAACAAATTGCAACAGTTAACACAATGCCCATGTGGGCAGCTAACATTATGCAGAAATGTAACATACGTAGGCAGCAGCACTTCACCCCAACTTCTCCACACCATAAAACACCCATTCATGAAAACAGGTCGCAATGACCAGAATCCACAAACATACCACAGCCTCCACCACCACCACCCCTACGCACTGCCATTCACAAAGTATTGTGTCACTGGCAACCTCTGCACAACAGCTTCACAACATTGGGCCTACTTCAATAAACCTGCACACAGCAGAGTATCCAACCACATATAAGCTGCACTTCAACCATACCCACTTTCATACTCACATTACAGACACACTGTACCTTGTGGCCACACTAACCCACTTCTCACTGCACCATCTCCTGCAGCACACCAAATGCTGTTGCATGTTGCAACTATCACCACAACCATAGAATGCACAATACACGCTTTGCAACTCACTTGTGGTGCTGTAGCACATGACAGTGTACACCACACCCATTCTCCAAAGATCACTGTGTGCCTCATGCGCTGTGAAACCTGCATTGCTCCAGTGGGTATGCTCCTTGCACACATTCCCTGCACCGTAATGCAACCATGTATGTCAACATGTCACCAACTACCACTGTGCACAGATGTACCACTGCCACCAGCACTCCTAACCAACCTCCACACCGCAATGGAAATGCACAGCATTACATGCAACAGTTACCATAATGTATAAACATTACACTGTCTACGGCACCCCTACGCCCTTTCATTCACATACTATTGTCTTATCCACTTCCATTCAGAAAGTATTGTGTCACTGCCAACCTACCCACATTCTGTTCGCAACACTGGACCTACTGCAACCAATCTGCACACACCACACTATGCAAGCACCAACCGAATGCTGAGTCAAACATGCGTTCCTGCGGTGGGTATCTTGCAGCCCTACGCTCTTGTGTGCATGCCCTACACCCTATGGCCTTCGGCCATGCACCCAATAGCCTATTCCTTCCCCAGACCCACTGCACCTTCATTTACCCATGCATACCACCATGTGCCCAACTACCGCATTCCATCCGCAGCGCACAGCCACCTGCGTTCCCACCGAACCCATGTCATGTGCAATTCAGTCCCCTCCTGCAATTGACCTGCCACCACTCACCATGAAAAGAGGTCACCGCAAACAGCTTGCGGCAGAAGCTATGGGGGACGTTACGACAGCTGCCTCCAATCACCACAAAAAGTACTCGCCTACATATGTCATATGAACCACTTCTCACTCCCCCACCCGTTCCCTCCCTTATTGCCGCCAACACATTACGTACGGTACATTATCCAGACCCTTCCACCGCTGCACTGTCCTCCGATCTACCATGGCGTCTGTCCCCAAAAATATTGATGCACACCACGCTTCCCTCCAGCCAACCACCGGCCGTGTCCAAACTTCTCCTTCAGCACGCCATACCGCGAGCCAATGACACTTCTGTCCACGCAGCGGACCCAGAAATCACGCATTTTTTGGGACATGCATTTCAGTTCTTTGCCACAAAAGTACTGGTCAGATTTCCACCAAAAACACAAAAACACGCTTTCTGACACAAGCCCCCGCTTGTGAAAATCCGCCAAGCCGTTCGCCCTGTAGCCATGCACAGTTTTTCCCCCATTCAGTCTATGGAAAAAAATATTAGAATTTGGACCCCCCTATAACTTTGCCCCCCCCCACACGAAACGTCACCCAACTTGGCGATACAATTCAGAGCCAGCCATATACTTTATTTTGCAAAGTTTGGTGAGGATTCGTCCAGGGGGAGCAAAGTTATAAGCCACCGAAAAAGTGCTCTTCCTATGAGTTTAGCAGCTTAACCATAACTACCGCGGGCCGTGTGAGGTGTATTTTATTTTTGAGATGGGAAGAGATCAGATGTTCCTCTCTATGTACAAATTGTACTGTGTCACCATTTGGAACTAATAGTGTGCAAATGAAAAACTCAGCAAATGCAATTTCTGCACGCACTAGCATATTTCATCACATCACATTCTAAAAATAATAACTGAATATGGCATGTAAGCATACGCATGAACTATATATGCATTTGAATGTCTTTAATTTCCATTTTGAAATATCAAAATCAGCATTATAACAGCAGAATTTAAGTGGCTCATGTTCTTAGAAAGAAAATGCACTTCAAAATATAGTTAAAATTTGTGTTTTTGTGCATATATTTAAGAGGGACGTAGAGCTGTACAATATCTGCCTCACTACAAATTTGGCGGTAAATCTGCTGAATTACTACCAAAATTGCTTACTTTCACCACCACTCAGTCCATTAGCTTTACCAGGGAATTACGAGTATTGGTAGGGCCGTGTAATTACCCATTTCTGCAGTCCATAGGACTCCATGGGGATTTTGGTAGATTAACCATAAACAGTAACCCGTCCACGGAAAATCCACAGACTTTTTTAAGGAAAGGTGGAGGATTTACATCGAACTGTTTGCTGGAGGTAAATTCTGCACTTTTTGCCCAAACTCGGAATCAGTGTAGTACACATGGCTGTAATTATGTTACTCCCAAAAGCATACTGCACCACTGAACTCATTGCTATTTCAAGTGTAAAGAGTTTTCATTGACAAAAATGTTTATAATTGGGATAAGACATTTTGTTTTAACTAAAAATGTACGCTGCTGGTGCATTGCACATTTTTCCAGGTAACTACTGTGCTGTTTTACCAAGTTTGGTTTCATATTTAAAATGGTTTATTGTTAACATACCTGCAGGGTACCTCCTTATATGTTGATGGCTGTAGATGCTGTAATAAAGTGGTACACTCAATGTTTTGGTACACACCGGTACACACAGTGTAATAGAGCTGGCTTTTATTCACAGCCCAAATGCACTCTCAGAAGTGAAAGGTACAGCTGAATTGTGCAGTAAAAGGTAAAAAGAGCAGCACTGCACATTTAAAGTGCTGCCTGCAGGTGACAGCACTTCGGATTAGAAAAAAGGAAAGGCATCACCTCAGGGGCGTCATTTGGGATCACTAGGGGCCTCCCTTGCTATCCCTGTGATCTTTCTTGAGACCCCTAAAAATAAAAATAAATGTGATTTTTTTTTTCATTTTAATGGAAGTTCCTGGTCTTGAGTGAGTGCCTTGTGGCTCTTAGTTTTTTAGGATTGGCTGGCTTTCTTGTTCAGGCCTCTTAAAAAAGAAGGGGTTCCACAAGTGTAACACTTTGAGCAGTGGCCCTAAATAAGAAAGAATAGGACTAACACATAATTTGTCTTTCTGGAATTCTATACAATAAAAGCTAGACTCATTAAAGGTTTATTTCAGGCACACTTTAGGGGATGAGTCACTGATTTAGTCAAATTCACAATGCAGACAAAAATTTGCAAAAAGCATTTAGAGAATAATAAGCATCCATTTCAGACTATGTATTTTTTGTGTTGACTCTGTTGCAATCATCAAAGGCTTTACATCTCGGTGTCCTCGATCACTTGACAAAATCCTTGTGCTTAAAAGCATGTGTACAGGGTAGAAATGTTTGAACATAGCACATAAAGTGTCCCTTGATTTCATTGTGTCACAATGAAGGCTTTGTCTTAATGTGTCTATCTTTCTTATCTCCATGGCATGCTGTTAAAGATGTTTGTATGTATGTATGAGGTCATGAGCGCCCAGAGTACGGGATGCTGTGTGAGTATGCTGCTTTCTCTGCGCTACTCTAAATTCTGTTAGGGTAATTTCTAGGGCAGGCAAGGTCGTGCCACGGGTCAGTGGACTACCAGCTCACGGAAGGCCCCAACTCCTTCCCTGGTCCCAAAGAAGTCAAGGTCCACACAATAAGCAAACATTACTGTGGTTTATTATACTGAAAACACACAGGGGTCATATGCACAGAGCGATCCAGACACATGTAGCTGCATTCTGGCTCGCAGGCCAGTTTTGTATGTATGGAGTTAGAAAGTTATTGCTTTCCTTAGTCTGTGTCCCACTGACCTGAAAAGCAACTGTAATAGTCTAACAATAGGTGTTACCTGCCTAGAATAGCGGTGATCCTCGCCTTCACATTTCTGCAAGATGGGGAGCAGAGAAGAGGGGTCGAGGGGAAGATGTAAAGCTGTGGAGGGTTAGTTATCCAGTTGACAACATATCCAGAATGTTGGTCAAAATTCTCTGGCACAACTCAACCTAGAGCTGGCTTCCCATTCTAGTCTGCATTTGGGTTGGGTGGCCACTGTAGCGGACGACTGTTCTGTAGGTCCTCTTGGATCCTTCTGGGAGCCAAACTGTGTTTGGGTACTCAACACTTATCACTCCAGTTCACTTATTCAATGTTCTGAATTCTGGAGCTTCTCAGGGTTCTTGTCATAGATGGTTACCTGGATATTTCACCTCAGGATTGAAGGAGACCCCTTAAGGTCTTTCAGTGTGGAGGTTGGGGTGGTCGACATTCGCTTGGCAACAGACCATGGTCCCTTTGCAGGTTGCAGTAGGAAGGGCTGTATCATTGCTTGTATGTCCCTAAAGTAGACTGCATAGTTTCAAATCTGGGAAAGCCAAGAGGAGAAGGAAGCTTCTTTCAGGCCAGGAAGATGGGAGGGAGGGGTTCCATGCCATAGGGTGAGCCTTGGCATCTTGAATTGGCTGTCCAGTTTAATCCTTCACAATACCAATTTTGACACCAAAAGTCACATACGCCACCCGGGATCAAAATAATGCTGAGACCAAGTATTTTCAAGTTAGAATTCATTTTCTTAGGGGGATTATATACAAGTGGGGAAGCTGAACTCCAAGAGTGGGATCTTCCCAGAGAACATTTACAAATAACAGCCAGAATGGCATTTTCCCAAAACAAATGTCTTTCACCGGACAGTGGGTTGTTGGGCCTATGTATGTCTTTGCAGTCTCTAGGAGGTTCCTTCACCTCCCTCTTTGTTGCAGGTTTGTTTTGTCCTTGATTGACTCATTTCTCCATCTAGTTGCTGACTTTCTGGGGTCCCATGCCACAAGTCTGTCTTTCACATCAAGTGCTGCACGTAGATGAGTCAGCGGTTCTGCTTTGCAGGGGGGACCTCTAGCATCCCTTAATCTTTCCCCCCTTCTACATCTCTAAGCTATATGTAACCTCCCTGTCCCAATCTTGCTCCTCCACTCACTGTCTGATCCCGCCTTGGTCCATCTTGGCCCATTGCAACCTCTGTATACTTGCTGTCTACTGCCTGGTCATTTTATTATAATCTCCTTCAGACTTTTGAGTTTCCTGCTCAACTTCTACCCCCTTTTGCTATTTTTAAATGATTGACTATATATTAATCACAGGATATGATTGGGGTAGGATTGGTGATTTTGCAATCTATAGCATACCAGAGAGCGACCATTATCCTCTAGTAGCAGAAAACCATTGACACAGTAGGGAGGGGAGTTGGGGCTACAGTGTACCATTTGGACCAGCCAATGGTATTTACCGGCCATGTTCGAAAGGGGGCCAGATCTGCTGAAGAAGGGCTCAAAAACACCCATCTATGCCTCTATTCTGAATAATATCACGCCAATTTGTGACACAAAACCTAGCGATGACATGATATTGTGAGAACTCTAGCGACTAAAAAGAAACATAGCTCCCCTTGTGTCTTTCCCTGTGAACGAAGCGAAGAAGCATTCCCTACCTAGGGTTAGTTGGTATGACAAGGATTGTCACAGAGTCAGAAGGGAGATGGCATCCTGTGTAGAAAGCCCAGAGGGGGTTGATACATCTCACTCCAAGCCCTAAGATTAAAATACAAAGAGCTAACTGGAAGAAAGAAGAGAGAGTTTGTGACTGAACAATGGGGTAGGCTACATGGAGTCCTGGAATCAAGGGATTCTTGCAACTTTTGGAAGCTGGTTACTGCTAAGGAACTAAATGGGGATAGAGACTTGATATGTAACAATGGAGAGCGCAAATGGCTATCCCATCAAGCTGCAACCCAACCTGCTCCTAGCTCAGTAATATTTAAGACCACTATCACCTGCTACCTTTTCATTTTTTGTTGGCGAGGTGGCAGTCACTCTTAATTCTTTTAAAAAAATGTAAGGCGGTAGGCCCAGACATGATCCCAACAGATCTCTTTAAGGAGGAGGTAGAGATATGGGCCCCATAGTCTCTTTAATGCCATCCTGCGTAGTGGCGAGATACCAACTTCTTGGTGCAGGGTGATAATTATCCCCATCTATGAAAAAGGGCAGGAAAGACTGCCCTAACTCCCGTCTCATTTCTCTCCTGGATGGTGTTGGCAAGCTTTTTGGGAAGCTTATTCTCACACTTAACCACATTGTCACAATCCGCCCACTCCTGGTAAACTACCTCCAAGCTGGGTTTAGGCCAAATAGGGGTACAATAGACCATTGCTTTTTGTTCTTTTTGATCATTGCCAAGTATACCATCTTGAAGAAAACATACCCCTATGTGGTCTTTTTGGATCTAAAAATGGCCTTTGATATTGTGTCAAGAGATTGATTGTGGAATATTCCGTTGAGGCGCAGGGCTCCGCCTGACCTGTTGGCAATCACACGTTCACAGTACTCTGTTGACAAAGCAACCTTTAGGTAAGGCCCAGGTGGGATTGGGAGTGGGGAGGGGGACAGACTGAGAAATTTGAGGTGAATGTTGAGTAAGCCAGGGCTGCACACTGGCACCCATATTATTTAATATCTATATACAAGAAAATATTAATACCTTGATAAGTGGGTGCCAGGACTGCCCCAAGATGGGAGCTGACACATACCTGGCATTTTCTATGCAGTCCTTCTGTCCACCACGCCCAAGGGCCTGAAGCATGCTTTGTCTATTTTTGCTACCAAATGTACAGAGTTGAACTTAGCTCTAAACATCCCAAAATGCAAAGTGACAGTCTTCAAGCCGCCCCATGCTGAAAGAACACTAAATTTAAGTGTATGTGACTCAGGTATTGAACAAGTTAACCGCTTTGACTACCTCAGAGTCCGTTTTGAGGACACAGGTAGTTGAAAGCCACAGGCAGCCAAATCAACACTCTCACTGACCAAATACTGTGGTGGTATCTCATCCTTCTTTGCCAAGCATGGTAGAGGTGCAATTTCCCCCGCACTGAAATTATTCCACAAACAAGCCACAGCAGCAGCTATGTATGGATCTGAACTGTGGGGACATGTTAATATTGCTGATTTGTCTACCTGTGAAAACAAGTTTTTAAAGAAACTATTGCTTTGACCTGTGTCAGCCCCCTCGGCCCTGGTCCACCTCAAACTCGACAATACAAGGATAGAGGCTTGAACCTCTTTTAAACCAATATTGTTCTGGGCAAGGGTCTGAAATGGAGAGGGACTAGAGCCATATAGGAACGCCCTATCACATGTCTTGAGTCTCGAGGAGGGGGTGGGGGCGGTTTAAAATGGCTTGTACATGTAAAGGCTTGTCTTTTCCATCTAGATATGCCTGAGCTGTGGAATAATCTCCAGGTGTCTCGGGTATGGGGCCAGAATACCCTGAAGCTCAAGCCAAAAATTTCAATGTATGAAAACCTGATGCCTAAAGCCACGAAGATAACATTTGGAGTGGAACTAGGGTTCGAGGTTTATTTGGATACCATCCGCTCGGCAATGGAAAAGTCTGGTCATGCAAGCTATTGGCAATAACCCAAGCTTGAATCGGACATAAAGGGTGGGTGGTGAGGGCACAATCGGATCTCTGCCCAATGTGTGGATCTCAGACATAAAACACTGCACTTTTTACTAATCTGCAGTAAAAAACATCATATAAGATGCATGTACACCTTTGACCTATTCTGAATAATGCAGGCATTTGTCATGTAACCGCTGTAGTTAGGTGTCTAAGAAAATGTTCACTTCCTCGTGTGGTTTTCGGAACTGCAGGTTTTATCTGTAGGGCATGGTTGCGGAGAAACAGGATCTTGAACAGTGGTCTTGGCATGAAGGCCAGTGATAAATAAGTGCTTCAGGCTGAACGTTCTTGCTCTCCTCAGTCACTATTATGATAAAAGTTGATCTGTTGATTATCTGTGCACTAATATAACTGGCACTGTGTGGGCCATGCTTTTACTCCTAACCTTCACACTTTTATCCTAAGCAACCTTGAACAAATCTATGCCCTGTATGCAAGAAAAACACTATGTATGACATGCGGTGGAATTGCACTCACTGACCTGTAATTTTTGTGAAGCTTTTAGTTTGTTCAGATAATTATGCATTTTATATCGAATTTGTTGCTGATTTGCACTGATGATTTTATATAGATGAGGATTGTTTATTGGAACTTAAAGGCTAAATGCCGAATACAAGTCTGAAATGGCTAACATGATCCATGTCCCTCTCAGACCCTAGTGGGGATCATGCTCCTGCTCCTTGTCTCCCTTCCACATGTCTATATCTGGGTGCAGAGGTTATCCCTTGCTCCTCCACCTGGACCTGACATCAATATTACAACCTTACCTTTTGTTCTCTTACATCGTTTCCCCTGTACTCCTGGTGTCACCCGCATCCTGGGTTCCTCCGGATGCCACCACACCCTTCATATAGCTGCCTTCCTTCTGGCCTCCTCCTGATACTGCCTCCTTTCCTTCACGATCCACCGTTGTTGAAACCACCTCCTCCTAATACTACTTTCTTTTCCTTTGCTCTCTGCCTTTGATATTACCACCTACATCAGCTCCCCACTGCCAAAACCCCTCTTTCTCTTCCATCCCCACAGCCTGATATCTTCAGCTGCTTTCACTTACAACAGCCACCAGGATCCTGCAACCCACACTTATCAACTAAGGCTTGACTTTTTATAGCAAATTGCCTCCTCACCAAAGTGGGTTTTTATCTGAGGGTTGTACATGTGAGCATTGATGGAATGAGGGCCTTCATTGGCTACTTTCACTGAGCACAACTAGGCCTGGTGAGAGCTCAGGGCTTTTACCCGAGTGTAGGTCTAGCTGGTCGTCCATTTTGGATCTTAGACCTGTGATTTGCTTCTCCCCAGAGGCTTCCAGCACTGGACAGTGGGCTTTGCTTTCCGTAGCAGGAGAGTCACTTGTTAGAAATCAGCCAGATAAGCCTTCAGTATAGTGAGTTTCTGGCCTCAGTGAGTGCGTGGGGAGCAGAATAATTAATTGTTTTCCGTCTAGTTCGTTTCACAGCTGGGAACCAATGGCCTGGAACTGGTGCTTCTCTGGTGGGTAGGTTTGTGCTTTTAATGCCACTGACTTGAAGCACTGTAATCCTGCGACTGCTGCATTCAGTGTGGATCCGGTGGGCTTTCAAAGAAGGTCTTCCTTACATGTCACATGAAGTAGTCATTTTAGCACTGGCTTTATTGCCTCTTCTAACAATAGAGACAAGCGCCCCGTTAAAAAAAACGTTTTCCACCATTGGCGATTTGGGTCTGGCTCAGCTCCATTTCAAGCCATCTCATTTGGAAAGCGGAAGTCCTGCCATGCGTGTGTAGTCTACAGTGAGGGTACGATCAGTGCTTGAGGTTCCAGGGTTACTTTTCCCAATGGGTCAAGGGGTTGGAGTGACAGGGCAGGAGCAGACTCATCAGTATTTTGTGGAGAAAAAAAATGGAATAGTCTCCCGTCAAATGCCCACAACCAATGCTAGGTGATGAGGGGATTTAACCAGTATAGCCCCCCGGGTCCAACATTAACTGTCATGGGGTGATGCCCAGCCCCGTTCCACTGCTCTGGTAATTACCAACATCACGCAGAGGACTTTGTCACATTGGTCCATGTGCAGTGTCGTATGGGGCCAAAGCTATGCCTTGGTTCCTTTGCCTGCACAAACTAGGAGGAGTAAGATAAATTAACACATTTGTATATAAAAAGTGGCATTATGTTCAAAAATCCAAAAGGGAAAAAAAGTGCCCATCTCCGGAAAAAAACAGGGGTGCAGCAGGGTTAGGAAAGATAACATTGCATAAAAGAGCAATGCATACCAAAACGCAAAAAGCATAGCCCTTCAAAGCAAGGCACAGTATAACAAAAGTATTGTGGGGTAACAAAACAAAACTGAAAATGGCACAGAGTAGCATACCAAAGCATAATGTTACATAGCGTAAGAGCACCACAAAGGTTGCATGTACCAAGTAAGCTTTTAGAGTGGGTACTGGGAAAAGGGCATCAGGAATAGGCCCAGCGTGACCCAGGGACAAAGAAAAAAAAGACTTCCTTTAACCACCCCTGCCCAACAGTGTACGTACGTACGTACACACACGACCCATTCTGTCACTTCATTTATTGTTGATGTATAAAGTGCCAACTGCCATACAATCTTATTTTGTGGTGCCAAATCAAATGTTAGCCATACAACGTGACTAGATTTGTATGTGTTGTGTATAAATCGGTATATTGGTGCTGAGTGAATCAACGTCTAGATTGGTATGCATTTTTGTCACTGTTTGTGCTTTTGCATTGTGATGGGGATCGCATGACCAGGCAAAATTAAGTGTTTTATTCTGGAATGTGTACAGTGAGTGGGGAATATAAATAACAGGATAAGCACAAAGTGGGGTACAAGTATCAGGAAAAATGCAGTGCCTCCTCTAAGGTGGGGTGCAGAGAAACTGAAAACTCGAAATGGCATCTTTCCATACGGACAAAGTTATGGGGTTCCCTTCCTGAGTGGAGAGTCAATTATTTACAATGCAAAAGTGTCCATTTGAACATTTTTAAGATTCCCAGTGACTGGTATGCGTCTTGCCTATGCTTTTTGGCAGTCGGTTGTGGACCTCCGTCCTTCTCGGGGGTTCCCACCATTTGCTCCTCACAATGATCTGCCACAATGGAAATGTAGGCTTACGGGTCCGGGAAGCAAGAGACCTGGCTGATGAGCGTGGCAACTCCCAAAGTTTGGGGAGCTCCCAGTGGAGCTTAGCAGGGTCAGAGGGTGGCCAGCTATCCTTTGATCCCTCCAGTTCCCAGCAATGCCCACCTTTATCCCCATGCAGCAGAGCTCCCTCTTACGCTCTTCAACTTCCTTAAGCCACTATTTCCCAGTCTTCCTCTTCTTTCCTTATGGCATTCTTCAGTTCTTTCCTTTCTGATGGTTCCTTCTCTATCCCTCTACTACTTCTCACCCCATGTTGCTTACACTCCCTTTCCCACTCTTCAATTGTACATGTCTCTATTACGATTTCTACACTCTTTTTCACCCTCCCCTCCAGGGCTCTATCCTTCCATAATCACCTCTTATGTGTATCCTCTCAGTCTCCATTCTCTTGACCCCTTCTTCCCTCCTTGATGTAGTACTATCACCAATGTAATCTCTATGGGCACTATTATCACTGCCTTCACCTCTATGGGCATTCTTGACACTACCTTTTCCTTCATGCTGTTCAGCACTGTTGTCACTATCCCCATCCCCTTTGGACACTGTTACTGTGCCTTTTGGTACTGCCGTTACTATCCCGACCGCCTTCATCCCTTGAAAACTGTTCTTACTTTCGCTACCCTGCCTTTGCCTCTTAACACATTTTTCATCTTCAACTTCTCATTAGTATTGCCATCTTTGGCCACCACTCCTCTACTCCTTACAAGCTGCCCCAGTTCTCTGAACTCCTCAGTTTGGTCAACTCGGCCTTTCCTACACTTCCCAGTGTGGACCAGCTTTCTGGACCTCTTCTTCAGTCTCCGGGGCTCTGCTCCAACTCCTCCAGCCATCTCTGTAACAACTACTGTGTCCAATCGCATCTGCAGCTCATGCTCCAAACACCCAAACTGACAGACAAGGGTTATGTGCCTGCCTTCCGGATGGGATAGGAGTGGACTTATGGGCTCGTCCTCCCTGGGATGCCTCAAAGACCTTATATGCGGCTCTATATAGCTTGCCCCTCCCGGGGGTTGCTCTATCTGCCTGCCATACCCTGGCCTTACCATCCAGCCTCTATCTCTCTAGGATAAAGGGACCTAGGTGGGAGTCCTCAGGCAGCTGGTGTTGTGCCCCCACCCCAGAAGATAGCTTCCAGTTCTGATGAGGAACTTGGGGATGGCTAGTCCTTCCTTTGGGGTGGGCCTATCTGGTTGTTACACCAGAACCCTGCCCCGGTGTAGACTTCCATAGTCTCTCTGTTAAGTGTATGGGAGAAGAGGACTTGTGAGATGCGTTACTTCCCTTGAAAGGGGCAGTGCCTAGTTGGCGCCTTGTGACTGTGCCCTGTGTGCCATGAGTAATAAGTGGGTGACCAGGGGATCCTCCCAATACCACCCACTGGGCCCAACATCGCTAGGTTGGGGAGGCATTTTAGCCCTTTGGTCACCTCATTGGAGGTCCCCAGACTGAGGCGAGGGACCTTGTCATAGTATGTAAGATGGCAGGAGTGGATATATGCTTGTGTCACCATGTAGGCTTTGCACCATTTCTGTAATTAGTGTCATGGTGTGGCCAGTTGTTGCAGTTACATGCTCTATATTCGGATAATAGGCAGTTTCCTTCAGGCACTCCCCCCCCCAATACAGATTTCACAGAAGTGCGTTTTAAGGACTTCATTAGGATGGGCTTGGGTTCACATCCTTATGGTGTATGGTTAGCTCTACAGCTAAAAAGGGATATTTTCCATCAGAAAAATCTAAACAAATGGTGTTATGATAGTTTGAACTATACGGTGTCAGAGTTCCTAATCTAATAAGGATTTTGGTCTCAGGTTCTCTAATCCACTGCACACTCTCAGGGATCTAGAGCTTGGCACACTTCCTAGCTCTGAAACATAAATAGGATGGATTGGGATGAAGACATATAAGGACTAGGGGTTTACCTATAACAGAACATGTATCCCTTTTGGGGAATGGTCTAACTTCACATTATCAGGAGGAGCCACATGATAATTAATCTGGGTGTTTAAGTATTAGTGGGATACTGGTCTCCCAGACCTTTTCTCAATACAGAACAGTCTTGTGGATTATGGCACCCAGGCAACCTTGGTTCAGAACAGTCACCAGGTCATAATGCCCTGCTCCTTCTCTCTCCAGGTTACAATTCAAGGGATATAGCATCCAACCACTTCTTTGCCATAGTTGATCTTCAGAGGGATATAGCGCCCAGCTTAGTACTTGTTATCCAGCCAAGAAGGTAAGGGCTCGGGTCAGGTCTTTCCGATCAGGGCTAATAGCTCCTTTTTCACTTTAAGTGATAGCGTGCCCTTCCCACTACGAATTGATTTGATGCTCTTTTCACTTAGAAGGGACAGATGCACTTCCCACTCTCAGTGGTCTCTCACTCCATCTGCACTATCCAGATGAAGAAGCCCTTCTCACCTGTCAGGTGTATTGACCCACGTTCGAGTTATTATGCTGCAACATTTGGTGCTGTGGGCTTAGAAAATCCAAGATGGCCGAAAAGCCCACATTTGCGCCAGACTCCAGGAAAACCGTGCAGTTTTTGCGCACACCAAAATGGTCACCTGACCTGCCACCCACCAGTGCGAGCGTGATGGGCCAGAAGCGCCATGAGTGAAACGTGGTGCCAAAGGAAAAACAGAAGTGCCTGTTAGCTCAAAAAGCACTTTGAAATCACCTTTGTTTCTCTGAATGCAAGCTCAAAAGGCCTATTTCAAACATGGCAAGATATTCAAAAAGCATACTGAACACGAGCAGACATCTGGTAGAATGAATTCTTGTGTGCATACAAAATCTGGAAAGATGAAGAGCCTAAAATAATGTTCATAACAAAACTGGCTGAGCTGTGTAGCTTAAGTGAAATTGGATTTAAAGCCACTAAAATTGAAATGTTTAACATAAATGAGTGACCTACTTTTGAGTGTCGCATAGGTTGTAACTGTTTAAATGTCATAGTTTTGAACTTAGAATCAGTGTTCTAGCTGCATGTGTAAAAATGTAAGTTAGATTTGAATGAAGAAAAATTGGAACAAAAGTGACATTTGGCTGAGGCCTGACTTAAAGGGATTGAATTCTGCCCGGCAACTACCCCCGACAGGAGTTGAAACTTGCCCAGCAACTGCATTCACAGGCCTGGCCTACCATCTGCTGCCCCCACCAAAAGGAGATTACACCTCTCTGATTGAATCAGGGGAGGGGTACCTGGGACTGCAAGAAAACAGAACAATAAACTTCCCTTGGCTCAAAGCAATTGCTAAATCAGGAGATCGTAAATGACTTCCTCTTGGAAGGAACTGGGAGGGGCACTGCCTCTGTGAGCCAGCTGAGCTTGGAGGCGGGCACAAACAAGAAATTACCCCATGTTCTTTGGGACTTAACCATATCCATCTGGGCCAGAGCATAATTTTAAAAAGACGGATAATTCATAGTACAAAATTGTCAAAATTATGTAAATAATATCATTATTCCTGTGATTTTTCTGTGCACATTTTAAGAGGTGTTAGGACTCTGTGGTATGTTCTTGGGGGTAGTAGCGGAAAATAGGGCATTACTCCAAATGTCTGTATGTTAAAAATCTGACACTTCATCATCTGTGGCCCATATTTCTTGTGGACATTTGTGTAAATTCTGGAAAAATGTAGATATTGTGTTCTGGATGAAAAGGGCAGAATTCTGTCAGAAGTGGACACAACATCTTACAAAGACAGGGATTGGATGGTTTGGTGCTACAGAAAATATGTTATCTGGACATATAATATTAGAAAAATTGTACATATATAAATATGCATTTGAATCAAAAATAGATTTGTGTACAAAGTGACAAGGGGAGGATTCTCTGACCCATAAATATACCTCATCATGATGACACTCCATTTCCTTCCCCCAATCAAGGGAGAGAGAAGAATTTGGCCAATGATGGTTGTGAGGGGCAGGCTTAGTTATGCCCACGCACACACCCATTTTGGTGATGCAATTTCTGCTATAAGGATGGCAAGCCTTAGTGGGAGGACTTCCAGATTCACTCATCAGCTGAACATTGGTGGGACGCTCTGCACAAGAAAACCAGACTCCAGAACTTTGAAGCAGGCAAGCTGAACTCTTCTCAGCTGGCCTTCCAATCTTGCAAACTGATTTTACCCCAGACTTCTAAGGGGCACATCAGAATAGAACAGCCGGGCTGTGCAGTTTCTGCTTTGCCAAGAACTTTTGCCAGAACCAGAGACCCAGACCAGACCGCTGTGCAGCGCCGATAGCAGACCAGACCAGACTGCTGTGCAGTGCTAGACCCAGACCAGAGGCCACACTGTGAGCAGAACCAGTGGCAGAGGCCGTCCTGTGGTGAGAGTGCTTTCCAAGGCCCATTCCGGTCCAAAATTAGGAGCGAGTATCCAGCCAGGACGGTGCAGAACCAATCTCTTAGTTTAAAGTAATCTTATCCCATCCATTCAACCTGTGTAGAACTGAATTTAGAATTTTGTGTCCATCCTGTTGATTTAAAACCTTCCACAGCGCATCTGTCATTCTGAATTCTTAACTTTATTTCTGAAATTCTACCTCCAAAAAAACATCAGCATCTTTTGAACCGTACGTGCTAGGAACAAGATTTAACTTTCATTTTAAAGCTAAGATCCTGAGCTTTCCAACATATATTGCAACTCCTTGTAATTTTTCCATAATCGCGATCGACGCACTCAGAAAAAGTGCCGCGAATTGCAATTTGTCTCCATTTCACCACTTGCAAAAATAGCTGCTTCTTGCTTGCAACTGCTGAATTTCGTTTCAACCTGATAATCCCTCATGAATCTTTGCTAATGCTGACCTGGACTAATTCAAAGTAGCTATCACCTACCCTAAATCTCCTATAGGGAATTAAAATCATTTTTGGCATATTTTTCACTTCATTGCAATCACATTTAAAAGTATTTAGCCTGTGTTTTAAAATCATCCCTGTTTCTCTAAGCTGGCTGGGGGGAACGGGAACTGAACTGCTTCTGATTGTATTCCTGAAAACCTGTGTGCCCTCATTTCCATCTCTTCATATTGCATAGGGGGGAGTGAGGAAAAAGTGATCAGATTATCTCTTGTCAAAACCATATCCAGTTTATTTCTGTGCTGCATTCTTTCCATCATTGCTTTTCCTTGAAACCATACAAAGTATTCTCTGCTACCTTATCCTTTCTATACCAACTCCTAAGTAATTAAGGAATTGTGCTACTGTAATATTATCCATTGTTGATCACTGTTCATACTCATAAATGTGCTATCAAATATTAATTTATTCATAAAAGTGCGATATATATTGTTTAACTTTTCAAATAAATCTTTTAATTTGCAAAACAAACCTACTTCTTGGCTCAGTGAAGTCAGGGGGATTCAAAGAGAGAGGCGTTATATAAGGGTTCATCATCCAGATTTATGAACTTGTCATAAAAATATATAAATAAGGGCTTCCATTGGGCATCCCAGACCAGGCGTTGACTTAGTTGGATTGCTAGATTGGAGTCACTTACAGAGTGGGGGCTCGAGCCGGGACGTCTGGATTAGATCTACCACTTGTGCAGCTTAATACAGTGTGCTAACTGACAGGATACATAATTCCTGTTGGATCACCATGCTGTGTTACACTGTAAAAGCACCCCTCAAAAGACGGACGGTCTGTTTTGCAAAATAAAATACAAATTTCTGTAAGTCAGGAAGGAAATCAATTTCCTGAATGACGACCTTGGTAGATATCAAAATAGCCAGAGAGCACCTCTTACATAAGCTATTTGTGAGAGGCGAATGGGCGGAACCGGACCAGACAATGTGGTTGCAGGCAATCGCACCCCAGATCACTGCAACAGGGTCAGACATATGGAGAGATCAGAGTCCATTACATGTGGCCCTGAGTGAACTATATATGGCCCCTAAAGCCAAAGATCAGCACGACAAGATTGCCAGGATAGTGGCATATTTATATTTATATATGGGAGCAATACAGGACAAATGTGCTGAAGGCCAAGATCTGGCAAATGGGCAACAGATGGCATTAGAGAATGCCCAATCTGACTTGGTCTCTTCTGAGCAGAGGCTGCACAGGAGCCAGGAGTCAGAAAATGAGAGTAGACAGTATCTCATTAAAATAAAAGAAGATATGGGTATCCTGCAACAGGAAAAGGCAGACCAGGATACCAGTTTTCTGGCCTTGAAGAAGGAGTACCAAGACAGTTTGGACTCCCTACTGCAGAGCCAGAAAAAGCTGGAGCAACAACTGGACTGTTACGCTCACCTGGACCCCACAGGGGTGTCAATCGGACCCGCACAGCTGCGGTCCCCGTCAACGTGATGCGTAGTGCAGAGATGACTGTCTGGACTGGCCCGCCTAGTCTTGTCTGCTGGACCCGAAGAAGTATTTTCCTGCAAGTGGAGACAGGGATTAGCCACATGTGGGTTTTAGTGATGGCCTCCCAACTGTTCTCGCTCTCCCCCACTAATCACCTACGATATCCCCTTAGTAAGCTCACCTTATGTTTGCAAAAGATGAGCTCTCCATCCTGCGTGTCTTGCAGGGGCGCGTAGATACCAGTTACTTCACTGGTTTGAAGGCGTTGGGAGAGTTCTGGTAAGCATCGACTCTGAAGTCCCAGGCGGGATTGGTAAGTATCAAGTTCAAAGAGTTCAATGTGCCCGATGTTCACTCTTGTCCCCTTCCTTCCTTAAGTTGCAACTGAGTTCGTGAGAAGAAGGTCTCGTAGCTGCTGCTGGCGTTCAGGTAAGAGTCTGTGTTACCCAACGCTGTCCGGTAACTATTGCATGCGTTAACGTGTTGTTTTTCTCCCTCTTTACAGATGCGGCATATGAAGATATGGAGAATAATACCGCCGGTGGTAAATCAGGTAAGTCTATGGTGGTAAGAGTTATTTTTTGATTTCCTTGGCTCACCTTGTTATTCTTGTGCCCAAAGGTGCCGGAGTACGGCGAAGAAATGATGGAGACATTGCCAGATCGAAAGATGCTTTGAGAACTGGTGAGTATGCCCCCGTGCTGGAGCTGGCGAAGCGACACGTGCAGGGCTGATGTACTTTCCAGGTTGGGAGATGAAATGGATCCGGAATCAGGTGAGGAATTTGAAATAAGTTTGTTTTCTAACCTAGTCCTTTTCTTCCTCTTTATTATAGGAGCTCCGGATTGAGGCGGGCGTGGCAGAAGACTGGATGCTGGCTGCAGGCACACGGGCGTGGCAGAAGACTGGATGCTGGCTGCAGGCACAGTGAGAGTCACGCTGCTGGATGCAGAATAACACGAAGCATGTGCTGCTGTTCGGGCGTGGTTTAAATAGCCTCCAAAGTAGTCCCAGGAAAGAAGTTCCCCAGGACCACACCCGAGTAAAAAATAGTCCCTGTAGTAAAATAGTCCCATCCAGGCCTCACGTTGGTTGGATTTATTTGCAGCATGGTCTGCATGAGGTAAGTAATGTCTTTGAGCCTGGCGCCATAGAGCCTGGTGCCTACGGCGCCAGGACTGAACCCAGACAGCCCCTAGCTGAGGCTGCTTGGGTTTTTGTAAATGTCTGGATGCCTGCTCCCGGGGCTGATGGGCTTGATCCGGATGCCCGGGGGGTAGGCATCATGACATGGACTTCAACAGGGCATGCGCAGAGCAGGTAGTCACCCTGCAAAGCCACCTAGATAGGGAGAAGGCAGAGAGCAACAAATTATTTCTAAAAGACCTGGACACCCAGACAGAATTTGAGGAAGAGCGCCAGAAAGCTGGTGCCCTTCAAAGGCAGAGGGACGACCTGGCAGCACAGATGCAGGCTCTTAATCAGGAAAGGGACACCTTAGACCAGGAAGTCTGCCAATTAAAAGGGAAGTTGGAAGAAAATCACTTGGCCCTCCAGGGACTGGGTGTCCTCCAAAAAGAGCATCAGAACTTGTTAGAGCACACAAGGAGGGTGGAAGATGCTCTGGCAAGAAAGGAACAGGCCAGTAGGGATGTGACTCAGGAGGTAACCCTCCTGCAGCAAAGACTGGCCCAGTAATTCAAGACTAACCAGGAAGCACAGACAGAGAACGAGGCTCTCTGCCAGCACAATGATAGGCTCCAGCAACAGGTAGCCATGCAGGAGAGACTGATAGAGTTTAGTAAGGCCTTGATTGAGGAACTGAAAGCACAGGCTCTTGCATGGCAAGAGGGAGCAGGGGTTGATAGAGATGAGGTTCGCTGGGAAAGGGAAACACCTGAGCATAATCTCAGGAGCCCTAGTACTAGAGGCCTTCATTTCTCCCAGTCCCTGGACTCTGCCACCACCATGTCCCCTGGCACACATGAGCCCAGGGCCACGGGGATGGCAGATTTCTATCCAGTCAAAAGTATGGGGCTCATAGGCCAGTACCTCTCAGGCATGGATGGGCGGGCGTCTGGGTATGGGCATCCAAGTACAGTCCAGTTTAGTGGGGAACCCCAGGAGAGTAGGCCCACTAAGGGCATCCTAAAAACCTCTGCCCAGTTAGGTCAGTGGGGGGGGGGGTACTCATCAAATCCTGGCAGCAAGGAGGCATCTGAAGACTCTGCGCGTCCCAGGACACAAGAGACTAGGTCCCCACATTCTGCCAGCCATTCCCAAGCTCGCAGAATTCAGGAAAACCTGGACGATCAGACGGGCACCTCTGGGAGCAGTGCTTCTGAGTCAGAGGATGAATGGACCAGGGTTACTCGAACCAAGAAGGCCAATAAGGCAAAAAGGGCCTTGCTTAAGGACCCCTTAAAACAAATTAAGGCAATAAGGAGTGTCATCACGCCTTATCACAAGAATGCCAAGTATTCTGTGTGGGAACACTTGGAGCTCTTTGAGCAAATGATGGAGACTTTCCATTTGAAAGACAGCAGTAGCTGCATGCAGTACGTCAAATCGACATTCTCCCCAGAATACTCAAGTTTCTTTGCAGGGCTGGAGGACCAAAACCATTCAAGATGGTCCACATATAGGGCGGCCATCTTGAAACATTTTTCTGTTCACCAGAATTCCCAAGAGGCTCGCAAGGCAGCCTACAATTTGCAATGTGGGGCGGATCAGGCCCCGCAAGAATTTGTGCAGGAGTTGAAGCGTGCCTTTGCGCAGACTACCAAAAGGGTGCGCACGGACAGCAAAGAATTTGTTAACACTTTTTTCCATGCCTTGCCCAAATACATCATGACCCAGCTAGTGAGAGATTTTCATGAGAAAAGGTCGCTAGACTGGTTCATTGAACAGGCCACCCGAATCTATGAGGTGCAGAAGCCCATAGAAAATAAAAGTAACGCGCAGAAAAGCCCCAAACCGACCAGCACCCCTGCTGCTGCCAAGGTGGCAGAGGTAAAGGTTGCCCCCATTTTGGATTTGGAGATTGGGGGGCCTAAAAACTTGCCTGCGCAGAATAATTCTAAGCCCAGAAGGCCCTCGGGCCTGTCACAGACAGGGAGTCAAGGAGGTAGTCCCACAAATGGGGTCCCTCACTTCCCTGACTATGTAAGTCCCCGCTACAAGGGAAACCAACCCATCCTGGGCTATGTGTGGACTCCTCCAGCCCAAGGAGGGGGGGGGGGATCCAGCCAAGGGCCTAACCCAGGGAACTTCCCTACTAACCACCCCCAGGAGGGCAGAAATTCACCAAATCCTGGGCAGAACTTTCCCCCCCAGGTATCCACCCAACTTCCAGCCCCAAAATCATCCATCCTTCTTTCCCCACTTCTCTGAGCCCAGACCACCTAATCCGGGAGAGGGGAGGCCAAGGGTGGAGGGGTACCCAAATCTTCCCAACCTGGGGTACTACCAGAGAAGGTATAGCTACCCTTCCCGGGATCAGCCCAGGGGAGAAAACAGAACCCCGTATCAGCCTGAGCGGGTTTCACAGTTAGAGCACCAGGTCCAAAATATGGCACAGGAGCTGGGTCGCATGCTGAGGGCTCAGCAGAACCCCAGATGAGAATGCCGGTGCAGAATGCGCCAAACTCTGGGCCTGGTGCTCCAGAACAATGACGGGGGCAGCACCCCGATAACCCACCGGTTCCCAGGGAGGAGGCAAAAGGGGAAGGGGGTGTAAAGCCTTGGAGGAAGCATCCTTCCCCACTTGTAAACAGCCCCTGGAAACCCAGGAACCGGAAACAAAATCTCCTACCCCTGAAAGTCTGCCACCCAAGGAGCACAGAGGAGGTAGGAGAAACAAAGGACCCAAACAGACTCACTTTGAGGAGGAGGTACAGATCTTCCAATTTGAGGGAGAGGGATCCTCAGAGGATCCTGGGAAAAGGATCTTTTCCTTCAGAGATGGGGGAACTCCTCCCAAAGAAAAATGGCTCCCAAGGGATTCGAATCCAGACTGAGTAGATGTGGGGACTGAGCTAGCGCCGCCCGTCAACTCAACCCAGAACCAACAGCATCAAAATCCCCTGGTTCAAACCCATTCTGGTGACTGCATCCGAAAAGGGGGGGTGGCCCGGAACCGGAACCAGGGGAACCCACAACGTCTTCCATTTCCAGTTGCCAACATTTTCATGCAGATTCCCATGACTCTCCACAGAATTCTGCCCAAATCTCTTCTCTCGCAATGTCCAAAACTAAAAAATTGGCCCACCAGTTGTCCAAAAATGTGCATTATCTGTGCCCTCTTGAGGAGAAGGAGGGAAGATACTATGCCCCGGTACAAGTACAGGGGCAGGGTACAATTTTGGCACTGGTGGGCACTGGATCCCAAGCTACCCTTCTGTCCAGAAAGCCTTTGATGAACTAAATTCAGGTAGGGGGAGAAATACCAAATTCCTCTCACCTCCCTTCCTGGACGACTTCAGAACTTAGACGGGAAGGAAATTCCCATCGAGGGGATTGCGGATTTGGACATTAAAATTGGGTAACACAAGGTGAAACACCCGGTCATAGTAGTGACTCCAGAGGGCACCCCTTGTTTACTAGGGAATGACCTCCTGAGAAGGTTGTCACCCCTAATAGATTGCATAAACAAGGTTCTCTGGACCCAGACTAGCCGACCAATAAAATTAAAACAGAGTGTCAACCATGTTAGTTTAAACGGCACATGCCACATGGTTGAACAGAAATCTGACCAAGTAGAATTTCACTTCCAGAACAACCAAATTCCAGACGTGACAGGAATAGCAATAGGACAACAGACTGGTGATGGGGGGGGTCCTCTCCATTTCTGAAAATCAACCTTCCTTCCAGTTTAAGGTGGTATTCCACACTGGAAGGAAACACTCTGAAATTCTTTACTAATCCACAATCAGACATTCCCACTCCTATAGTCCAGAAAGATGTGAAATCAGCTCAGAGCCTGGCTGATGTTCAGCAAATTGGAGAGCAGTTGTTCATCCCTGTTCAGTTAAATGAAGGGTATGACTCTGTTCTCGCCGAGTGTGTGTGAACAACGGTAAGAGCTTCATCAGCGAAGCCATGTTCCGCCAACTCCCAAAAGATCCTGCCATTCCCACATTCAAACTGATAAACAAATGGGAAATGGACCTGGAAGCACCCAACTCCAAACATCTCCTGCCAAGCTGGTGTATGCTCAAAATCTCCATTGGCAACAAGAGCATAGTCCATAATTGTTGGGTCGTGCGCGACGTCACTGCCACCTTTTACTTAGGCAGTGACATTCTCAATCGCTTTGCCATTAGTTTGGACCTAATAAACTTCAAAGCTTGGTCCCGATTAGCGGATAATCCCATGGGCTTTTATGATCCAGAAAAAGCATTTAGGTCAGCTCAATTGCTACCTTATGCAGTTGAAATTCAGATTAAAGAAGAAGTCACCATCCCAGAAAGGACCCGAGAATTCTCCTTGGAAGTGAAAGTTAAAAGAGGAAAAAAAATTGAAAAACCCTGATGCTTATATTAATCTAAATGCTTCTCTCCAACAGCAAGGGTTGGGGGTAAACCCAACACCATTAGTCAATATAGAACATGACACCATTCCAATAGAGGTGGATAACAGCGACTTAAAGAGTATTACTCTAGCCGCAGGCACCATTATTGGAATGGCGGGTGATGACCGACATTTCTCCATTGATTTAGGAAATGAACTGTTAGGATCAATCCCCAAGGACTGTTTTGACAGTGACAGTTATGACAATACAACACCAGACAGGATCTTTACCCGGCATGGGGGGGGGGGGGACTTCTTGGTGTACACTACCTGCCCTTATGGTAAGGAAGATGTGACTTGTGACTTCAGGAGGGATGAGGTGATTTTCCAGGTCCATGAGGGCTGCCTTTCCCACCTGAAGCCTCCAGTCCAAATCATCACTCTGACCAGGGACTTCTCCACCCAGCTGGAGGAGGCCGCTGAGATAGCAAAACCAGATGTCTTCCTAGGCTTCAGGCAGATGGCTGAAGAGAGAGTCGACCCAGCTGATCCCTGTGTGACTCTGGAACAGAAGCAAAAGTTGAAACAAGTTTTCTTGGATTTTCAAGATCTCTTTGCGGTAGACTCATATGACTGTGGTCGCACCGACATCCACACAACAACAATTCCCACGGACCCTGGCATGACTCCAGTGTTTGTGAAGCAATATTGCTTGCCTCTCGCATCCATGGAGTCCCTTACTGAAATAATTAGGAACCTGGAGTCCCGGGGAATAATCCGTCCAGTACACAGCACCTTCAATAATCCGGTGCTGGGAATATTGAAGCCAAACGGCCAGTGGAGACTCTGTGCCAACCTTAGGGAGCTCAACAAACAGGCCCATACTTCCCGATGGCCTCTTCCCTACATTGACCAAGGGCTGGCCCAGATCCAGGGGTCACAGGTATTCACTGCAATATACCTGACCAATGAATACTGGACTGCGCCTGTCAGTAGGGAAAACCAATACAAACTGGCTTTTACCTTTGGGGGCCAGCAGTACACATGGTCCCGGACTCCCTTCGGATACCTCAACTCCAGAAATTAATTCAACATTTTCCTACACAAGGCCATGCCCGACCTAGGTGCTAGGGGTAACCTGGCTTATGTAGATGATGTCCTCATCAAAAGTTCATCTGTGGAGGAACACATAGCGGAGATCCGTTATGTTCTGACACAGTTGAGGGCCGCCAGAGCAAAACTTTCCTTTCAGAAAGCACAGTGGTGTAGAACCCGTGTTAATTTCTTGGGGCATGAGATTACTCCTCAGGGTCTCTGTCCCCAGGAAAAGAAAGTGGAAGCACTCCAGAAACTGAAAGAGCCCACAACTCTGCGGGAACTAAGGAGCCTCCTTGGACTGACGAATTACAGCAGAAAGTTCATTGAGGGCTACGCAGAGATCACCAGACCCCTGATTGATCTCCTGAAGGGGGGTTCAAGAGGGAATGCAGTCCAGAACAATCCGAGGCAGTAAGACCGCTCAAAAGGAGCCTCTCACAAGCACCCTGCCTAGCTTACCCTGTCAGAAACAAGGAGTTTTTCTTGGAGACAGGGTTCTCTAATACATGCTTGACTGCAGTATTATATCAAAAGCATGACAAGGTCTATAAAGTAATCTCCTATGCGAGCAAAACTTTATCCTATCCTCTGTGGAGGAAAAATTCAACGATTGTGAGAGGCACTCCTGGCAACGGTGTGGGCATTGAAGAATTACCGCCCGTTTATCCAGGGGGAACACATCATAGTGGATACTCCACACCAGCCTCTGCAATATCTCCAAAGTGACAGAATCCGGGTCGGAAATGTGAGTAATTCCCGAATTACTTCTTGGATTCTGCCAATGCAAGGCTTTCCTGTGGAGGTCAGATATGGCCAAAACAACAAGAGTCCCCTCGCGCAAGGTCTGGCTGAATTGCATGATTGTGCCAGAGAAAGTCTAAAAATCAAGGACAACATGGAGGCATACCTTAATTCCCCACACCAAGTCTTTGAAGAAGACAAGTGTGAGGGAATGCTCACTGTCTATGTGGATGGATGCTCTTACCATGTTGGCAACAACGGGGAAAAAGAACTTGTGGCCGGCGTAGGGAATGCATGGGGGAATGAGTCCCGAGGACCCTCCACTGGGTACAAGATTGGTCCCCGAAGTAGTCAGGTGGCAGATTTGATGGCTGTGCATCAAGCCATCCTCACTGCTGTCCAACATCAACTCCACAAACTGGTCATAATCACACATTCGGATTATGTACGGAACGGGTTCGTGGAGCACCTGGTTAATTGGAAAACCAGAGGCACGTTATGCGCTAATAACAAACCCTTGAAACATGGGAAGTTAATACAAAATATTGATTATCTGGTCACCTCAAATGGGATGACCATCTACTGGAAAAAGATCAAGGGTCATTCCAAAGTAGAGGGACCAGACAAAACTGGAAATGACTTAGCTGATCAGCTGGCCAAAACTGGGGCAATCCAAGGGATTCTAATAGAGATTGAGTCCCTGTTGGGGGAAATCCAGGTCACTGCTATCACTACGTCCCAGACAAATGCTCACAATGATCTTTCAACTGCACAATGGAGTAAGTAGACCCCAGATGCTGATTTGATTACGGCTCAGAAAGGGGATCCAATAATTGGTAAGTTTTACCAACACATTGAGGACCCTGAGAACTTTCCCCTGATGGATGCCGATTACATTGGGAAAGAGGACCTCAGAGTGTTGATGAAATGTCCAAAAATGTTCCGAATCCAAGACGGTTTGTTGGTAAGGAAATCCCAAGCTAGCCATGATCAGTGGGTGGTCCCTACCTCATTCCGAAGCCTGATGTTAAGTCACGCCCATGATGCGGCCACCGCCGGTCATAGGGGGTTTCATACAACACTTGAGATCTTAAGAGAGGTTGCATACTGGCCACACATGGGGCAGGACCTTGACCAATACTTGAAGTGGTGTCTTGCGTGTGCACAATTTCAGCCAACATCCCTCACACACCGTGCGCCTCTCCAAAAGAGGGGGATGACAATCCCATGGTCAGATTTGCAAGTCAACTTCATAGGCCCCGTGATTCGCTCCTCTAGGGGGAATAAGTACATGTTGACGGTGACATGCTTATTTACTAAATGGGTGGAATGTCTCCCGGCCCCAAACTGCAAGGCAGAAACAGCAGCTGCCCTGATGATCAACCCCATCTTTTTGCGTTTTGGTCTACCCCAAAGGATTGAGTCAGACAGAGGTAGCCATTCCACTAGCGAAGTAATGACAAAGATGTGGGAGATACTTGGGGTTAAAAGGAAGCTACATATTGCTTACCGGCCAGCCTCTTCTGGTGCAGTAGAACGTTACAACTAAACCATTGTGAGCATCTTAAAAAAGTTTGTGGCAGATTCTGGGCCAAGTTCGGATATTTGATTACCTTTTGTCCTAATGGCCATCAGATCTACCCCTTCATCTGCAACCAAAATGTCGCCGTTTGAGCTGATGACTGGACGCAGGATGGTGCTTCCCCAGCATTTTCTCTACAGGACCCAAGAGCAGACATTGATCAATGCCTCCACAACTCATGAGTATGTTGAAAATTTAAGGAAACACCTCCAACATGCTTTTGCCTATGCTCAGCGAAACCTAGAAAGATCAGCCGATAGTCTTCAAATCATAGTGAGTCTTCATGCTACTAGGAAAGAATACAATGTAGGAGACCGGGTCTATTTATACAATTTCCAAAGGAACCAGGCCAAACAGCGGAAATTTCTGCCTACATGGAAGGGACCTTTTGAAATTGTAGACAAGATCTCACCAGTCGCCTACAAGATCTGCATCCCCAAAGGCAGTTTGGCGGAAGGGGAAGACAAGTGGGTCCATATTAATCAGCTAAAGTGTTGCCATCCCAGGCACACTCTGCAGCAACTGGAGGAGTCCTCTGCAATCCCAGAGGGGGCCGCTCCAAATTAATAAATTTCCAACCCTAAACTATCCCACATATAGTCTCTAAAATACAATGATAAGAATGCAAAAGTCTCCTGATTGATAAAATGTATATGTTCACCCCACCACATTAATAGTGGTGGGGAAATGTCTACAAATGTTTCTGCCGCTTTTGCTTTGTCATCCTAGGTGAGAAGAGAGCGAGATAAACCATGGAGACTGCCCAAGGAGGACAACCCAGGGACCGGGAGCAAAGATCTGAGGGGCCCGGGGTACCGCCCAATACTCCCAGTCAGAACCGGTTGTGAGAACCAGATGATCCAGCACCGAGGAGAAGAAGCAGATGACCCTCTTCGCGTGGATCAAATCATCCTTTGCACCCGACTCCCCCTTGACTCGAAATCAAAGCGCAGTGGGGCGGGGGGGGGGGCTTGTCAGGTTTATTGACCCACGTTCGAGTTATTATGCTGCAACATTTGGTGCTGTGGGCTTAGAACCAAGATGGCCAAAAAGCCCAAATTTGCACCAGAATCTAGGAAAACCGTGCAGTTTTGTTTTTGCGCACACCAAAATGTTCGCCTGACCTGCCACCCACCAGTGCGAGCGTGATGGGCCAGAAGCGCCATGAGTGAAACGTGGTGCCAAAGGAAAAACAGCAGTGTCTGTTAGCTCAAAAAGTGCTTTGAGATCACCTTGTTTCTCTGAATGCAAGCTAAAAAGGCCTATTTCAAACATTGAAAGATATTCAAAAATCTTACTGAACACCAGCAGACGTCTGGTAGAATGAAGTCTTGAGTGCATACAAAATCTGGAAAGATGAAGAGCCTAAAATAATGTTCATAACAAAACTGGCTGAGCTGTGGATGTCAGCAGCTTAAGTGAAATTGGATTTAAAGCCACTAAAATCAAAATGTTTAAAATAAATGAGTGACCTACATTTGAGTGTCACATAGGTTGCAATTGTTTAAATGTCATAGTTTTGAACTTAGAATCCTCGTTCTAGCTGCATTTTTAAAAATTGTAAGTTTGATTTGAATGAAGAAAAATTGGAACAAAAGTGACATTTGGCTGCAGCCTGGCTTAATGGGATTGAATTCTGCCTGGCAACTACCCCCGACAAGAATTGAAACTTGCCCAGCAACTGCATTCACAGGCCTGGCCTGCCTTCTGCTGCCCCCACCAAAAGGAGATTACACCTCTCTGATTGAATCAGGGGAGGGGTAACTGGGACTGCAGGAAAACAGAACAATAATCTTCCCTTGGCTCAAAGCAATTGCTAAATCAGGAGATTGTAAATGGCTTCCTCTTGGAAGGAACTGGGAGGGGCACTGCCTCTGCGAGCCAGCTGAGCTTGGAGGCGGGGACAAACAAGAAATTCCCCAATGTGCTTTGGGACTTAACCACACCCATCTGGGCCAGACCATAATTTTAAAAAGACGGATAATTCATAGTACAAAATTGTAAAAATTATATAAATAATATCATTATTCCTGTGATTTTTCGGTGCACATTTTAAGAGGTGTTAGGACTCTGTGGTGGACTCTGTGGTATGTTCTGGGGGGGTAGTAGCGGAAAATAGGGTATTACTCCAAATGTCTGTATGTTAAAAATGTGACACTTCATCATCTGATGCCCATATTCCTTGCACACATTTGTGTAAATTCTGGAAACATTTAGTTATTGTGTTCTGGATCAAAAGAGCAGAATTCTGTCAGAAGTGGTTACAATATCTTACAAAGACAGGGATCGGATGGTTTGGCGCTACAGAACATATGTTAACTGGACATATAATATTAGAAAAATTGTACATAGATAAATATGCATTTGAATCAAAAATAGATTTGTGTGCAAAGTGACAAGGGGAGGATTCTTTGACCCATAAACATACCTCATCACGATGACACTCCATTTCCTTCCCCCAATCAAGGGCGAGAGGAGAATTTGACCAATGATAGTTGTGAGGGGCAGGCTTTGTTATGCCCACGTACACACCCATTTTGGTGATGCAATTTCTGCTATAAGTAAGGATGGCAAGCCTTAGTGGGAGTCCTTCCAGATTCACTCATCACCTGAACATTGGCGGGACGCTCTGCACAAGAAAACCAGACTCCAGAACTTTGAAGCAGAGGGCCTACTGCAAGCTGAACTCTTCTCAGTTGGCCTTCCAATCTTGCAAACTGATTTTACCCCAGACTTTCAAGGGGCACATTAGAATAGAACAGCCGGGCTGTGCCGTTTCCGCTTTGCCAAGAACTTTTGCCAGAACCAGAGACCTAGACCAGACCGCTGTGCAGCGCCGATAGCAGACCAGACCGTTGTGCAGTGCCAGACCCAGACCAGAGGCCACGCTGTGAGCAGAACCAGTGGCAGAGACCCTCCTGTGGCGAGAGTGCAGTCCAAAGTCCATTCCGGTCCAAAATTAGGAGCGAGTATCCAGCCAGGACGGTGCACAACCAATCTCTTAGTTTAAAGTGATCTTATCCCATCCATTCAACCTGTCTAGAACTGCATTTAGAATTTTGTGTCCATCCTGTTGATTTAAAACCTTCCACAGCGCATCTGTCATTCTGAATTCTTAACTTTATTTCTGAAAATCTTCCTCCACAAAAACATCAGTATCTTTTGAACCGTACGTGCTAGGAACGAGATTTAACTTTCATTTTAAAGCTAAGATCCTGAGCTCTCCAACAGACATTCCAACTCCTTAGAGTTTTTCCGTTATCGCGATTGACGCACTCGGAAAAGGTGCTGTGAATTGCAAATTGACTCCATTTCACCACTTGCAAAAATAGCTGCTTCGTGCTTGCAACTGCTGAATTTCGTTTCAACCTGATAATCCCTCATGAATCATTGCTAGTGCTGACCTGAACTAATTCAAAGTAGCTATCACCTACCCTGAATCTCCTATAGGGAATTAAAATCATTTTTGGCATATTTGTCACTTCATTGCAATCACATTTAAAAGCATTTGGCCTGTGTTTTAAAATCATCCCTGTTTCTCTAAGCTGGCTGGGGGGAACGGAAACTGAACTGCTTCTGATTGTATTCCTGAAAACCTGTGCGCCCTCATTTCCATCTCTTCATATTACATAGGGGGGGAATGAGGAAAAAGTGATCAGATTATCTCTTGTCGAAACTATATCCAGTTTATTTCTGTGCTGCATTCTTTCCATCATTGCTTTTCCTTGAAACCATACAAAGTATTCTCTGCTACCTTATCCTGTCTATACCAACTCCTAGGTAATTAAGGAATTGTGCTACTGTAATATTATCCATTGTTGATCACTGTTCATACTCATAAGTGTGCGATCAAATATTAATTTATTCATAAAAGTGTGATATATATATATATGGGATACATTACTCACCGTAATCGTATTTCTGATGCTTGTATTTGCTTAGATTCACATGCTGTGCATAGGCCGACATCTAGTGGAAGCTGCGGAGTATTCAGTTTGTTTTTCAAAACTCGAAAATGGGCGTCGACACAGGGCGTGTCAGTAATACTATTCCTAGTGTGACGTCCACTGTACCCAAGATCCCTTGCGCGTCTAGGATCCTCAGATTGTATTTTTTCTGATATGAGGTGGCATGAGGAGTAGCGCGAGTACAGATAATCCAAGCAGATAGACAGAAAGGTAAGATTACAAGCCATCATGCGCCTTCTCTCAGAGGGGAGGAAGGGTGGGTCACATGTGAATCTAAGCAGATACAAGCATCAGAAATATGATTACGGTGAGTAATGTATCCCTTCTGAGGCTTGTGGAATCTGCTTAGATCACATGCTGTGCATAGATTAGCGAGCAGTACCTGAAGGAGGTGGGATGTGAGAAGGGTCATGAGCAAATAAGTGTCTTAGAACCGCTTGTCCCACTTGTGTATCTGCCTTGGAATGGGTGTCAATGCAGTAATGCTGAGTAAAAGTGTGAATGGAGCTCCAAGTAGCTGCTTTGCAAATGGTGTCAAGGGGTACATTTGCAATGAAAGCCAGAGTGGCCCCAATGCCTCTAGTAGAGTGGCTCTTGGCGTGAAAGGCAGAGTTCTTTCAGAGAGTGAGTAACACAGCTGGATACAGTTAATAATCCACTTCGAGATGGCACCTTTAGAGACGCGATCCCCCTCTCTGCCTGTAGCTACGGAGACAAACAGTTTATCTGTTTTTCTTAGCGGTCTGGTTTTATTTACATAGTAGAGGACCGCCCTACGCATATCTAGGGTGTGTAGTTTCACCTCAGCCGAGCTTTGCGGGTTCTGGAAGAAAGCCGGAAGCTCGATGGACTGGTTTACATGGAATTTAGATATAAATTTAGGTGAGAACCTAGGGTGTGTGCGTAAAACCAGTTTGTCTTTATGGACAGTAAAGAAGGGATCCTGCACTGACAGAGCCTGAATTTCACTGACCCTTCTTATAGAAGTAATAGCTACTAAGAAGGCCGTTTTATAAGTCAGGTGTTTGAGACTGCTTTTATGCATGGGTTCGAAAGGGGGGCCCATGACCTTGGCTAGCACCACATTAAGGTCCCACCCTGGTGGTGGGTTTGAAATAGGAGGGTGAAGTCCCTTTACTCCTTCCATGAAGGCTTTAACTACTGGTACTTTCCACCACGAAACCTTGCTATGGGAAGTGGTGTAAGCCGACAGGGCTGCCAGGTGTACTTTCAGTGAGTTAAAAACCAATCCTGCATCTAGCAGGTTGAGCATGTATGTAACAATAGTGGAAGGAGTGCAATCAACAGGGTTGATTTGTCTACTCTGGCACCAGATAACAAACCTCTTCCACTTGTTAAAGTAACAGTGCCATGTGTTTGGTTTCCTAGATTCCTTTAGGATGTCCATACACCTATGTGGCAAATTGAGATGTCCAAACTCTATGACCTCAGGAGCCATGCTGCCAGGTTCATTGAGTTGGGTTGCTGGTGCACTGTTTGACCTTGGTGCTGGGACAGTAGGTTGTACCAGGCTGGGAGTTTGATGGGCTCGCACACCGCCATCCTGCGTAGGTGTGGGAACCACGGTTGTCTTGCCCACATGGGAGCAACTAGGACGAGCGTCACCGATTCTCTGTTCATCTTGTTCACCACTTTCCTGATGAGAGGAGTTGGTGGAAAAGCGTACGCAAACATCCCTGACCAGTTCATCCACAGGGCGTTCCCCTGGGAGTCTGGTTGGGGAAACCTGGATGCAAATCCTGGGCAATGTCTGTTTTCGCTTGTGGCGAATAAGTCTATAGTGGGGAAACCCCACTGAGAGAAGATATCTTCTAAGACCTCTCTGTGTAGAACCCATTCGTGTTCCTCTGGGAGGGAGTCTCTGCTCAGAGCATCCGCTATGGAATTGAGCTCCCCTGGAACATGTTGTGATGACAGGAAGATGTTCTGTCTGAGTGCCCATATCCAGATTTTCTGGGCAAGCTTGGACAGATTTGGCGAGCGAGTCCCTCCTTGCTTGTTCAGGTAGAACATGGCTGTTGTGCTGTCCGTCCGGATTTGCACTGACAGGTTTAGTAGGTGGGGCTCGAACACCTGAAGCGCTCTGAATACTACCAGAAGCTCTAGCAGGTTGATGTGGTTCTTGGCCACTGAGTGAGACCAAAGACCCTGAGCTGTGTGGTGGAGATGGTGAGCTCCCCACCCCGTCAGGCATGCATCTGTAGTGACTATTGCCTGTACTTCGGGATCGTAAAAGGTTTTCCCCTGTGCGAGATTCTCTCTTGTCCACCAGTGAAGGCTTTGTACCAGTGTTGGCGAAACAACCACTAGATCATCCCACTGACCACTTGCCCGAGACCACTGTTTCGCCAACCATTCCTGCATGGGACGCATGCGCAGGCGCACGTGGGGGACCAGGTAAATACATGACGCCATCATGCCCAGTAAACGCATCGCTTTGCGTACCGTTATTTGTTGACCGGACTGATAATGCGGAATTTGCAGTAGTATATTCCGAATTCTTTCTTCTGAAGGAAAGGTCAACCCCTCTTGAGTATCTAGGATTGCTCCTAGGAATTCCTGGGGTTTCCCCCGTTATGAGCCAGTCGTCCAGATAAGGGTACACTGGGATTGCCTCCCTGCGTAGGTGTGCAGCCGCCACCGCCAGTACCTTGGTGAATACCCTTGGTGCTGAAGCTATCACGAAGGGCAGTACCTTGAATTGGTAGTGTCTGCTGTCCACCTTGAAGCGCAAATGCTTTGTGCGCTGGGAACATGGAAATAAGAAAATAAGCATCTTTTATATATACATGGTTGCCATGTAATCCCCCTTTTTTCAGCAGGGCGATTACCTCTTGTAGCGTGGTCATATGAAATTTTTGGGGCTTGACATACTTGTTGGCAGGTCGTAAGTCCAATACTGGGCGCATTGTCAAATCTTTCTTTGGCACAAGGAAGTAAGTTGAATAAATACCCTTGTTTACCTGGTGTCCCTGGACGAGTTCTATCGCGTCCTTTTCTAGCAGAATGGCGATCTCCTCGAGGAGAATCTTCTGATGTTCTAAAGAGTGTACTCTTTGTCTTGGAGGATGGTTCCGGGGACACTGCAGTAGTTCTATACAATATCCTGTGGATACTGTTGACAGCACCCATCTGTCTGATGTGATCCCTTCCCAAGCCTGGGTGAAGTTGGAAATGCGTCCCCCTACTGGGGTTGCGTGAGAAGGGACCCTGAACTGAGCGTCACTGCTTTGGTGGAGGCGTGCCGCCTCCCTTGTTGGGGCTGCCTCTGCCTTTACCACGACCTCTCTTATTACCCCTGCCGTAACCCTGGGTAGACTGTTGGTTGTTGTTCCACTGTGTACCCTGCCCTTGGGAATATGTAGATCCTCTGTGGGAATTTCGGCCGCGTGGGCGATGAAAATTACTATTCCCTCTCTGGTTAGGGGGTTTATTGGTTAACTGGCCAAGGGACTTGAGTGTTCCACCGGTTTGTCCAACAATGATGCCTGGGTTTCTGCCTTAAAACCAGACTGCCCTAACCACGCATGTCTTTTGATAACAGTGCCTTCCGCTATCAATCTGCCTGCGTTGTCCGCAGCGTCGAAGGTTGCTTTCAAAATGCAACCAGACACGGCTCTACCCTCTGCGGAAATCCGAGCTAACTGGCCCTTTAAAGGTTCAGGAGCAGAGGCTATGAGTGCCGCGACTTCTTCCCACTGATGGCAGTTGTAGCTGGCCAACAGGGTGGTGGAGTTTGCAATCCTTGCTTGATAGGCGGACGTTGAGGCTACTTTCCTGCCGAAACCGTATAGTTTTTTGCTCTCCTTGTCGGGAGGAGCTTCGGACGATGACAAGGGTGTTCCAGCCCTCTTACGAGTGTTGGTGACCACTAGGGAGTCTTGCTTCAGATGTCCTCTTATATCGAGAGGGTCAAACTGGGCCGCCCTGAAAAGTTTTTCAACCCTGGGATTGACTGCTCTGGTGTGGTTCAGGTTCACCAGGGACGGATCTATTCTCCGCTGAATGGACTTAAGGATAGGGATGGTCTGGGCAACAGGCCTCCTTTCTCCCACTAACTCTTCTGCGAAGTCCCTTTCCTCCTGGACACCGTGGGTGTCAATGTGGAAATGTTCTGCTGCGCGTGCGAGAACCTCGTTTAGGAGGGGTTGGTTATCGACCGGGGAGTCGGTAACCGGGGCTTCGTTCTCTACCGGGGAATCTACTCTGTTTGTTTCCGGGTCCTCCTCTTCCTGGTCCTCATCATCCCCATAGTAGCCCGTCCCGGTTTGCTCTTCTATCATACCAAATTCTTGGTCCTCACAAAAAGAAACCTCTCCCTGATACAGTGAGTATGGTCTTGCGTATGGTTGTACCTCGAAGGGTTCTGACCTCAACGGAGTTTCAAACCGGGGCTTTTTACTCGGGGGGGATAGGATCAGTAGAGCCTGAGGGTGTCGCCCCCTGTGGATCATACGAGAGGAAATGTTCTGGATTTTTATCATAAAAATCTGCCAAAGAAGACATTCTTGACATGACCCTATGTCTTCACTGGACCATTTTTTGGAACTAGGAATGACTCTCTCAGCAAGTCTATGGGATTTATCTTGAGTAGCTTTGCTGGTTTTAGACATATCAGCAGACCTGGTTTTGTCTGTCTGTTTAGGGGGAGTGGTGTGTTTCACAGGTGTGGAAGAGTGCAAAGGTTGTTTCTTCTGCTGTTTTCCCCCCCTCCCCGTGAGTGGAAAAATGTTTTCCCTGTCCTTTAGTGGCTCCGGAGTTTTTTGACACCTGGCGTCGGGGATCGGGGGTGATGTCCCTGTCCTTCGAGCGTGGGGCCTCGCTGGTTTTAACTGCGGGCTCCGACTCCTGGAGCGCGGCCTGGGGGTGGAAGTCGTCTTCCGACGATCAAACTTCTGTTAGCCTAGGGAGCGAGGCACTCTTGGCAAGAGTGGATGATTGCCTGGAGTAATGCGGCGATCTTGATCGAGAGTGCCCAGAGGACACCGAATCGGACCGTTCCGTTTGTGCCTCTTTCCGAGAACTCGACGTCGTCGAGTCTCGGTTGGACTTAGTGTGTTTAGTGTGTGTAGTATGTGAAGCGCTTGTGTCGCCGGGGGTCTTCCCCATAGCCGCCCTGCCGGACGACCTTCCGAGGTCGGGGACCTGCGCTCGGCTGTCTTTCGACGCCGTAATGCCCTCGCCGTCCGAAAGTATGGCGTTGCTGCCGTCGCTGAAGGCGCCCTTCGCTGCCATGGCCACCTGCCTGGCGTGGTGGGCCCAACGCTTCGAACGGTCCTTACGTTGGGGTGGGGAAGGATGTCAATAGATTATTAAATTAAATTTTTAGCAAAAGTATGGCTAAGGCCAGGGGACTCCGCAAAATGCTTCCGACCAGTATGGCGGAAAAAAACAATCTGAGGATCCTAGACGCGTGAGGGATCTTGGGTAAAGTGGACGTCACACTAGGGATAGTTTTACTGGCACGCCCTGTGTCGACGCCCATTTTCGAGTTTCGAAAAACAAACTGTAATACTCCGCAGCTTCCACTAGATGTCGGCCTATGCACAGCATGTGATCTAAGCAGATCCCACAAGCCTCAGAAATATATATATATATATATATATATATATATATATATATATATATATATATATATATATATATGGTTTAACTTTTCAAATAAATCTTTTAATTTGCAAAACAAACCTACTTCTTGGCTCAGTGAGGTCAGGGGGATTCAAAGAGGGGGGCGTTATAAAAGGGTTCATCATCCAGATTTATGAACTTGTCATAAAAATATATAAATAAGGGCTTCCATTGGGCATCCCAGACCAGGCGTTGACTTAGTTGGATTGCTAGATTGGAGTCACTTACACACCCATAGTTGTGTCTGCATTGCTGCCCTTAGGGTTTACCTATAGATTTCTAAATCATGTACATATACAAAAAATAGGAACAAGTATAGTGCACCATCGCATGTGAAAGCACACAACTTTGAAATGCGTGCACAAAGTGCAATTAGCAAGTTTGTCACACCCCGGCGTCGGAGAACAAGAGCCATTACAGCATTTGACAGTTTGTGTGGATGGTTCATATTCACCTTGGAAACCTCGCCATGAAGCACACTCCTGCTATGACATGCACCTTACGTGTTACAGCAGCAGACTTCACTCAAAACGGAAACCAGCCACGAAAGGTTGCACAGCCACACATCGCAACACTCTCGCGAGTGAGGTCAAGAAAGACTTAAAGAAACAGACACTTCCTCATAATAAAGATATAATTTTTATTTCACAAACAAAAATCACATTAGCAGTAAGAATCGTAGTTGAGGGCCTCAAATGAGATTATTAAAAGTGGATTCAAGAGAAAGGGGGGCTGGGAGGGGCAAACATTACTCTACAGGTCACCCTTGCTCCACAGTGAAATGTATGATTAGATAAAAACTTCTTAGGTCTTGGCTATTTGATGAAAAGCAGGCTTCTAGTGTGAGAGAGCCAACTGCATCTAGCTTGTAGCCACCGTCATATGCCGTCAACAAATGCAAATTAGCAGTCGTCGGCGAAGAGCTGGTCTAAACCAGTGGGATCTCCTGACAAACCCAAGCTGTTTGAATGGTATGTTCGCTTATGGAGGTCAGTGCTTCAGCGCCAATTTGCTATGTGCCAATCTCCATCCACGGCTTAAACTGATAAAGTACTATTTGCATAGGCAACAAGAGTGTGCAACAGCTTTCTTCTTCGCACTGTGCTGGGAGAAGTACAGTAGGCAGATAGCCCACAAATCAGCGTACAATCGCACCCACCTCAGATATCTAACCACACCGTTTCCCGACTGCTGCACAAGTGGAGGAAATAAGTCAGGGGCTTTACTGGAGCATGTCTGTCAACCTTTCTCATTTATTTTATGCCAATCTTAACATTGTTGCAGGTTATATTTTGTACAAACATCATAATACTACTTCATTGTTAGGTGCAATGAGAAATTCTCGTACAGAAAAGCACCAAGTCACTGAACAGTTGACATTGCAAAAAGGTTTCAAAATCCAACATTTAAAAACATTATTTGTTCAACAGTAAGTAATAACACTACAGTCAAAAATGCATAATTTCCCTTAGCACAATACTGCTCTTTTGGTTGGCACAGAAAACTGAACAGTCCCAAAAGTCACTTCAGCCACGTGGTGTGCTTGGAGCACATAGCGCGGAGCACACATTTGTGACCGTCATAGTGGCCATTCCAGGTCCTTATGTTGTTCAATGCCAGCAGCATTCTGTGGGAACAGGTAGCAAATCACAACCGACTACGTCAGGTCAGCTTTATCATTGGTAGTGACCAGAAACACACAAGTAAATGCTGCTGTGTCTGGAAAAAGGGACAACAAAAGAGCATGAAAGACATGTTTCTGTGGCTTTGAAAAGAGTAATGTAGCCCAGATGTGCAGCACACGTGCAGACCTGACCACTGGACACACGAGAAGAGGACATTGACCTGTGAGATGAACAAAAAAGCAGGATTTCCAGGCAATTTGGGGGTGAAACCAATGGTACAACCCTGCAGACATTTTGGTAAAGTACAGATGTTCTACTTTGAAACACAATGTTATGTTTCCCACAGTGAGATAATATCCGAATCCCAGCCAGGATGAGAGCTGAGATTGCTAAAATATGCAATGTTAATGAATTGTACATCTTAGGACAAAGTAGTTGTCACTTTAAAACTAAATATTCAGAGCATAGGGAAAGCCAAGTCAAATCTCAGAAGACTGACTCTGCAGAGGATACATTATGCACACACATCAAGAGACATAAATTACAAAAGAGCAGTCACTGTAGAAATACTTATTCTCTTCAGAATAATGCACGAGCAACGCCAGTATAAGAAAACGCGTCAATTCCCGGTTCGAGAACACACAAAATCCCCATAAAATAGACAATCCCCAATTACAAATCTTATAAAAGGGCAGAAAATGTGCAGTGTTTCACTGCTGAAAACGCATGCACATTGCTTCTTGATCCACAAGTCAATTTATAGTCACATGTATTGGTCTAGAGTAGACAGTGGCTGTGCTTACAGATACGGGTACAAATAGGCAGCAAGTTAAGGTTACTTTTCAGGAAAACATTAAAAAAAATACAGATTAGGACCCACAACAGTCATGCATATTACAAACACATAACCTCCTTTCCATACAATAAATTCCCCACAAAAATAGACTTTTAGTACACTTCACATGACACATTTGCAGATCATCTTCATGCGTTTAATACGAATCCCTGTAGGTTAGTTAATAGAGGTCCTGATGAAGTGCAAGGAAATCCTAAATACTTTACTATGTCAATGCACTTAAGAGGCTGCTGACCATTGCACGCCAACAAAAACAATACATGCATGCGATTTTGAACTATTTTCTAACTATTTGAGGTAATCTGTGATATATTTTTGCAGCATACAGTAGGCTGCACACTACTCAGACATGTTTCTGCTCCTTAGGTTAGTCATCGAGCAGTGCTACAATGGGCTAATGGGCAAGTTGTAGGTCCATCCTCACAAATACAAGCATTGCTTGGCCGCGTTAAAAGAATTTAATGAATAAAAACAGAACTTACGTCAAATGAAAGAAAACAACTCCATTAGAAGTATTCCACGAGTATGAAAAGCGCATGAGGGTAGTACACTGCAAGAGGAATTGCAATAGACACTCTGACTAGCTTTGCATCATGCTCGCGGAAGAGATTGGTGGACTGGACACCATACCAACGTATCTGAACTTTTAAACAGGAAATGCCTAGGTTCCCCTAAATGGCTGAGCTCAGAATAAGAATTCACCCGAGAGGTCTAGATTTGCATTTTATAATCGCTAATTATTACTGGCAGGGAAAAGAATTGAGGAAGTCAGAACCATACAAATCCATAATATAGGGTTTTAAATGTACAGGAGGACATGATGGAAAGTTCCTAGTTTGGGGGAGGAGGATACAGGATGCCAATATTGCAATAGTACATTCACACGCTTGAAACATAGCGTCTCACCATTTCATCTTCTAGTGGGAAGAAAATGTGGAGAGAAAATTCTGAGATCCCGAAAAGCGCGCAGTAGTCAAGAAAGCAACTGACATAATACATGGAAGTCGCTGGCCTCTGAAATCCCTTCTGGTATGGCACGTCAGTAAACCAGATTAACTATTCGGAAGGCGTGTGCATAATAAAGAGTTAGCAGCAAGTCAGATAGCAGCCACCGACACTTGGGTGGGGCCGAGGGAATGTGGGGCTACTCTTACTGCCAGCGTTTCAATAGAAAATGTGAAAACTAGTCGCTCTACTTACTTGTAAAAACAAATGTGGACGCACAATTGTAAAATTGCCACCTGAAAGTGGTTCATGTCTCTGGGCGGGTTCCACGAATGATGCCATAGTTGATGGGTCGCAGTCCTTTCAATTTCTGAGGGGACCGCATTGGAGAAGGTTTAATGCAGGAATCCGAAGTCATCGCCTTGAATAAACATCGCCAGCCAACTTAACTCCTATTCAATAAGCAAACCGATTCCGCATCTTCACTGCCATTAAGTCAGGTACTGTTTAGAAACTAGCTCGAACGCAAGCTTCCAAATTATGTTGCTCTCGCAAGAGCTCCTCTTGCTTCGATTTCCCAGTAGCATCATCTAGGCTTCTGCTGCTATTTTAGTGGCCTCCTGCTTAGCTCATGAAGCTGCCTGCGGGCATGAACTGCCTTATTCTTTTCAACTCGCCGGTCCTATCCCAGAAAGTTAGTGTTTGAGTGCACCCTTAATGAGGCAAAGGTGAAGCATCTGCCCTTCATTTTCCATCGCCGGTACACCTATGACTCATGCTTCTCATCATCTCTCCCAACTATGGTCATTGTCCACATTTACATCTCTTGCTACTCTGCTTTTTATAATAGTGTTTTATATTTCTGTTAAGACTGACTGCTCATGCCCCCACTTGCATATAGTCATTTGACTTTCCACACAGCACACACAGTGGGTGCATCTTACTGAAGAGGCTCTCGCCCGGTTGAGAATTCCAAAAACTGGATCCAACCCATTGCAGCATGAAACACTCCTCAGCTCACTCAATAGTTCCATACTCAAAGAACAATTCTATTTTCACTTGGCTTTTAACAGTCTGTGTTGGAGAAATGGCTCTAACTGTACATGGCATTAAAGAAATAGATCTGTTTCAACACTTTAAACTCTGGAATTGTGCACTATAAACCACTTCCACTAAATAAAGAAAAAACGGTATCGATTCTTCAAGACCAAAAGACACCGTAGCATAACTCCAGGTCTGCAAATTTAAAATAGTGAATGCAAGGAATTGCATCTTGCAGCTTAGCTCCAATATATTTAAATTTTTGTTAGCTAAAAACAATTATCAAATTGGTTGTAATCTGACTATTTAAAGTATACTTTTTATGGCAGGGGCCTGCTACCTACAGCTCTCCATGTTTTCAAATATAACTCCCGCCCTTACTCACCTCCGAAATATCTGGAGAGCCAAAGGTTGCAGACCCCTGTTAAGGTATGTACATTTGATATCTAGTTACTAACTGCAATAAACTATTCTGAACATGTTGAACTTTAGTCAGTTTCTTTTCCGGTGTCACAAGCGGTTTGGCGATGCAGTCCCATGGAAAAAGTGCAGTTGTGTTCATTCATTTTTTGTGGTCTGGTATGTGGTGAAGCATCAGTTGTCCTGTTTAATGCTCCATAAACTGCATAGAGGCTGAAGTGAGATGGTCAATAATGCACCGTGTAAGCTATGGATGATAATGCTGGATATTAGATATAAATGGAATAAATGACTACAGGAAAAGCTACAACCATTTGAAGGCGAATCCCCTGAGCCCCAAGAAGCTGGTGTACTCTACCAAGTAGGGGTTCAGATAAATGTTTCAGACCAATACATCCAAATACACTGAAACTACAATACAGAGTTAATGTTGGGGATTGCCCAAAGCCATGGAGGTGAAACCTCTTTTGGATAAATCATAAAATGGATTAAAAAACAGAGAGGTGTATGTTATTAGCTTAAAGGAATCCACACCACCCGTCTTCATGGCTCGCCCAAGCGATATGAAGGCATGACCATCATGCCAGTTAGGCTCATTGATCCAATCAGATACCTTTAACATATCTTGCCACATCTTTAAATGGCGAGAGATTGAAGTAGCACCATTATATCGATAGAAACCCTCCCCTTATACCATGCTACCCCACCAAAATCTTTTACGAGCCATTGTGTGGGAGGGCCTTAGCATGGTTGATTACACCATACTACAAATGCTGTGTCCATAGCACAGCTAAAGCCTCGTCTACATTCCTGCAGCCCCAGAACATCATTCCAAAAGAATCAGCCTTGGTCAGTGGACCACTGTCTATGGCTATGACGGCCTGAAGGACGGGCATGTCTCAATGTAACAATTCACCGAGATAGGCCCTTTCTTAAAAGTTGCCACCACTGGGGGTGTAAAAAGGATTTATGTTCGAGTCAACCAAAGGATCCCTAGTACAGAAGATCCAACCTTTGCTAATGCACAGAAGAAGTGCAGTGCCATCAAATGAATGCATAACAAACATCTCCTTGGGTCACACTTTATTCCTATTGTTCTAATGCCACGTTCAGAATAGCTTGTAGCAGCTAAAGGCAGACTTGCAAAACAGAGTTTTTGACCTAGTCAAATAGATTTTCAGAATTTCATAGAACAGAATAGGCGCTAGATAAAAAGAATATTAGTATGCGTCCACAAGGATTAGAGTTTAAGTCGTCTCGCATTCAGTTCAAGAGGGTTTATAGAAAAGAAAAGATTTAAGAGCACAAAGGGAATAGAACCGCGTAAGAGGATTAGTGTCGGCTTCACTCCCATACTCTTATGCGTCACGTGGTCCAATGCCCCTAGAAAGCAAATCCTCCAATGAGGTGGTTATGAAGGGCAAACGCAGGTGCAGCCCCCTCCCGCGCGGCACAGAGATTGCACCTGGAGAGGGGCAGCGCAAATCACACAGTTTTGCCTCTGTTCCTTTTCTTCGCCATCTGCTATTCACAGTTCGTCACTTTCGTTTTTACATTCTCTCTGAATACAGAATAGTGACAGCCCAATGCTTTTTACCGATATCCAGGCAAACACTGCCAAACCTAACAAACTCAAACCGTGCCAATGGAAGCAGGTTTCACAAATGCTTAAAACGTATTTTGCTACCACTGAAATCATAACTACTAACTTGGCATTTGGTTCACTCTGTGACTTTAGGGTCTCAAATGTTTTTATTGGCGAAAACGACATCACGAGTGATCGCTTGAGAACCACTCTTAGGGGGTCACAAACTCCTCTTGAGCGAATAGGAAATGTTGTGAAATCTTCATAGTCAATCAGAAGTGTTTTGCGGCCCTTATTTTTCCCTAAATCATGGCATCGATTTATGAATTTTCCCCTGTTGCCAACTCGGGTGTAACACGCTAAAAAGTAGGTTTAGCAAGGTGATTGCGGGAAATGGTTGAGTCATTGTTTAGATTGCATCAACTTCTCACCCGCCACGCACAGTTTCTACCACAGAGCCACCTTGACACAGTGCCCTTGCACCAATGTAAATGTCACATGAATGCACTTGTGAAAACTTCTGATATTTTCTTCTCTGTACGACAAGAAGTGACCATTTCTGGGGATGCCTTTGCCACTGCATGACGAGGTGGTGTATTTCTTGTCAGAAGCTGCAACATTTCCAATAAATGAACGAAAACGAAATCTAAAATTCACAGTATAAGCCCACGTGCCTCCCTCTTACTACAGGGAACCTTTTGAGTGCCCACCCCAACTGGGGAACCAGAGTGCCGGATCTAAAACTGCCATGGGGTCTCGGTGGCAGGATAGGCACAGAGGTTACTGCCCCCTGCAGAAAATAGAACGAACACACCCGCACAGACATACACGCGCACCCTTCCTCCACGCCACCAGTAGTTCATGGAAAGCCATCAGAGATGAGGGAAGCATTGAAGCTTGATGCTTCCCTGCTTGGACTACAGTAATGTGCAACCCAAATGGTTGCGCACTGGTGTGACGCAACAGTAGTAGGTTTCCAGAGCTCGGAGGAAAAAGTTAGAGAAAAGGAGCTCAGTCCGTTGCTTTCTCAAAGCTCACCTCTGGCGGCTCTCCTTGGACACATCTTAACCAGTGAACCTCAGTCACATCATCTTGTCTTGTTACAAGTGGCAGCTGTGACTGTACAAGAACAAGAATCCAATGCTGACGTAACTATCAAAAAGGTTTTGGGTGTTACAGAAACAAAATCCCCACTGTACACAATATAAAAATGGAGCTGGGTCAGCGTCTACAACGGGTTGTCCACCTAATCCCCCCAGCCCCCAATTGTTGGTACCTGCGCATCTACCTTTAAAATATATTCTTACACTGTGCAGATAATTGTAATTTTGAGATGTATCGATAATGCAGTTTGTGAGGGTTATACTGCAAGAATGCCAGGAATAGCAACTGCTAAGCTACACAAATTGTGTTGAATTAAGGAAATTCAGTTTCCCGATCAAAAAAGTAAATTCAGATGGTTTTTCAATAGTGTTTATGCCACAGCACGCAAATGTCCTCAGCATAGGTTAAAGAACAGACACGTGCAGTTATTACCAACAACTGGGAAATGCTGTTCGAACCAGCATTGCTTTTTACAAATATTGTAGGCAGCAACATACTCCTACTCAACAACGAAACTAGTGGTGTTGTGGCAGGCCACGGGTCAGTGCATGCCCTCCCAAAATAACTATAGCCTTCGTCCATCTTTTGCCATTGTTAGTCCAGTATTTTGCCCTTAAAACCGTCTTCTTTGATCCCAGTTAAAATCTGCTTTGCAATTAGGTAGGTTAAGGAGGATTCCAGAAAACCAGGACCATTCTACCAATGCAGACCCTGTGAAAAAAACAGAACTGTAAAATGCCTTAATATTCACAGTTTAGAAAAAAACAAACATGGCGGCCGAGCAGGAAATGCATTCAATGCCTATTTGATGCGAATGACCATCAACAAGTATGTGTTGTGCACACTTTAGCATGTCCCGCATTTACTGCACGTGTTCATTTTATTGGGAAAATCGAAACTATGAAACTGTCCACTTAGCCCCGGTTTGAAATAATAAGTTACATTGAGGAGTCCATACATGTAAGCAGCTATCTAAATCTGTCAGTTATCGACAATGATGTTATTCCGGGGTTTCCCTCCTCTTGCTGAGGTTTTCTTAATGACACTCACTGTTAACAATACATCTTCAAAACAGAATACAAAAAATTGTCCATTTGAAATAGTATGGTCAGTGTTCTTGACAAACTGTTAACAGCATTCAGCATTCTCATAATTAATTCACATCAAAGAACCTAAAAGGTGCCACAAAGGAAGGCATGTTTGGCCGTACAGAGGCAACACCACCATGTTGTTTGGCAAAATAAAAATAAAAAAAGCAAAAAATAAAAAATGCGATTCTTCGACTCGGTTGGTTCAGAACTGTCCAGCACTACTGGGATCGCACTGGAGGAGACGCACTATGGACGGGTCGCTCTTCGCCCCTCGGATGAACTCTTCCAGAGAAAGTTTTCCTAAGAGGGAAGAAAAGTGCAAATGTTAGACTCACACACAATATAAAATGGCCACACTATCAATCTCAAATGCAGGAACAGTGTGGCATTCTCTCCTCACAGTTCATCTCCCACATGAAGACACTGCACACGTTTTGTATATGATATGATATATGATATGGCATTTGTAACGCGCCTATACACAAGTGTTTCAAGGCGCGACGAGGCGGGGAGGGGGAGCAAGGGGAAGACAGACAACGATCCTACTAGGCCAGGTGTCATTTAGATCGTGCAAGTGCAGGGGTAGGCGGGAAGGGGGAGAGGGGGAAGTACAGGGTAAGTAGAATAAAAATAAATAATAGGGCCAGCTAGTGGCAGTGCAAGGTAAAGTGCAGACAAGTGCTGGGAAGGGGGGGCTGTAGGGATACAGAGACAGTCCTGCAGTGCAGGGCTTGCCAGGGAGTCAGTGCAAGTGGAGAGTGGCTGGGCCCAGGACCGAGGTCAGAGAGTGGCCCAGTTGCAGATTTAGTGCAGTTTCAGTGAAGAATTTAGTAGGGGAGAGGGAGAGAGAAAGCAGAAGCCAAGAGGAAGGTTTTGAGGTGCTTCCGGAACCGGAGACGGTTCTCCTCAAGTTTCAGGGAGGCAGGAAGGCTGTTCCAGAGGGAGGCCCCTGCCGCAGAGAGAGATCTACCCCCAGCTCGTTGCTTCGAGAAGCGGCTGACCCTGAGGGAGTTGGAGACGGATGAGCGAAGGGCTCGGGAAGGAAGATATTTAGGAAGAGAGAGTTGAAGGTATTTAGGTCCCAGGCACAGAGTGCAAGAAAAGGAGGGCCTTGCCTATAGAAATTAAGCAATTCAGAGTGAAGACCGACTGATAAACAGGAGCCAACAATCCAGTGAATCCATTGTCTAACATTTATGTAAATCTGGTGTCCTCCACCCATCATATTGGGAAACAACCAAAAATTAAACATTACAACTAACATTTAAGTTTATAACCTATTCAGTTTTGCCATCCTTAAAAATATGATACGAGATTAAGGTACACACAATGGCACTGTTGAAAGGGTAACATGTTTTGGCATTCTCTGGCATTGTAAGCTTGTTATTAGGCCTCATTACAAGTTGGGCGGTGGCGGGTAAAATGCAGCGGTATTACTGTATACTGCTGCATTACCGCTCCACCCAACTATACGTTGGGCGGAAAGTTGGAGGACTCACCCCCAGCTATGAGCTGGAGGTAAAACTGCTGAATTTCGACCAGATAATGGCTGAATTACCACCGCAGTAATTCAGCCAAAATCAATCTATAAAATCCTATGGACTTCAATTAAATGGGGGCTAACACAGGCACCGCCACTTGTAATCCAGCGGCAATACCGGCAGACCAAGTGGCGGTAACAGTAATTCCATTTGGTGGCATCTCTGCGGATTTACCACCAAGATACCACCAAACCTATAATGAGGCCATTATAAACCGCCATACAGAAGCCACCAAAGCAGAAGTGTTTGAGATTCAACTGAAACAAACTGGCCGCTGTGACGAAGCCCTGGTTTCCAATCCCATTTTTGTCATCGTCCGTCAGCGATTCACTTTATCAGGTGTATTTGGCATCTGAAATTCCCATGTAGCTTCTTTTGGGGGTGGACACGGGGGTAACAGGTATAAGACTCATCTCAGGGGAGTGCAAACATACCAGAGGGTACGCAGTGATTATAACGAACACAAATGTATGAAAAAAAAAAACTGAATGCTTATACATACATAAGGGGTTAAAAGGTGTGTGGGGCGGTTCGGGTTCGAAGCATGGGAAAACGCAATTAAAAATAAATAAAATCAGTCTTTTTTTCTGTAAAGTTGCTTTTGTTATTTCTCAATTAGTTCTAATCAGATGTAGCCATGCAGGAGAATGACAGTCACTGTTGTCCTGTGGCAGCAGTGTATTACTATGAATCTCTGGCAGAGGCGAACAAAAGACAACTTCAGGCTTCAGCCCTTCATGGCCGTCACGTCTCCAGTTGAAAACCAGAGGACACGGTAGCTGGAGTGATTTGACCCCTTAGTCCAGAAAGGGCCTTTGATAGAGTGATTGCAGGAGTGTTGGAATGGTGCAAAATGTGCCAGCGGACATGAACAGAGGCAGGAGACACAAGTCGCCTTGGCAAGCCCTTCATTCAAACACCGGTTACACTGCTCACTGCCCGGGCAAATCATGTGCCATGTAAGAACTTGCAAGTAGTTTGTTTAGTAATAAAAGAGGATCATTCTTTGTAAAGACACATTGGGGTTGGCGCTTTCATCGAATCTAATGAAACACCTCCCACGGCTTCTCAGCCTGGCACCTGAACGGGTAACTTCAAGAAGCACGAGGGTATGCAGCGATTATATCGAATAGAAAATAACGAATGCAAATGTACAAAAAAAAAAATACTGAATGCTAAATACATAGGGGGTCGGGGTAAGGGGTTAAAACCTCGGGAGGATAGCTCAGGGGCAACATACTCACCTGGGAAGCAAGAAGACAGAGCAACACAGGTTCGATCCCCAGGTCCGTGCTTAGAAACCTCTGGCTACTGAGCGCGTTATAAATAACCTATGATATCATATCAAGCATGGCTTGCCTCTGCCTGCCAGTGAACTGGATTACTCAATAGGGCCTGCAATTATCAGGTCCACCTGCTTTCCCTCAACCCAACCAAACTCAGAGGAAGTACAATGATAGACGTAATGCAAATGTGTCGCAAAAATCTTTTCACTCAAATTTGCTCGTTGATGAAACAATTTGGAAACGTCAAAACAAACAAACATTTATAGGAAAAGAATTATAGACAAAATAATCCTACAATCCAATGAGGCTTTCAGAATAACCAACAAATATGCCTGTAATCTTCACTTCAAACCCAGTATCTGCCATTTCGTCACATGCATATTCATTAGAGATCTCCTGAAACCCGTGCTGGATTATAGGATTCAGTGGATCAGGATCCAATCCCACTTTGAGCTTTTCTAGTGCCAGGGGACTTCAATCAAAACCTGGAAGGGAACCAGGAGATGGTTTAAATAAACTAAGTTATTTATGACATCATGGAACATACACTAGGGAACATTTCCTGAGGTTACAATATGGAAAGGTGTCAGGATTTGTACAAACATGCAAAACATGTATGCAGTTGGGATGCCTTACTGTGGCCATCCCTATTAGAGTGATCGTTGTCAGGCAGCCATAAAACACTAATTTCGTAACTGCCCTAAAAATGCAGGAAAATGTGGATAACTGAAAAAGAGACTCCAACAAATTCATAGTGTCTGCAGAGAGGATGATCGTTTGACTTTGATCACAGCTCCGAAGGATGGCAGCCTACTGGACATGTACCAGAGAACTCGAGGGCATGCCATGCTGTGAGTGGAAGGAGAAGAAATCCCTTCCGAATTGTCACATACAAAGTTTCTACAAAGTCCTCTGTAACACATGGAAACAAACATGTGTGAACCTGGGAAACACCCAGTTCCCTGGATAAACAGTCAGACAGATTGTGCAGTGCCATGCCATAACCTCAGGTTTTCTCATTGCAAATGTTCTCATTATTAGTATATCTGATGGGTCTACAGTAAGGCGATCTGCGATTTTGTTTGCTTCCTAACCAATTTATAATAGCAGGTGCGGAGAGAGAATGTGCAGAAGCACTCCCAACACCAAATATTTTCCCAGACTCTTGTGTAAAGCTTGATATAGAAATACAAGCTTGTCACAGAGTATTAATTCCTAGGAGGATCATCCTAAGGACTGTTGTAAAGAAAGACATGACACAAAACCTGTACGATATATACAATCCAAGAGACCAAATAACCACTGCACACTTTGCAAGGGAAAACAAGGTTTGTTACATGCATAAAGGTCTCAGACGGTCCCGTAGAACCGAACTGAAACAGAGATAGTCACACCCCAAGATGTTACAGGTTATATAGTGGAAAACCGCAAATCAGCACATTGGATTACGTCATTACACCACCCTCATTGGCTACCACCTATAGAACATGCTAATAACCCCCATATTCCCTGGGCCAATTGGCCACACCTTATCAAAACCCATTCCCCTACCCACGTGGCACACTACATTGTTACTATTGAATCCAGGTACATGATTGGTCTACAGGTACACAAAAAAATCATGACGGTCACGTGATGTGCACCCCTCCAACCCAGACACATTCATAGTAAGACTGGCGAGGCCGACTCTGCTTTGATAAGACAATGGGCCTTATTATACCCGACGCCACGGCACATACAAGCTGCACCCTGACCGTGTACTAAATTTACTGGCATCACCTCTGCTCCTCCTATCCAAAGACATGGCTCCCCCTTATCTCATTCAAGCCCCAGGTGCCCAGTAATCACGTGACCAGGGCACCCTCAGGAGTTTGAATTTAAGGGACTTATTTGCTTTGGCTATGCGTTTACTTGTAGTTTGAATGGGGTGACCTCTCCTTTGTTGAGGGCAGTAGTGCTCTGAATCTTCGCCTGGCCTATCAAAAAACCTTGTGCCCTAGTCCGATTAATTTGTCCTTCAAAGGGTGCATCCCTACCTGCCCTACCCACAGCTAATATTCCGTTCCCACCGCTTTCAGGCTCTGCAGCTGGATACAATTAGCATTTATCTGTGCACTGTGCCTGTCTCTGACCTTGGCTTCCCTCTTGGGGAACAAAGAAGGTATTTGTCTTGGGACTGAGCTAAACACAGCCCCAGCTCCACCTCAGGTCCTTCATTCTGTTCATTTTGTACTAGGGCTTAAAATCCAATATGGCATCCCTATGCCATGTTGACATGCTGCCCTCGCTCTTACCACAGTACATTTCTGACTCCATCTTCCACCTACTTCAGCTATGTTCTTGAACCTCCCTGAAGAGCATAACTTTGTGTAGTACTTCTAAACACAGAGCCTATAACAGTGCCCTATCTATAACCTCTGCAACCGCAACATTAATATATTTGTTGCTCCTTCAGTGTTGCTAAATGCGAGTATCTATTAGGTGTCAAAACTAACTACAAGTGCTACGTGCGCATTCTGCCGTGCGAAACTCACCCTGTAGCACATGCCAATAGGTTTTTCTCAGCCTAAACCTTTTTGCCTGGCTGGAATGCTGCAAGTGCACCCCAATATTGTCTGACTTATAACTTATCAACTGAGTACCTCGTTTCTAGAGTTGGTACTGGGTCACTGCTCCAACCGTATGAGACAAAAAGGACTACTGAAAACCCAATGGTTCAACATTTTTCATCCTATCCTGAAGCAGGCCTAATAAGGAACTACGTTCAGATTGCATTCTTTCTGCCACTTTAATGCTAAATGCTAAAAAAGGGTATGCAGGTATCCAGGGAATGGTTGCCTTGGTTCGGAGGGCAGTAAATTCCAAAACAGGCCCGTCCGATCTGAATGACACAAGGTCTAGTAAGATTGTTCGTTTTGTTCCCCTTTTGTCTTCCCCTTTCTTGTCGTGCCTAGAAACCCTTGTGTAGAGGCGCGTTATAAATGACTTATCATATCCACTGTAGTCTACAACACTGTGGCTAGAGCACATACACTCCGATACACACACCTACTGAACAGGACAAGCTTAGATCAGCGAGCCTGAAGGCAAAGACCAAGACCATGGATCCAACTATATACATCAAATGAACAAAATAGAGTAGAGTAGAACCAATGTACTTATACTTTTTTACTTTCCACCAGTTGAGTATGAGACCCTCTTTAGATTTGTTGCTTCGCCCCCCCCCCCACTCAACTGTGCTTTGAATGAACAGAATCTCTTTCTAGTGGGCGACAGTAAATAAGCAGGTCCTGAAACATGCAAGGCCTTTCATCTGAATTGGAAGAGAATTCCAATCAATGCATTATCTTCCATAATAAATAGTGTCCCCTCGAACGAGATAAACAATCCAATATAGCATGAAAAAGATGGGATGGGAGAAGCTTCCCTCCATGTAAGAGAAACTAGTAACAAAGCCCTTTGGACAAACAGCAGGAATCTTTCACTGCAGAGACGTAGCAAGGGATGTTGTCTGGGTTGGAATGTTACAGACCTGCGTGTTGTACATACATATATTATTTTTGTTAATAATATTCATGTTACATAGATAGTCTGTAATTCACTTCTTCATACTTGTAAAATATAATATTTCACAAAAGCAAGGACCATCTTCAGGGACCAAGTTCAGCCTCTATGGCCTTCCCTTTTTACTTCTGTGGGAGCTTAAGATCTTCCCGTCAGGCTGTGGAGTTTTCTTTATTCAGGTCTGCTTCTATGACCCTGGGTCCGTATGTAGGATCTTAGTTAGGGCCTTTAACTTTCAGTGGGATTCTTGTCCTGGTGACCTTTGTTTTTGGGGACACAAAACATGAAAGTTGATAAAGTATATATATTATCTATATCTAGTGAAAAAAACCTTGTTAAAGGGACGTTATGGTTACAAGTAAAATCGAAAAACCCCAGCAATTCACCAGTAATGGTAAGGTAAGCAACCATAACTCACGCCACCACCGTGCACTGACAAGACTAACAACCAGGACATCCAAGATGACGTCACAATTTTCATTGATGACATCACTGACGACATCAGAAATCTGGGCCACTTGGTTTTGTTCACCGACATAACTAGCTGGCTGGTTTTGTTCACTGACAGTAACAATTTAAAATGGAAAAGGTGCTATATATTTAGACGTTAACCTTCTTGCATATTGTAGAAGTACTTTCCTTAGGGTTTGAAGTCAGCTCATGGTGCACAGATATGGGGCATTAAGCAGGCGTTAAACACACAATTCATTTGTGTAGTTTGACGATGAACTGCAATGTTACTGACATTTTCTATTGATGTTGATCTGTCTTCCTTACTTTAGTTTCCCCGCTTGTGCCTCTAATTTGTATGCATTCTGGGTCTTTATATGGATTGTAGGTGTTAACACAAGTTCCATGCTTAACATTACTCAAAACTATCCAAGGATAGCTTTCATTATTTTACAAGCCAAAATTACAAAAATACAAATATTGTACTTCCATACTGTATGCTGCAGCCATTTCTCATGTGTATGAGTAGGTTCTTGTATTAAACAACAACATTCCAATATAATGTTTTGTTTAGATAAGTACATTCCTTAATACATTAAGTAGTTTGTGATAGGTCCCCTGATCACTCCTGATATCTTGTTACCAAGATTATAAACACAGCCCCTTGTAAGGACTTTTCATCAAAATTAATTTCGTAGGTGATGTCATCAATGACATTTGTGATGTCATCTTTGATGACCTGGGTGATAGTCTTAGCAGTGCACAGAGGTGGCTCGAGTTATGGTTGCTTAGCTTACCATAACTGGCACATTTCTGGGGGTTTTCAATTTTACTTGTAACCATGACATCCCTTTAACAATGTTTTTTCACTGAATTTGATAGGTTTTTATTAGTGCAAATTAACCATAAGGGCCCTTTCTCCAGCATGGGGTCTGGCATGGATTCACATGCTCATGAATATTCCTTGTCATCAGGCTGGGAATCCTTGGTAAATGAAAAAAACTGTTTCACTTTCACTTACAAACAGTCTTTCTCCTATAAACCAATCACTGAGCTCTGGGCCATACTGCCCCCAGCCAATGACTGCCCCCTCTCCCTAAGCCCCACCTCTGGAAGCCATCTTCCGATTTTGACCACATGTTTAAGTGCTGGGAGTCCTTGTGTCTTGCTCCAAGAGCTTTTCTACGATTTTGTGCTTTTTCGTTAAAAGTTCCTATTTTTGTCAAATAGAGCCTGTGTGCTTGTTTTGCTCCTTTGACCGGCAAGCAGGGATCCATTTGTTGGTGTCTTTCAATGCCCCTCAAGGGCAAGAATCGTCGAGTAGGGAAACTGCAGGAGAAGCCAGAGAAGACCAAGGCGCAGGGTAAGGTGCCTGACCTAACCCCGAAGGCCGAGGTAGTCCAGGCAAAGTCATCCATGATGATCGAGCTGGTGGCGGCCATCCTCTCGAAGGCAAAAGGGGCTGACCCGGTCAAGGGGACCCCAACAGCGCCCACAGTGGCCCTTCCTCCCAGACGGGAGGCTTCGGCCAAACCGGTGGAGAAAACGCCGGAGAAGAGGATGCTGTCTCTGAGCCCTAGACCGACCCCTCAGGGTGCAAAGAAGGGGAGGGTTTGGAGGCCTCTAACGTGCTCCAGGGCATGTTTATTTCTTCTTCGGATGAAGAGGACATGGTGTCTGTTCAGACAGCTCCGGAAGACGTGGCGAACAGTAGGAGCGCCGAGGAGGACGGCGACGGCAGAAACGCAGAGGAGGACAGCAACGGTGGGAATGACTACAACGTAGGCGCCAGGCCCAGCAAAGACCCCCCCACCCGACACCTCCCAGGAAAGTATCGCGGAACATCCTTTACAATCTCCACACGCTGGTGTAGGAGATCCAGAAAAGAATGCTGAAGGCACCCCTGGTGCCGGACCCTGTGGCACCGGGTCCCTGCTGGTGAAGAAGAGTAAACGGCCCCTACGCCACCTCATCAACTGCCGCACAAGGCCTCCCCCCTAGGGACTTGGGGATGGACACAGCTATGGACACGGCCATATACTCTTTCTGCAGGGTTTGGTAAGGATTCGTCCGGGAGGGGGGCAAAGTTATAAGACACCCAAAAGGTGCTCTTCCTATGGGTTGAGCAACTTAACCATAACTACAGGGCGGCGACCGCAGGCCCTGTAATATACATACAAAACACAAGTGATATATTCACACAGGTCCATCCAGACGTCTGGGATATTCCAACCCAGATAACTTCAACTTCTCGATACATTTCTGACCCCACTGTGCAAGTGGGGCTTTTTCTGGCAACAGAACCAAATAACCCTTTGGAACTAAAAAATCATCCATCGGATACAAAGAATATAAAGCCAGTTTATATTTTAAGTGCCCACTCAAACCCTTACCTTACTAGATACACTGCAGCCAGGAAGCAACAGTTTACCAAATACACTGTATGCAGGTGGAATCAAGAGCCAGATTTGGCAGAACAAGTGCCACGGCATGGGGCCCATAACAGGGCCACACATACACAATCTCTGCTGTTTGCCATTCTGTTTTCGGGATGCTCCCATTGCACAGTATAGCAGCGATAACATGAATCCATGGAAACCATGGAATAAACAGTAGAGAGAACCTGTAATAAGGCGGACGGACAGGGCAGGTAAGTTGTATTTATATTAAATTACATTGGTACTAGGAGCTCCCCTAGTACTCCGGCTCTGTCCTCCACACTCCTTCACATTCTTGACAATTGGGCCTCTCCTCTCACCACTCCCCACGTTCTCCTTCTGGCTACCATTGATACCGCAGAACCCTATAGATTTCCTACTTTTTTCTTGATATTGAACATTTAGATGTTAATTAGCATAATGTAGAAGGGTATTTCCTTTCTTCATTGGTGGGTTTTCAAGACCAGGATTTTCATTTTTTTTCTTTAGAACAGAGAGAACCGTCTGTACTATTCCCTGAACAGTTTATTTGTATTAATTTATAATTGAGGGCAGCCACTATCAAACGAAAACGGTATGCGGGTTCAGGAATCAAACTTGCCCGTGTACAAAGTTTCATTTCATGTGAATTAACCAAAATAACTCAAAGACAGGCCTACAAAAGCAGTGCAACTTTTGTGCTCATATATTTTCGAGCAAACGAAGAGGAGCAAGAGAGCCATTCCACCCAAACTTGCCTGAAACGCAGCCGGCAGCTGAGGGAATGCTCAGGTTTTCAGTGGCCTGGCTTTGGCTAGTCCATAATGTGTGGCAGCTCGGCACTACTGTACCCCAGACATGAGCAAAGTTCTTCAAGAGGCATGGTGCCAGGCACAGTTGCAAGCTCTCTCCCCATTCCACTGCAGGGTAAAATACTGCTTGTTCCAGTGACATAACCCTGTGAAACCCTGCTTTGCTAAACAGCATCTTGATCACAAGGATTTCCCATCGAGGGCTCCTTCCATCAACACTTAAGGAAGCATCCAACTATCTGGCCTAGCATAGAATGCTCAAGCAATATCTGGCTAGAGTGCCGCCGCCACCCCTTTATTTCTGGCATTGATGTTAGATCAGTACTTTGAAGCGGTTCACTCTGCAGGAATTGGTACCTGCAGGAATGTCAATTCATTCATTTGTTCACTTGGTGTAATACCTATGGAAACAGGCAAATCAACAGGTTGATCTCCCCAGACTTTACCCCCATCCTTGAGAAGTGTACTTCCCACTAAACAAAAAGAGAAGAGAGAGTGAAGGTGAGAAGAAATAAAGAGCCAGAGTGACAGGAAGAGTGTGGGAGAGGGTGAGAGACAGGGAGAGATGCAGAGAGGGAGACAGAAGGAGAGAGAAAGAGAAATGGAGGGAGAGGAAGGGATGGAGGGACATGCCTAGTTATTACACCTAGCTGAGAACATTTTAGATTAGAAGGTTACACTAATTGCTATTACCGGGTCACCTGGGTGAATGGAAAGCGTTTTCTCCAAAGCAGCAGAGCAGACCCGCTAGTGTAACTGGAATATGAGCAAACCAACGAATGACGCAATTCTCCTTTCGTAACTGGCATGGGCCTATTAGGAAAAGGGTAAGCTCCACAATTATTTGTGAGAGAGTGACATTTTTCTGCTACCACACGGAATGGGAACTAACTGTACATTTTGAAGCCGAATGCAACTGAGATGGATCTCTAGAAAAGGTCTAAAAACATATGGATTTAGTTAAGACGCTCTCTAGGGGGCCTGGCAAGCTAGAATTGGGAACTACAGAAACTGGGTAAACTATTCGGAGCCGGGAAACATTGGGTTACCTTACCAGTAGCAGAGAAAGCATGCATTTTGCCGGTGAGTATTAACATGGTCACACAGGAGGTTTATAGTGCATCTGTTACACTTCTGGGTTTTAGATTTTTTTAATCATATTTGTTGTGAATTACACTTGTTGCCTTTTGATGCTGGATATCAACTCTGGAGAGGTTATTACTAGCAGAAAAGGAACAGGTGGCCACAGGGGCGTTTCAACTACCCCAATTAACACAGCAATACATTAGCAGGCCTCACTCATTCTGCACAAGCCCACTAGAGTTGCAGGGCGAAAAACTTTATCTAATCAACATAAGGGAAATTCACTCGACCCACGATGACTGGTGACAAAACATTGGCAGCGCTTTCTGTAAAATGCTGCATGTCACCCTTAGCCCACTTCATGTTTGGTGCACGGTTCACACCCAGAGTCCAGCCATGCATAGTGAAACCTATTTTACATTTATTAACAATGTTTATTTGCAGTAAATATCAAATACGTTTCAAACATCCCAGAATTTGATTGTACTCGACCTTCATGAAAAAAGGACTATGCAAGTAGTTCCAGTAGATTTTGTGAGGTACAGTTATTTTAATAAATTTAAGAGGGATGTTGACAGCATTTATACTAATTGCAATTTACAGGTTTAGAGCTGAAAAATGACATTTTTGAATTACCCATTGTGTAACACTTCCAGAATGCCAGTAGGTTTTAAGATATGCTTACATTTTCTATTTAACTTATTTAATAAAGTATTATTAAGATAGTGCCAAGGCCTTCAATAATTGTTAAAAGCCTTAGCACGTCACAAGCCACTTGTTTAGTGCAATTCGCACCTTTCTTAACTGTAAATAATGCAGAATGTATGCAATGCACACTTTTATATATTAAGATGTTAGAATCTAGAAAGGGTTTCTTGCTATCCACAATGAGTAAATCTGACAAATATTTGATTAGCTGCTCAGGTATTGGAAAACACAAACCAGATTGCACTATTTGTGGGCTCCGTGGGCCCAACCCTTCTTGGGAAGACTGGCGAGGCTTGCTGGTCTAAAGTGGCCCTCAGAGTGATGACCCAAATCCCGTGTTCGGTACAAACAGAAGTGGTGGACACGGTTCAGACATAGAAGCATCTTTTTTAAGATGAGCTGCCCCCAAAAAGTCTGGGAGCTGATTCTTGTTTTTAGTAACTCCTTGACCAGTAAAATCAAGGACCCAAGTACTGTAAGTCACACTGACCCAGGGCGATGACAAAGCAAAATATCGACCTCGAGTAAGTAAGCATGCAACATTTTAGCTGACAGGAAAGTAGTGAGCAAGGGAAGGGAAAGATTCTACTGAAGTATCTGTGTACCCTTTATAGGTGTAACATTAGCAACCATATAGGGCGAGCCCCTTCCCTGGAGATGGGGCACATCAGTAAAAAGAGGGACATTTAGACTTGGGGATTTAGACCTTAGGATTACATTTTGTTAAACAATTTGTTTCTGTCTAAATGGTGTTAAAAAACAGTCAGGCGAAGAGAGAATAAGAAAGCCTCTGACTCCAAGTTGTTTGTATATACCTAAAGCGGCTCTCACCAGCCTAGTGTTGGGTTAGAGAGAATGCCCTTACTGCCTCAAAACGCTGCTACTGATCCCAAGAAATTAAAATACAATCTCGATACTGCTATGAGAACAAAAACAAGTCAATTGAATAAGATTCGAATTAAAAATACCAGTGTGTCACTATAAACATGATGTGTTCTCAGATTTCTGTGCAGATAGTGATAAGGAAATGTGTTCTCAAAGCGTAGTCTGTATTGTGCGCCCTTGTTTTGTTTGAATAGTGGGCAAGAGACCATCTGGAAATAAGGTTTTGTATGGCTTTCTTTCGGATAAGGATGGGTGCGAGGCTAGTTGTCCTTCTCCTTCACCATCCATGCGATTTCCTTTATTGCTGCCTCAAGGAGCAGTGAAGGTACTTCTTTAAGGAGGATATTCTTGTCATAGACTTCTAAGAAGAGTAGAAAGCACAGGGAGTCTAGATGCAAACTGCAAAGACCCTCCACATACACTTCATGAAAGCTATCATTGCACCCAATGATTGAACACTGGTCATACTTCCTTGCAGTGAACAAGTGGAAGGCTAGAATGCTTGCTCTGTTTGAAGGCGCCCATCCTTGGTCTGTGTACAGATCAGGGAGGCATATTGGCTTCTACAGAAGTAGATGGTGCCTGGAGGAGGTTAGTCTTTTTTTTGGCTAGAAAAATTGGTCTCTGCACCCTCTTTCTAGGGTAGAGAAAATCATCCTTCAGTCTTCTTTGTACCAGGGAGCACCTTGCTCTGTTAGGAGGTTGGATTGGAGCGTCTAAAAAGATGAATCAAAGATCGATCCAAAGAGTTCCATTCCATTGACAGGTATATCTCCAATAGTAGCTTTTAAGGGAGGCATTAATCTATTATTATAGGCATGTCCTTGTACACACCGCATCTCTGTTTGCCACATTTCTAAAGCGAGACGGCTACATACACTACTGAGATCACGGCTGAATTGGCCACCAGGTGCACCGAGGCTAATACAATCTTGACTTCCAGCTATTTTTCTTCTGTAAGAAAAGAGGGCCAGATTGTTTTTAATGTTTTCCCAAATGTTCATGTTACATTTTATTGTACAAGGATTATAAAAAATATGCACACTGCTTGTGGGTGATGCAGACACTAGCACATGTATTTCCAATGTCTTTAATACACTGCCTTACAGAATTTCCCCTCTAGTCTAGGGCCCAGAGACAGTGTAGGAGCGGCTGTTCTTAAAAACAAAGTACAGTTCTAGTTATTACTTACATTCTAGCTAAGAGGACATGCGTGTTTAATTTTTTCCTAAATACAGAAATCCTATTCATGAGCTTTCCTCATAAAGAAAAGTAAGTCATATCACCTGGTATGAACTTATAAATGTGAGGTTTTCTTTGGGGGTCATCAAATCTTCCCACAGATTCAATCCTTGTCCTACCACTGGTTCCTGTTCTCGATTTTGTCAGCCTATGTTTGGGGCCACTTCTCGACCAACTGCCATAAATTAGCATGTATTCAAAATGTTCACTGTATTGTTTCATCTTATTTCTGTTTTTCATTGTTGCCGACACAAAGCATGTCCTCTACCTATCGAGCGTCTGAGAGCAACATGCAATCGCTTGACAACAAGGAGGTCCACTTATGGTGTGGTCTTTCTTAGGAGTAATAAGGATCTACCTAAAGTTAAGGTAATCTTTGAGGAAGGGTCCATCAATAAACACTTGAATCTTGATGAGGTCTTCTGACCTGAAACCATGGTTGTCAGAGGTGGATAGGAGGAGTAGCTTGCTGATGAGAGTCCTGAATATGTGGGACTAGAAGGCCGGTCACTGAACGCCGCAGAGGAAAGCAGCTACTGTCGCGGCTACTGTCAAAGGCCTTGGGACCTACACGTTTACTATTACATTTGTTGTGACTTAGTAGCAATGTCAAACATGAAGTAGTCGCAGCTTCATCTTCTGTAGTTTTGAGGGGCTCCTCTAAACCCTGTATTTTACTTCCATCTTCAGGAATCCTACCTTTTTTGGGATTACCTTCAGGATCTGCAGGATGACACGCCCCCCTGAACATGCACAACATGATGTTCCGTCTTTTCTGGTTCTCCATAAAATAAATTATCATTTTGTGGACAATCGAATCTCGCCCTTGAGAGGAAAAAAAAGCACACATTCCATGTGATGATTATACATAGAACGACTACTTGCTTATATTGGTTTGCCCCACTCTGCTTGACCCACCCTGTTTTAGGTGTGCAATGGTTACGGACATGTAGCCATTTGTTAATTTTCTCTGATCTTTTTGGCCAGTGGCCGGACTAACTCTTCCATGCAAACTACTTATGCAAAGCAGGTGCACCCAGAAACAACACTTAGACTATAACCCATTTGAGACAGGAAAATACGTTACCATTCACGGGAACGTGGCGACACGAACCATCCTGAATTTTAGAACATGACATTTTGCTAGCCCCGTGCCAACTGAAGAAATAACAGTTGCTAGGCAACTACGCAAAGCAGTACAAGACACTTATGGCTAGGATCAACGACATAGGGTCTCTGCATTTATTCAGCTCTCTTGATGGCGATGCATCCTGTGCACTATCAGAGGTAGAAGTTTGAGAAAATCATCAGTGTGATCTAGGAGTTAAAATGAAAATGCCAGGCCCTAGAGCATGCCGCCACCAAGTACCACTATTAACACATCACTATAAGGATGGCACATATTGCCCGTTCAGATCACCTCCCAAACTATGAGGTGTTGGGTATTTACTACATGCGGTACCCATAAGAAGAATACAAGTGGGAAAAACTGCCTGATAAGGAAATTACTCATAAAAATACCACTACCTTTTACTTCCACCCTAGATGCAAGGATAAAAAGGTGTACAATCTACTTAAAGGCTTTTCCAAAAGGTGTGTGTTCCCTGTGGGAAAGGGCAGTACAACCTTTCAATGCAGGAAAACAACTTTGCTGCATGTGGACAACCCATGGGGCCTCGACCCCTTACCAAAGCACTGCATAAAAGTGTCACTTCTGAGAATCAAAAAATAAATCTCGACAGTAGCTGTGTGAACTGCTTATTGTGCACACTGCATTGGCATCTACAAAATGAGGATGGAATTGGAGAAATAAAGGAATCGTATAACTGAATAAAGCAGGCCTCTGCAGCACAAACCACGCCTCCAGAATAACCAGTGTGTTATGTCCACACACATGGCAAATGCTTCACAATGCATCAGCCAGGTAGGTGTTGTGCAATTTTGTTGTTTCAAAATAAGTCAAAAAAACACAATGAGCTAATTTTATTTTGGTCATAATTTCACCTACTGTTTGGCTGATGGAGGAAAATCGATGCGCTGGTAGTGGTTTTGTCATTGGCAATTTACTTGGCACGGTAGCTTTTTCTGCTGAGCCGTATTCGCCCCTTCTATGATGGCTAGTATTTTACACCAGGTAGTAATTGGCAGTTACAGGTTTGCATGTCATGATAGGTTGCTTTATACAGCACACTGCTGCCATTTGCACGGTCTCCAGGTGCTCTCATGGCTCTGTCAGAATGTGGAAGTGGGTTGGTTAGGGTGGAAAGAAGGGATAAGACCTGTGTTGTGCTCAGCTGTTCTGTGTAAAACCAGGAGTAACTGGCTTCTATGCTGGTATGCTTCCTTGGTGTGTCTTGAGCACTGGGATGTATGGTTTCCAGAAGGGCGACCTCTAGTGTCTAGACTAGTCGTGATTCTGTGGCACAGTAGAAGCGTTTGTGTTGGCTTGAGAAATGTGTGGTTTAGGGTGTTTGGTGGGTGTTTTCCTAGCCATCTAGGGTGTTTGTGGTAAGTGTATGAGAGAGAAGTTGGTTAGTGGGTTTAGGGAATTGAGAATTTTGGATAGTCCCATGGTTGTTAAGCGATTTGTTGTTCTCATTCTTTTATTTTTACTTTGGGGAATTCACCTTTCTGTGGCATAGGGATGGGTTTTAGAAATTTGTGCTGCAAAGTTGGGTTTATTCCAGGTGTGGAGGACAGAAACTCGAGGAGAACTGGTATTGTAGTGGTTTTTGTTTTGGGGCTTTCACTGGAGTCAGATTGGAGAGTTTCTTTTGACTTGGCTGGGATATGGGGGGCATGTCTTATTGGGTGGGCTGGATCCTATTGATCCACTAACCTTGTGCAGTCGGGTTTGGGAAGGTCACTGTGGAATGGCTTGGGTGTAGTCTAAAAAAAATTCTGACTTTTTTTCTTAATAGGGTGATGTTTCTCCAATTGTGACAATTTCCTCAATTGTGACAAATCAGGGGATTCAGTCACTTCCCCCTGGGGGTGAGGGGGGCTTCCTGTGAAGCCAGCAAGTTGAGCCCGCTACGCAACAGTCACCCTAGGGGTGGCAGTACATAGGACCTTGCAGGGAGAGAATCCCCTCTTGGCGTTAAGGTCTCCCTTCCCCATAAGGGACTTCTTTCTTACTAGCCCCCAAAACTCAACACAACCTCACTGACGGACAACTAAACTCCTCTCCCATGTATTATTGTAATATAATACCAGAAGAAGATCTAATACTAATACTGTGAAGAGTAAGAACATGAGTAATGCAGCATGCTTTCCTATCAAGTAATGAAATTAAGAAGCCAACAGGAGGCATACTCAATATGAAGCTAACACAAAGGAAGGACTTTCTTTGGAAGCTGGGAAAGCCCCGGAAGTGCGTCATAAAAAGAGGAGAGTCAAGAGAACGGGGTGGTGAGACCCGGGAGTTTCAAATTGGCCGGATAAAGGAGGCTGGCAAACCACCTTGTTTGTTCAAAAACAGCCATGAAGAAGGGACAGCAGCAGAGCTGGGACAATCCCTGGAGGGATGCTCAAGAAGAGATGGTGAATAGCCCTACTGTTGGCATGCTGAGTAAGCGATACACCAATAACAGACCCAAGGAGGTCTGTTCATGGAAGGAGAACCCGACCAGCAGCCCAAAGGGAGGTGGTGGTGGTGTGGAACAGAAACAAAAGCATAATCCTTTCTTCGCCAAAACCAAGAAAGAAGAGCGACACAGGTGGAACCAGAGAACCATCCTGACCGACCAAGAAGGAGGAAATGAGAACTACAAACAGTTGTCGCAGAACCCCTTCCATACAGGTACAGGTGAGAGCAGTAGATCCGGTGAGTAAGACGTAAAGAGTGAAGATCAATTAGGGACCCTGCCTCCCCATCCCAGTGATTGGCAGAAATATATCAAGAGTGAAGATCACTCAGGGACCCTGCATCCTCATCCCAGTGATTGCCAAATGTACATGAAGAGTGAAGAACATGATACATGCTCTTGTGAGTGGCAAGACTTTGAGAGGAATAAGAGTAAGACTAAGACTTTGTCTACATAGTTCGAGAAGAACAAATTAGTTGGAGAAGCAAGGGGAAGAAGTACATCAGGGCCCACTGAAAGAACTGAGGGAGCTAGTACAAGGAATAGCCAGAGAAGATGTCATATAGAAGAAAACTTGTGCTGAGAAGCATCCCAGTAGAGGGAGTCATTCTCCTGGTCTTTTGTTATGTATAAATAGTGGTAAGGTCGGCTTAGGCTCGTTTTGATGGAGGATGGACTATTACGTTTGGACTTCACATCTGACGACGAGCACCCTAGTTTTATTTTGTTAGGTAGGCATCCCATAGAATAGGGCTAGTGAGGAGTTTCCTTTATTACTTAAAGTTGAACATGAAATCTTCTAGTCAGTGTCCTCCTTCCGACCTACCACACAATCCATTGCTTACCATCTTGTTTTTCAAAACTCCTTTGCAGGAGTGGCCAAGACATTGCATGAGGACGATTTGATGCCTTTGAAATTGTTGATCGCCATTTGGTAGTAGTTGGTCCCCTTCTATTTTGGCGAGTTGAATAGCCAGATTCTTTGCAGTTTCTGAAAAGTCAGGTTATCCTTGGGGATCGAAATCCAAAGTTGGCTTGGAAAATGGAGAAAGCGGTTCCCCCAAATTTGGTTCTTGTTTCTATGTAGAGGTGGGTACTCCATCTCAGGGCTCTTGTCTGATATTGGATGAATGGACCATCACAGGCTCGGAGTCTGTAAATACGACATCTCAACTGACCCGCGCAGTAAATACACGCAGAGACATGAAACCAATCATGTATAAGAGTACTGTTGCAACTGTATTAAATGTAGAATTCCCTATCCATTCTTTTACATTACAAGTTACTTCTGACATCCAAACTTGCTTGTATTAAGGAAATGATGTCACTACTCATCTGTAATACCGGTTCTAAGAAAATGTACTGTTTTTCACCAACCTATAGTTTTGAGGTATTATTTTTGCCAACTTTTCTGCTTTTTTTCACACAAAAAATGCAGGGAATGACAACCTGCTCCCTTACTCCTCCCACCCCAATATATACCTTACCCCCACTTAGCATCTTTATTTTTGCAAATAAAAAAGTGGAAAAACTATTTGGCGAAACTGTAGGTCGGCAAAAGTGGGCTAGTCCGTAGTAACGTATTAAAGGTACGTAGTAATGTCACAGAGCACCTCCCTAAACAAATGGAACAGGTGTCTTGTACCCCTGCATGTCATCCCGAGCCTCAAAAGCAGATTACATGCTGGGCCCTTGAACCCTTACTTGTAACCCCCTCGGTGCATCCCTACACAATAGCGCTATGTTGCCTTCCAACTGGCTTGCATTTTAGAAATGCCATACAAACATACAGGGCCGGCCTGTGAGTCGCAGCTGGCAGTGCCCCTCACATTCCAAATGAAATTTAAAAATGCCTCAGAGCTACACCACAGTCTCAGAGTCTGAAAATGCGACACCTCAACTGACCATGTGACAGACAACAGGTGACGCCTCAGCATCATTTGAGGAGCAGTTTTTGACTGGTGCTCTCCCAGCAGCTGCAGCAAAAGCAACAAGCTCCTGTGACTGCAAGTTCCTCAGAGAACTCGAGACCGAGAGCAAGCACAGCCCGTGTGTTAGCAATGTCGCATGGAGCATGGGAATTGCCCATGCATGCGTTTAATCATGTTAACTTGTGCTGGCTAGTTCTTCCTTTCAGAACTCTGCATTACAAGAGGTAAAGAGATTCCCCAGACCATAAACCTGAAGGATATGAAGGATATTGCAAGCCTCCTCCCAAAGTTCAGAACCATTAGATATACAAAGAAACGTTCATCTTTAAATTAAAGCATAGCTTAAAAGAGGAACAAAATCTGGTCCTATCCTTCTGCAGTGGTCTCCAAACTGTGGGGCTGGCCACCAGGCCCGAGGGGTGTCCAGGGGGTAGTGGGGGGTGCGGAGCTCTTCAAAAAGAGGACTGCGACTGCTTTTAATAGAACACGTAAGCATATTTGGCATCTCAGCATAAAAACTTTGAATACCACCGAGGCTTGCCCAGCTTCGCTGCACCTATTGGAATGTGTTGCAAAGTGGCAATGTTTGCCATTAATAGTCTGGAGCACATCAGCTGTGTCTGAAATAGGTATTAGAAAGAAATCTGATATTACAGATGGTCATGCTCGTTTCGAGGACGACAGTCTCGCTCATTTATTAACTATCCAAATTGGCCAGCCTACCTATCGATTTAGCCCAAAACAAAGCTTGCAGCGAATTTTTGATCTGCATTTTTGTTTGTTACTTTATTATTCTGTTAAAATGCCTCACTACCCGCTCTCATCCCGGGATCCCGCCGTAGCAGGAGCAGCGACCTACTCGTGTATCTGGTAAAGGGTTACAGAGATCTGAAGGGACGCTTTCTCATACATCCTCAAGCATCCCTTCTTTCCTTTCAGAAATCAACATTAACCATCAGAAATAACTAAAACCACACAATCCTGGATTTCCTCTGTAGCTTTTACTGGACGCAGGCGATCATGCAATTTCTAATCCGACTGTACCGTCTCGATTTGTATCCATTTGACGGAATATTTTCTCTGTTCTTTTTTCTGGCGTTGACTCATCTTCGGGCATCTTCATTACTGAGGAGACCATCTTGTAGATTGCCTGAAGGGGACAGGAGAACAAGGTTGACAGTAGGTAGCACCTGAACCAGTAAACAAAGCTCCATTTTTAACGGTCTTAGAAAATGACAAAAGTATAGTACAAGGTTCGGTCTACCACGACACTAGCTTCCTGCTCCAATGCAACCGTTTCTTTGCAAGCAGCTAAACCCATTATCCATTGCATCAGTCTGCCTTGTAATCATCAACTCTAATGTATACGGCATAGTGCTTCAATTAATAGCTTTAAGTTTTCATATTGTATATGACTGTTATATGCATACAACAGAACGCCAAGGTATGTCCTTAATTAAAAAGAAATTTAAATAAAGACTGATACAATCATGCCGGAACAGAAGTAAACAGACGCGTGCAATGTTAGACTGTAGAGAGACACAAACAAGTACAAGTCACACTACACTTCCATAAGTGATCATTATTTGACCCTACTAGAATCTCGATTCCTCAGCATTGCATGCACCTCTGAGAGTTGTATTCCAAAACTTAACGGGAGCCAAAAGGTCACAGGCCTCTGAGCTTGTGCAACAGAAACATAATAGCCAGGATAGCAACGTAATACACTTAAGCAATAATACAGATTGGTTTCGCTTGGGCTTAACGCCGGCCCTGGTGGTTTCAGGGATGTCATTAAGGGGTCGCCAGTGGTCTCCCTTGTGACCCCTGCCTGAGGTCTCCCTTGCTACCCCTGTGGTCTGCCTTGCTACCCCTAAAAAAAACAACAAAAACAACTTTTTGGTTTCTCACAAATTGAAGCTCCTGGGCTGTAGCCAAGGCCATGTGTCTCTTTGCTTCTATAGTGGCTGGCTTTCATGTTCAGGCTTCTTAAAAAAAACAGGGGGGGGGGGGTTTCCACAAAACACTGAGCGGTGACTCTAAATAAGAAAGAATAGAAATAACAAATCATTTGTCTTTCTGGAATTCTATACAATAATTGCTAGACTCATTAAAGGTTTCTTTCAGGCAAGCTTCAGGGGGTGAGTTACTGATTTGGTCTGTTATTAAACACCTCAAATTCACAACACAGTCAAAATCCTCCAAAAAGCATTTAGAGTAGAATAAGCATCCATTTCCATTGAATGAAATGTGTATAACGTTACAGTGATATTGTAACCATATGTGTCAGGGTACTTGGAAACAATGCTATGTGATGCCACTCCCTGTTTTGTCAATCGGTAAGCGGTCATGTTCCATTGCTTCGCGTGATGTCACTTCGGGGTGGGGTCAAATGTCATCAGAGGTCAAGGGGCATTTTATATCACTTCCGTTACCCCAGGCATTTTGGTGAGATTATGTCCCTCAGTGGTTTACCGGCCAATCAAGCCTGCACCCGTGGGTTGATTAGTATCTTGGAGTCAATCCCCAATGCACTGATTAGGAAGATCCTTTGTTTGCATTTTTGGATAACACAGAACACAATGGCTTTAAGCTTACTGCCCTTAAAGTCACCTGAAACTGGTGATCTACAGTCAGAGCACAAAAAAGAGCCACACATGCGGGGGGCGCCGTGTATGGAAAAGGAAGAATACGCGTGGAGTGAACCCCTCTTCTAATTCCATTGTCAGGGGAAATAGAGACAGCACACCAGAGCAGCAAGGTGAGAGCCCAGGTGGGAATAGGATCCAGGCAGAAGAGGAAATAAGGAAACAGAGGGCTGGGGGAGCGATGGGTGCGAGACTTTCAAGGGTTGGTCAGGGACTTAGAGAGCTACACAGGCATACACGTCGATCGCTCAATTCGCTTGGAACACTAGTTTGCATAGTTAGTTGCACACCGTGAACTGAGCGAGTTGACCAATTCACACATTCTCCCTCGGTGCTAATGTCAATTTTTGAAGGGCAAGGTTCAACACCTTTAATCTATGCATAGCTCAGGAACACATGGTCTGTAGTTGAAGTATCAAGCAAATGCAAGCACGTGGAATCCCGGGTGTTAATACTTATTTCACTGTCAGATGTAAAGTTAGTACAAGTGTGATTGAAATAGCAAACATTAGTTTCTCTGCAGATAGCTCCTGTGCTAGGACTAGAACTGTTAGCGGACTACGGGAGGTCCTTTCATAGCTTCGACATGCAGCTGTGACCCAATTCTAGATAGAAGCATCTTGGGAATTAATTCAGTGAATAATTCCTTCAGAATTCCTGATCCAGAACAGACTGAAAAACTTGTTTAAGCTTTGAAATACCCATCACCCCCATGTACCAAACAATAACCCAAACAGCAGGAGAAACCCAGACCCAACCAAACCAAGAAACTGACTATAACCCGGGGCAATGCCGCAGAGGGAGTGGTAACCCATGGACCCACCATAGTTACTGAGCGCCACCGTTTGGTGGGAGCGTTGGGGGCCAAGTGGCCACTGTGCTAGTGGGAGCCCATGGACTTGTCACAGCCAGTGGGCATGGCTGCAGGCAAGTAATGGGGATAGTGGATTGCTTTTGGGTGACTGGGGCATGGCCAAAGACCATGTGCCAGGCAAATTGGGTTTTGGGTTTATCCACTATTTCCAGAAGATATACTAGATGACTGGAGGGTGCAAGGACCAGGCCTAAAGCCATGTCCTAGGCAAAGCCACAAGTAATGCACAGTTGAAACATTGGGTAGCTCGGGGTTGCCATGTAAGAACGTCTGTGCCCAGACACAGCTGCCACTGAACATTGCAAATGTGTCCAGCGGGTAGCTCAGTTGTGCCCCATGCATGGACAACGTGGCCACTGGTCATGGCTATGTGCCATGCTGTTTCTGGGCCCACTGAGCGGTTCTGGGATGCCTCCAAAGGTCAGGTCGCAGTCATGCCTAGGCCACTCAATGGGCCCAGAGGGCATAGCGCAACACCATGATGAGTGGCTACTTTGTCCATGCCCCAGGCACTACTGAGCCACCCAATGGAAACATTGTGCATGACGTGAAGCAAGGCTTACATGTAATCTGGGCAGAGAAAATAGGTCACTCATTGGTGGCTTGAAAGACTGTGGCATGGCCGAAATCCATGCTTGTGGCAACTGGACATGGCCAGGTGCTACATCAGGGGATTGGAACATGGCCAAAAGGTGATTCACTGGGCACAATGGCCAAGGAACATAGCTGAAGGCCATGCCCAGTTGGCACATGATGGCCATACATTGAGCACTAGGACCTTTTGATTGTCTGGAGGTTCTCAGGTACCACGAGCGAAATGTCCACTGGACATGGCCACAAACCATGCCAAACGAGCACAGCTGGTACAATAGTGTGCATCATTAAACAAAGCCTAAACCTTCGGTGGAAGAAAACTTTGGTTAAGATACATTCTTGTTGCAGAGCAAAACAGCAAACTCTTAGAAATTCACCAATTATGGTAATAACGCAACACAACTAGTCCACTGCCACCATAGGGCATCCATAAATCAGCAACCACTGATCCGTGCTCATGAAGTGGCATGCTCATTGAAAGGGAGAACCTCATCTACAAAATAATGCTTAGAATCCATTGGGTTATGTTTTGTGCTGGTCATCCTTAGATACTACTCCCTTTCCATAGCGTTTTACATTCTCATGACGTCCTGTAGGAGCAGTGGGTATGTGCATGTAATTGGTGATGTCGTTTGGTGACATGAGCAGTGGACGCAGGGAGAGGGTTATGGTTGCTTTAGGAATCAGTTTGCGGTTTTGTTGTTTTGCCTTGCAACTATTTGCCTTTAACTAAGATTTTTCTCTGAATATGTAAATGTTCAAAGGGTACTCAGATGGTGAGCAGCTTGAATCTCCTTTAACCTTCTGAGATTTCCCAGTCTATTTAAGTGGGAATCACTTCGTTCACATTTTTGGATAACACAGAACACAATGGCTTTAGCTTACTGACCTTAAAGCCACCAGAAACTGGTGATCTACAGCCAGAGCACACCGAGTTACTAGATGCATTGCTTCCTAGAATGGAGAGTGCAGACTCAAAAGTGAGCAGCGTCCACTGGTTCAAGATTTCTGTCATAAGAAAACATTAGGGCGTGCATTCAATGCTTACAGACTAAACTGCACCACTTGAGTGTTGCGTCCTTTAAAACGTTCTGTCAATATTTTCTGTATTATACCAGCACACCAAGAGGTGAAATAATTACTTTTCTATCCTTGATTGCAATACTTCATTAGGAGGTGGCATTCTAACAGCATCGCCCTTAGTGCCAATTCTTGCACCTAAATCACTACTGCAGACACCACAATCCAGTCATCCACAGAAGGTCATTGCATGTCTATTTCTATTATTACAACCAATGTGTAGGCATTACAGTGCTGGGGTGGTGTGGAAAGGTCCCCATGATTAGGAGGGATTCATGTTGCGCGCACCGTATGACTAACTGGGGGTGGCAGCGAGCTGCGCACGATGTTGCAATTTCATAGGTATCAAAGTGTAGTTAATTATGGATGGGTTATGTTACTTTAGTGTTGCTGTTGGTCTAGAAATTGATAAATATTAGCTTCCATGCAAGCAGAAAGATAAAATGTTAAACCCATCAAATGTAAAAGCATACATATACAATAATATAAATAATTGGGGAATTCATGCAGGAACACAGTAGTTGGGACCCCTTTTGCAAAATGCTCTTTCACTTTAAAACTAAACTTGCCATGTTTTCAGAAGGCAGGTGAATGAGTAACTTCAACCTTCGTGGTAAGTACAGCTGTAAAAAATAGCCATGTGTTTTTATGGTCTGATAAGTCTTGTAGATGGTAGATGTAATCTCCTGCTGCCTGAGAGTGTGACAGAAGGAGTTTCATTATTATTTTGGCCAGTAGTGAAACACATGGTAAGCCAGTGCCTAAAACTATTCAGGAGTTTCAATTGAACGATGAAGTGGGAGTTTTTGTAGATTGGAAAGTTTAGATGGAATGGTGACCTGGGGAATGAGATAGCATCTCAAACCAAGATAAATCATTCACTGAGCCTTCCTCATATTGCAGGGAATATTCATCATGTCATGTGCAAATCCAGAGTTTGGGTTTATACAGCTTGGGCCAATTATTGCTAGTAATTAATTATGTTTTCAATATCAATGTTTAACCATTTGTTGACGTCATGACCTACTACAGACATATCATAAGAAGCGGTGTGTTATGAATATGATCTGAAGATAATTATCAAGATAAAACTGGCGAGTGAAAAAGTAGGAATTGTGAAAAGATGGGATTTCTTCGTTGAAGGTTTTGTCCAATCACGTTTGTCGTTTGGATTGTAAAATAATTTGTGAATGATTTAACTGTTGTATGAAAAGATGTGAACTGATGTGGTCTGTTGAGACTTGGGTTAGTTGGGTCCTGCAACACCTTCTAACTACTCCCCAAGAATTGTACAATAAACTTGCTTTATGTACAACAGTGTACTCACTTCTTAAGTGATGGGCCTTTTTGGGTTACAGTTATTAAAGGCCCATCCGCACAACAGCTGATTGGAGTTTCAATAAGCCATATATAGTGCACCATTCCATGGGTTGAATTCCCATAGATCCACTGTTTCTTCTTTGTTCCCCCTTGCATTAATTTCTGTGCCCAATTCTGTATTAGCAAATTTCAAAACAAAGCTCATTAATGAATGTTAAATGAGGCCAATCCTATTATTTATCACTGAGATTGTTACAGTTCCAATCTCCTGCTTGTCTAGGGCTGCTCAATTGATCATCACCCTTCTAAGAAAGGCATGGCATCAACAGCAGACACAGACACACTCGATGCAAGTTTTGAAAACCTTTATCTTTGTATTTGGTAAGGTTGGAAGAATTCCAAACTGGCCCTAATTCTAGAATGGGAGTAGTCTCGACCATTAAACAAATAACAAACAAGTCCAAGTCAGTGTAGTCAAAATAAAAAAGCCTATGCTAGAAAAAAACGAACTTTCCCCTCCTTCTCAAATGACCAATGTGTAAAGGGAATATCAAAAGGAAAAACAGTGTCTTAAAAGAAATGTCAGAATGGCTTTAACAACAACAACTCCCTGCCCCACAATCAGAAGCACAGGGTCTTGGGAGTTTCTGAAAAGGAGAGGTGGCTGGCACAGTTCTATCAGTCTGGCACACTTTGGCTTACTGGTACAATTCAACAGTTCAGGATTGGGCTTCAAACCTTTGACAGTCCAATCAATTATTTAGGCTTCGTCTTCCTTGCCATGAATCCACAGTTCAACTCTTGACTTTCACTATACCACAATTCAACACAGGTTTCCCCCTGGCGGGCTTGAGCCTGTCTTTCCTCTTTGTGAGGGTTCCCTTCCCCTCTTTTTGTTTCATCCAACTTAAATGTCAAAGCATTTCGTAACAGCAAGGATTTTACGTATACCTGTGCATGACCACTTCAACCTCTCTTTAACCAATTTGAAAACAGTCATCTATTCGTAACACCAATGCTTCTTAGAGTAAGTTGTTTCTAAGAAATTACTATTTCTTTACTTTGCCCTCTTGGCACATTTTAAATTTCCATATCTTTGCTTTTCACTTTATCACAACTTAAAACATTTCACAGAGATTTTCGAATGTGCGATTCCGCCTCGCAAGACTACTCTATTACTTTGTATACTTTCATTATGCTTCAGCAATTATTCTTTCCTTTGCGCGTTTTACTGGGACACATGCGAACCTTCAACTCTTGTTAAAGTCACTTTAGCTTGTAACACAAACCAGGCCTTTGTTGCCTTCGATAATTCACTGGTCTGGTTAATTGGGTTTCTTTCGTCAATGCTTTCCATGTCGCTTTTCATGTAGCCATCAACGCCGTTACCAAGAACTCCTCTAATCCTCCTCAACTCTGTTGTTCACCTGGGAGGGTAGCGAGCTGCCTTGAAGTACTTTGAAGGTATGTTCTTTCTCCGCACTCGGTTTCAATCTTGGAACGCTTACGGCTTCCTGAAAGTATGGAATTCTCGCCTGGCTCTCTCTTGTCCTCCGCAACTTGAAACACTTGTGTATATGCGTGTTATAAATGCCATATCATATCATAACTGCCAATCAGCCCCTTGGCCTTCCAACTTTGATAACCTGGTTCACATCAGCCACGGAAGAGCGGCTCCTTCGTGTACCCAGCTTTGCCCTCTGTGTGCCTGTGAGCACCACCTTTCATCCTGACGGAGTTTTAACAAGTGGCAGGTGTGTGTAGTTAGGATTACGTGCCCTACTCTGCCTGGTCTCATTAAAGGGACAGAGCCATTGCAAGTCAGAGGTTATCTTCCTGGCCTCATTGCTCATCTTCCTAGGCTCAGTAGTGTGGTCTGTGTGAAGTGGGGAGGAATTATGGGAGCTGTAGTTGCCCACAAAGTAGGTAGGGATAGGGGTTAGATGGGTTGTGGAAAAAGGGGGGATACCATGTCTCACCATCCGGTGCTTCTCCCCCAATCCCAGAGGACCCACTAACCATGAGATCCTCCCTCGCTTGTCCACCCGAGTACAGGATCCCCAGGGACTAGGTTGTGAAACACCCTCTGGTTTTATTTTCACACCCACCACCTGCATCAGCATCACCAATTCCATAAACACAGTTTTTTGAAGCCATACGAATGCCAGTAGATTCTATACAATTATCAAGTAACTGTGACAAGGCTAGTAACCAGGCCTTGTCACGAGGGGACAGAAACCCTCCTCAGCCAGGTTTGGGAGGCCTTACACAGCCAGCCCCACCCCTGGGCAAAGAGGACCCCAATTACCATCCCCAGCCCTTGTGCCAGACTGCTTGCATGCAAACCCTCGACTCCAGCCTTAACTCTATGTATAGATTTACATCATTATTTTCTCTCATTTTCAGATACTTTACGACTGAAGAAAGAGAACAGAGATGAGGAAATTTAAAGGACAAGATCAGCCCCTCATTCAATGAATGAACAGAAGAAAACCTCCAAGACAGCCACAGCACTGCAGAGACCCGACCGCAGCAACTGGCGCAAGAGAGACATGCTGCAGCCCTGCGGCACTTCAACACAAAACTCACTGCACAGTAACAGCAGAATCTGCCGGCTTTGAAATCTGCAGTCCCCTAGACCAGCAGGGATTAAGAGGGGGAAAGTGAACACTTCCCATGAAGGTCCCAGGAAACTGGCTCAAACTGTGCAGGTGATCTTTAAACACCACCAAATCCATTACGCTGCTAGCCTGCACAGAGAAATAGGTGGTGCTTAACCCCCTCTTATAGACTTTCCCCTGAATGTACACATCCTGGGGGGAAGGCAGGGGCAGATACCATCCACATGTGACAGACATTTTCTCAGGATGTCCAAAAGGCTTCCATGTGACCTAAGCAGTATGTATGTATCTTTGCAGTAGTAATAAAAGTCTAGTAAGTTTGAATGGATACTGTGGATGAAGGGACAGATGTACATATTAAGTAGGAGTGGGCTCATTGGAACAAGGTACAAAGGAAAAGATAAAAAGGTACATCAAGCCAATTACACATCCAATCAGAATGGTTTCCATACTCTCACAAACCCGGGTCAGTTCCAGTTAGGTTCCTTCATCTGATGCAGTAGCATTTCAGTTTTCTCCCTGCAGAAGTGTTTCATATGGCATAGTGTAAAGATGCAAGCGGGCAGTGGAAGAAAACAGAGGCTTAATTCTCCCCAACCAGGGTTGCACAATGCCCTAATTCCAGCAACCTGCAATGTTGAACCAAGGCCCATAATGTATGCTTATTCCCCTTCTGGTAGCTTTGCACAACTAGAAGTCTTAACTCCCCCCACAGGAGCTGGTCTATACAAGAAAGCAGCATAACATTGCATAGTCATGAGGCCAGGATAAGATACAGAAAAATTCAATATATGATACTAAGAATGGATTGGCTAAAGGTCACAAAAGCGATACCGGTGGGTGGAGAAAATGGCAAGTAGAATACAAATAACATTAACTTTTACATACTGTTTGTGAAAGGGGTGTTTTAGTACATTTTTACTGGGGTCCATTACATTTTATTGGTAGCTAGAAATGTTAACATGTACCTCCAAGTGTCTTCATGACTAGTCAGAGATGCCGAGATCAATTGCAAGGCAATGCGAAGCGTGGACAAGGTTAGCCCGATACGGAGGCCGAGTCTGCAGAAAAAAGTTAACTTACAACAATTCATAGAGCTCAGTGAACTTAAATGGGACCAGTTCACAGGCAATGTCTGAAGGCGTTTCATAGCCTTGTGCTGGCTTGATGGAAGGTCTCTGTAAACCTGACTTTGTGAAGAAAAAGCTTCAAGCAGGAAAATGCAGTCTATATATTTCCACCAGATCTGGGGACTGAATTTCCTAATGGGCTCATTTTCAACAGAGGTCAGAGGCACATTTCTACAGGGAGGCAGGTCTCAAGTGGTGTCTGAAACCTGGTCCTCAACCTTTAGATCAGCCTGCAGGATTGTATCGCAGCTGCAGGCTCACGGTCTGACTTTTGCAGGGGCCTAGACACAGGAGGAAGGCCGCAGTGGTCATCCAAGGAAGATGCAGCACTTTCCGATGGGCTAGTGAAGAACGCACAGTGGGCAGGAACTCAGTGCTTCAGGAAGCAATTCTGAAAGCCGCCCTGTGATCTCCAAGGTCAATGGGAAAGAGTCTACCTTCACTTTGAAAGTGAGGGCAGGGGTGGTCTGCTCTACGAGTCCATGGACTTCATATTCGGCTACAGCTCCGGTCCTACTCAATAAAGCGGACCCAGCTCCCTGTTCCCGAGCAGCGGCCAGAGAAACAGATGTGCTTTTGATAGAATCTAGAGTCCAACGCAGGGTCTTGACAAGGCAGAAAGGTTCTCAATTGGCAACCGACCTTGCCCCAAAATGATCAAAGTCAGTAGCTTTGGCAACTGATAGGGGGTTCAAACCAATCCTGTGGGATTTCAAGCCGCACACAGCGAGCAACAGGAATCTCCTGGGTATGGAGCAGCCGTCTTCCTCTTGCTTACAGAAAGGTTTGGGAAACCCCTTCGAGCAATGCCTTACTCCATTTCCAGGGCTGAGACTTCTCCATTTCCAGGGCTGAGACTTCTTGACCCGCAAGACTTGGCTCCTGCTAGGTAGTCTAGGTCAATCCCTTTATGTTTTAGGGAACGAAGCAGGGTTTGGGGGATTAAGGATAGACGCTAGATGCTAGCTTTCTGATGGAGGTCATGGAGACCTGCCTTGAGAATAGAATGTGTGCTCTGTAAAGCTAAACAAGCCCAAACGTTGCGAACATAACTGGATTCACCGGTGAGATTTCAAAGCATACAAAACCCAGCTGTGCAAATTCTCAAGTGTCCAAACTTAATTATGCTCAAAGGTTTAATTGCACAGTTCATAAATCCCAGTCAAATCTAAAGCGTTCATAAAAAAAAAAAAATGTATTTTGATTTGTACTTAGTTATGGGTTGATGACTTTAAAGAGTCTTTTCAGTAGGGAAGTCAAACTGTTGTTAAATGCACGCATTGTGGCTGGACGTCTGGTGTCCCTGTTGCATGCTGCCAGTGACAGTTTCCAAAGTTTCAATCCCAAGTAATACATGTGCCTCCTGTGAGAGGCCCGACACACCAGGCCCATCACAGGACATATTATCAGTGTGGCACGACATGTCAGGAAATAGTGGTCTTTTGCACACATCATAATTGGATTCTGTCAATAGTGCGTTGGCCCGCTTCCTTAGAAGTGGAAGAGTCCAAGCGGAAGTGCAGATCAGTTAAAGGATATGGGCTTCAGCAGATGTCAGGAAAATGCCCACAATGAGTTAAGGACCTTGATCAACCTCTTAAGCCCAGACTATAAGGTGCTTGCTATTTTGTGCATTTCCCTGGCTACACAGAACAAGCGCCTGAGCAAGATCGGTTGCCCTGACATTCAGTGGGCTTCAGAACCCCTGCGCTGAGGAAACTCTTGTGATGGGGCTCCTTGCTTACATGATACTCGATCTACTGGAAGCCGGAAAATGTAACCACTACACTACTGCACAGGTGCCACCCTCTGATCTGCAGTAATCTAGTACATTCCTACCAGTCACCCCGTACACGCCACAGGGATTATAGCACCAAACAAACTATGGCACCCGAGTTGCAAGCACACAAACGCAAGGGGGCAGAAGGAGCACCACTGCATGGATGTGCCGGGCGCCTTGGGCGCAGGGATCTGGAGTGTGGCCCGGTGCAGTGTGACCAATCCCCAGCCACCTGCAGGATTATCCATCCTAGATGGCCTTACTCTGGTATAGATTTTCTTTGATGATGCCACCTGCTCAGTTTAGGAGGCTGCGCCTCAAAATACATGCCAAATGCGGGCGAGGTCACGCTTTCTATTGTACTAAACATCTAAGGTGTGCACAGAGGAAATAGCAAAGCATGGCTGTTCAGCACGATCACTAACTCAGCAAGAGAGACGCCGATGTGTCACTGAACAGATTACAATAAACTAATTTAAATAGCTTTCTCAAGTGGAAGGCCTTATTAACAAACTTTCCTTTTGCAAGTAGTTATTTTGTGGTAGGTTGACAAACATCTCATGGCATAAACAAAAGCACCTAACGGAGCAGTTCACATTTAAACATTTCTGCTTGACCAAAAATAAGGATGCGATTAAAAGGCGCAGTGAACGACATGCATGGACGCTTCCGGCTCTTCTGAATGCAGCACGTGGAGGTTTTGCCTGGGAAACGTTTGAAGGCCCGCCTATCCTAGTGTCTCACAGCAGAAGCAGCACGATGCAAGGCATGGGCGGGGACACACAACTACAAAAGGGCCACCCCCCCACACCCCCCCCCCCCCCCCGCAAGACACCCGGACATGGGGTCCATGGCGCTGTGAGGCAGCGCCATCGTTTCCGGACTTCACAGGGTACTTCTAAGACACGTCAGATGGACATTGATAAACATGAAACTGCAAAGAAATACCACATCAAACTTTGTTTAAATTCATTTACCATTGTAAAGATGGCCTCCACACGATGCTTAGTTGGCAGTAAAGCATTTATTGACGAGTTATATGAAAAACAAAGACCCCCAACTTGTGTCCAGCAAATCCTTCAAGTTACTAATCTAAGATGAGGAATAACATTCTGCTCAGGTGCTGGACACTCCACATTCCATCCCCTTCCCTAAGCCCATACATCACAACCATCCTCATGCTTTATCAAATAGTACATTATACCTTGCAAACAAAAATGACACTTTGAAAAGTGAAAGTAATCCACGACTCTATGGAGGTTTAACTGCGCACAGAATTCGCTGCTTTAGACAAAGGGCCTCATTAGGAGGTTGCCGCTAGGCCTACCAGCAACCTCCGTTTACTGTTTTTGCTGCCCGAAATCTCGGTAATACCGGGATATTAAAGGCGGCAGCGGAACATAGGACTCCATGGGAATGGGAACACTGAAGCAACGGTACTGTTCGTAACGGTGCCGGTGATTTATCTGCCGGTAGGGCCCCGAACCACTGGCAGGTCAGGCCTGCCGGTCGTTGGCAGTCCCTACCGGCAGACTCGAGTTAGCGGGTCTAAAAAAGGTCTGGAAAAGTTGCCGGTAAGATTGTTACTGGCACCTTATTTCCGGAATGCCTCACTTATAAGGAGGGCCATAATCTTCATGAAGGAGGCAGATTGAATAGTGCAGGAGTCATTTTCAAGAGGAAAATACCGCCCAAACCAATGAAAAAATATTCCAAATGTTTATCTACAGAAACAATGGTTCACCTACCATTAAAAAAATAAAATATGAGCAACTGGTCAAAACCCCAATGAAAGAAAACTAGATGTTGTGAACATCGTATCTGCTGTGTATATAATGAAGAACACTGCTCACCTACCATGGCGCCCAGATGCTGATGCCCTCCTGCCAGTAGCAAGTTACAAGGGAAGGTGGTGGACAAATACTTGCCATTACAGGCTAGAAGGGTAATTTTAAAAGTCCTGTAGAATGGAAGGGGAGGAAGGATAGCTCAGGGGCAAGGCGCTTGTCTTGGAAGCAAGGCAATGTGGCAGAACACAGGTTTGAATCCCGATCATACGCTTAGAAATCACTCGCTGGTATTAAGCGTTTTATAAATGAACAATAAAATAAATAAAGACCCTATCACAGCTTTTCGGCTGGTGATGTGCCCGAATATTGTGCTTTTGCGACACCAACATATCAGCAGCTATGGCGTAGCACACCCCAAACCGAACAATCGCTGGTGAACACCAGTCAAAACCAACAGTAGCATATGTTCTGCTTGGAGTTCCGGCTTATCAAGTGTGTTGCTGGAGGCTAACAACTGTGCTGCGCACGCATGCAACGTACTCAAAGGATATCCGGTCATTTCATCTGCCGATATATATTCACTGCAGGCGGTTTACGTGAATATATGTATTTCCAGCAGGGGGCAGACCAATCTCGCTTATACATTAACAATGTTAACATTGTCTGCATCTATTCCATTTCCACACCTGTATGATTAAAAAGAAATGATTGTGGGGTTGCCCCTTTAAGAATATGAGTTTGTCGCGAGCCTCAGCCAGACCCACGTCAGACTCAAGGAATGGCACTTCTGTCTCTGTATCTCATTTATGGGGCCTGCAGGCCAACACTGTGTAATCACGGTGCCCCCAGATCAGCATGTGTAACCCGGGAGCCCCTGGCAGCTGATATCTTGCCGTGCGACCAAAGCAATCAGGGTGACACCTGCAACTGTCTATGCCATGTCTCCTGGGTGCCCCAGCAGTGATTCAGCCGGCATTTGTGTGACCACAGGTCCAGTCCCAACAATTACGACACTACGGTAGTTAACCAGCAGAAGAAGAAGGTGTATAATGGGCAAATTGCTCGAGGTTACTTCATACCATGGACCTTTACAGTCAGGATTCCGCAACCCGCAATGGAATCAGCTATGCTGGCCAGGCCTCCGTTTATGTCACAAAATGAAATTTGAAGTTCATTCGCATGAAGAGTGGGTGGATCCAAGGTGAGAACTCCCCCTACAGTGCTCGTTATCTATACCCAAAGTAGAAAAATGTTCTCCACCTGGAACCACGCTTAAACATCCTGAGCCACACAGACAGGGCCCCTTAGTCCTTTTCCAAGCGGCACGCCATATAGGAAGCTCTGCATACCATTCCAGTCAGCCCACAGCATTAGCTTGGAAGCATGCAGCAGGGTACCACACCTTGAATGGTCACGAGCGTTCAATAGCGTAGATATAATAGGTGTGCATCTTACAATGGACCGTTTCCCATTTCTAGGCAGGACTCTTCGAGCCAGTGCTTTTATTTATTTTTCTCGCACAGCTTGCTGGGACTTGTAGTCCCATTCTTACAATGGAAAAAACAAAACTACAAGTTCCAGCATGCAATTGGAAGCAAAAACCAGGACTTGCTCGAGGTGTCGTGCATAGAACTGGGAAACCTGGCAGGTAGGCCTTTTTTGGTGGGGAGGGGGGGGGTGAGTGCTCTGACCAGAGGACCCCCTCCACTTATGGACGTGGCTGATCTGCTTTGTATTGTGTTGGGTAGAAACGCTAGAAGCTGAATGGGGCATCGCACACTTTTTAAACCCATGAGCTGTGACTTTTCTTGCACTTGGTAAGTCTGAAGCCAGGTCCTGATAATGCACCCTCACCCCTGCTTAGGCCTCAAAAAAATGGGAGAGGGGAAAGGCAGAGAAATCCATGTTATGTGTTTGTACCGGTCACATTGGAGTCGGAGCAGAAAATGAAGACAGTAGGAGCTTCCCAGTACCACACAAAGTAGTGGGGGTGGGGTGCTTGGGTGCTGCAGCATAGTGGAGCAGCTATGATCTCACACACACACACATCTCTGCTGTGCTTTCAAAGCAAAAGGGGGGGCACTGGGACATGCAGAAGCGTTGCACCCGGGGGGGGGGGAATTTTTGGTGGTGCACTGGCCAGCGAGTGCAAGGGGGTGGGGGAAAGCGCCCCCTGGGTTATATCACACAGCGGGAGTAGCTTTGGGAACAGTTGCTGTCTGGGCCGCATGGGAATAGGGGAGGGGGTGTGCACAGAGGGGGATTGCCTAGAAGCGTGAATTAATTGCGGTTAATGATTTGGTTAGTCTGTCAGGAGGACGGGGCTAGTTTAGCAATGTTTTGTAAGCTTGGGTCTGTCACATTAAAGCAGCCTTTTCCATTAAACAGGTTTTACCGTGTTTTGTGCAGTTTCGCCCAAAGCCAGCGCCTGAATCACTGTACAGTCAGCAATACAAGAATAGGTATTCATGTGTATACAGTAAGACTATTCATTTCCTGTTTCATCTTTTTGGACCATAGCATGGTTAGAAATTGGCAGCCAGCCACGACAAGATTTGGCAGAGCCAACAATTTTAGCTTTTGTCTGGGCATGAGGTAGGCATTTTCCAGGCCCCGTCATGGCGGTAGTACTTGGCCAGAGGGTGGCAACAGCTGGAAAACGACGCGATTACCTGGGCATAGGACAGCAGTACTTGGCAAATGCCCATCTAATACCTTCACAGAAACCAAAATGGATGACTGTCAGTGCTGGTTTTTAACGGAACTTCAATGCAATTAACAGATGTAAATCAAGTGGCTGAGGGCACACTTGATTAAGACATTCTTAATATACCACTAACACATTTAAACCTGCAACTAAGGCACTAACTCTCAGCAGACTGCTTAGAAATAACACTGGCATGCAAACGTTTGATACTGCTTGAAAAGCTCACTCAAAGAGATCCCAGGAGAGAGTGCTTTGGCAGGAAGGGGTAGGTTGTGGGTGGGGATGGCTATAGGGCAGTCAATGAGTGGGTAAACAAGCAAACCCCTACAAACAGTGTGTCCCTCCTCACTAATCCTCACCCTCCTATCTGTACTCCAATGCAAAATATCAGCTTTTATAAGCGCCACATAACAGCCAAAACTAAAAATGGTATCCAACATTATACTCACATCGTGAACACTGTTGGATTTGATTGAAGTAAAACACAACATAAAACAGGTTCAGGCCAAAATAGACGAATGGTTAATTCAATAGGTCGAGTGAGGGTCTTAGTCCAAAACCTCTGACGAGCCGCAGGGTGGCGAACACTGCATGATTTAGACTGATATCTTCCCGTAGACCACTCGGGGGGGTGCAGGCACCGGATTAGTTAGTCAAATAGCTATACATTTATATTGTAGTTAAGAATTCTTTAAACATTTGTTTGTGCTGCTAAATTTTGTTTTTAGTTCATAAAACAGTGAAAATATCACTCTCTACTAGGTTGGGGGCCTCATACATGTATTTGTATTTATTTGAAGAACACAGATGTTAGCGATTTCGATCAGTAAGGGATGCCTGTACAATAGAACAAATATAAGAACAAGTGGTGAGCCAGTTTATGAGTTTATGAGCTTAAGAAAGCGGGACATTAACCAAGGACAAAAAAAATATAATATCTATCTCGAGGAGAGGGGCGCACTCCAGTTCCATATTTCCAGGATTTTGAAGGGTGGAATCTTCAAGACCTGATAGGGTGCTGCACCGAGGGGACATATGCCCTGCTTTGGAGTGCCTCACTGCAGGCTACCCCCCCCTTTCTCCATTGTGGGATAGGGCGTGAGCTTTTCCTTGCTAACCTGATGACTACATCTACCAGAAGCCTTTGCAGCAGAAATCATCATTGATTATCATCACCTGCACTTGCTGTGAGCTGCAAGTTAAGACTGCCTCCCTGATGACGTGTAAGAGCACAGAAATCGGTCGGAGGAGAACACTAGTGGCTGAGAAGGTTGTGCAGGGATATATATAACAGGTGATCTACAAAAGGTAACATTAACCTAAAGGGGCAGTGATTCAAATTAAAGAGGCGTAATATAAAAATATCCAAAATTAAATTAAGCATCTCTGGGCAGAGTGGTCTGGTCATTTGGATGGGGGAAGAGGATAGCAGGAGCTACCTCTTTAGAAATGAAATGAAGTTGAAATAGTGCTTTGAAGAGATCCACAGTTGGGCTGGCTTTGAACGTAAAGGGTAGCGGGTTCCAGTGGAGCGGGGCTAGTAGGAAGAAAGAGCAGAAGCGTTAGGAGGCATGGGACAGTGAAGTTAAGAGCAGAGGCAACAAAATGGTGAGTAAACAGATGTAATCAGATAGGTACTGATGAGCAAGACCATTAATAGCCTTGTAGACTGGAAGGAAGTTAAAAAAGGACCAGTTGTGCATGAAGAGCTCAGCAGGTTCAGCGCTCGCTGCTGCGATCTGAGCATGAACTGTAGGTCGCAGGTTTGAATCCCGGCAAGGCCAACTCAGTCTTTCATCCTTTCGAGTTCGATAAATAAGTACCAATTTCGGTTGGGTGATATTGTATGTAAATATGTGCTCTGTAAAGTGCTTTGGATTAAGGCGCTATATAAATAACACATTATCCTCAGAAGTGGGGGAGCCTCTGGGTACATTGTAAAGAGTGTGGGTAGCAAAGTTAAGAACTTTATCTAGATGGAGGAAGAAGTAGAGAGGAAGTACAAGGAGTAGACTCGAAAAGTGGTCAAGTATGCTGAGCGCACATGGGGAGATTATAGAGTTTTCATAGACGATTTCCCAAAGGAATAACATGTGTAGTGTAAGAAACCGGCTGAAGGAAGAACTTGTCCCGTTGATAGAGTGAGGCATCCACTAATTATCCCTCACACCAGACTCCACTTGACTGCGTTTCCTACTATAAAAGGTGTGGTTCTACACAGGTGAGAGCAATCTGGAAACGTTCTTTGGACCAGAGAGCAGCAGAGGAGAACGGTGTGCAGGAACGCTGGCACAGTGTTTGTGAGGGGCTGCATCGTGGCTAGGGAAGCGTGTCTCCAGAGAGCCAGAGCGAAGCACCCTGCAGGCTGCTGTTGGCGGTCAGAACGTTGCTCGCTCCCTTGGGACCTGTGCCGGCGAGACCCTGACCCCAGGCCCGCACAACCAGAAGGGACCGCTTGTCACTGCGTTGTTACACGGGTGAGTCTCGTGAAAGAGAGACAGACTCAGGCACATGCGTCTGACTGAAGCGGAGCGGGCGAAAGGAGTGCATAAAGTTGAACGGAGCTCAAAAGATGAAAGAAATGAAAGGAAACTAGAAAAGCAATATAGATTGAAAAAATAGTGACAAGATCAAGAAAAGTAAGAGAAAGCAAGAAAAGCAAAACGCGCAAGGGGAACGAAGTGAAAGAACTGTAATAAAGAGGGTGCGAATGACCAAAACACGAGGGAAGGATGCAAGCGACCTGGCAGAGTGGAAAGTGTGCAAGTGTGCACAGGAAAGCTGCAAAACGTGCCAGTGGGCGCAGAAAGGTAAAGAGTGCATGTGTGCACGGGAAAACTAAAGACGGTTCCAGTGGGCACAAGAAGGTGAGGAAGGTGCTAGTGTGCAGGAGAAGAAAAGAAAGATGCCCGTGGGCACGAGAAAGAAGCCAAGAAAACAGAGGAACAAGAAGGGGTGCATAAAGCCCCTGAAAGCAAAAGGTTAAGAGAAGGAAATGAAAGGGGGTTAAAGCTTGGAGTGGGTGCGCTTAGGAGAAGCAAAGAACCTGGCATTTTCGAAAGTCTCTGATGCTACCCCTTTGAGAGAACTGTGTATGAAAGAAAGGTACATCCTGACAAACTGAACTCGTGTTTTGAAACTCAAAAGAGGCCTAAGCTCGGAGAAGGGAACCCTAAGAGGCCTATCAAGGTGGAATATTGATTATTTTGTATGACTGAAGGAATTGAAGCTTGGGGAAGGGAACCCCGAAGCATTAAATACATTGTTTGAACTATGTAGAAGGCCCTATGAACAGTTCCTTTTTGATTGAACTCATTCTTTTGAAGCTGACCAACCTACAACTGATGAGAAGACCACCCAAAACCAATTCTGGTTTTCCTATTTTTGTTGTACCACCCCTTTTTGATTTGAAAGACTTCCTAACACATTTCTGTCAAAGTGTGAGGGCAAGCATAGTACACAGACAGAATTTTATTTTGGACTTCCAGACTGCGACAGCCCTTAGAAACATCAGTTAAGAGAACTATGCCTTTAGTGTTAGGGCCAGTTGAGCATTACACCAACCTAGGAACGTTGGTAAATTAAAGTTTCTTGAATGAATATCCGAGTCTGTGTCATCCTTGATACCATGCCTGTCTCACAGTGAGCAGGATAGTGTTGTTCAAATAGAGTCATGAGCGAACAGTGAAAGTCAGAAAAAGCACAGTCCATAGAAGAGGCATGAATACAGGAGAGAGAGAAGAGATGTCCTCATATCAAGAGAAGGGGAATGAGTCCTGCCTGAATTTCCTTTTAGTTATTGAAGAGGGGGTGAGTAGGGGTGGAGGGACCAAGATGTTAAAGTGAACAGAGGGAAAAAGGGGGTTGGGGGAAATCAATGCAGATGTCAGAAGAGGAGAGTAAATTAGGTAGAAAAACAAGGACATGAGAGTTCCCACCAGAGCAGGTAGGCTGGTCGTAGAGGTAGTAAACTCAAGTGCTCAGAGGGGGGAGTTAAGTTCAAGGCAGGTGGGCCGCAGAGGGCTTAGGAAGGTTAAGTCCCCCAGCATAACAATGGGATGTTGGCAGAAAATGGCTCAAGGAGAAGCTTCAGATCAGGGAAGGAGTTGGGGATCAGTGGGTCGATATAGAGCCAGAACAGTGAGAGTAGAAGGAGGGAGGAGTTGAATAGTGGCATATTCAAAAGAGGAGGAGGTGGTGTCAAGACTGGAGTAGCGGGCATTGTCTAGGGCCTTATTCATTTCATTTTCTCATTTTCTTTATATAGTGCCTTTCACCATAATTATGGTCCCAATGCGCTTTCGGTGGTACGCCCTTGGACGGACCGGGATTCAGAAATTTGGGGAACAAATTTGGGGAGGTGCTATTATGCGTGTGTACGGTTCAGCCATTATAATTATGCGGGGTGGCCAATACCCTGGTAGTCACCCATGTCTAAATGAAGTGTTTATGGGTGCAGCAGATGAAAATATACTGGACTAAGGGGTTGGGGGAGATTGTATTTAAGGTTATAGAGAGTTATGTGGGAAGCTACAGTTCCAACATTTGCCGTTAAAAGTTGCTTCATTCTTATGGCAGAGAGGTGCAAGTGTGTTTTTATTGTATGTGTGTGCTATGTGTGTGCAGGGTGTGTGGAGTGAAGCTGTGCTTTCCATTAAGTTGCTAAGGAGAAGTGTGGATGCATAGTATTCGTGCTCCGAGAGGTTCTAAAAGAGTGATTGAAATTCCTAGTTCCTTCTAGCGCGAGAACAAGGACCCCATTTCATGATTATGTGCTGCGGCCTGGCCTACAATCCTGTGCTGTGGCGTTAACTGCTGTGCCAGGCCTGAGCGATGGGTCAGTGTTAGGCAGAAACCTGTGCAGTTCCCTTGGGGACCACTGCAAAAGATTTAGGACTAAAGGTGTTGGCAGTAAACCCACTTGGTAGCAGTCTGTACCACCCAGATTTACCTGGTAGCTGTGGCTGAGCAGTCAGACTTCCCTCAAGAAGAGTTAGGCAGTATGCAAAGTATACACAATAGGCACTCAGATACAATAGCACAAGCAAGCACTGACCAGAGCTTTGGTATCAAGGTATATAATTATTTATTTAAAAACACACTTATTGAAACATTCCAGCACTATTATTGTAAATCACTCTAAACACAAATACTATTATTATATATACACTCCTTATTCCTTATCAGACAAGTCTTAGTTAACACCACTTATTTCCAGACAGAGGTGAGTGCTTAACTATAGATGGCACTCCAATAAACGAAAAAGGGAGGGAAAAAGGCAGAATGTAGGAAAATACACCACACTAATACTTAGGAACTCTTAAGCAAGGCAGGAAAGTCAAACGTTACTCGTGAGCCAAAGTCCATCGGTCGGGCCCACTCTTGGAGAGAGCAGGTCACAAATGCACCCAAGATCACACAATGACAACAAGCTTAAAAAGTCTTGCAGGGAGTTCAGAAAGGTTGTAGTTAGGTTTCAGAAAAGTTTAGCCAGGGTGTCCCAGGCTAACCCGGGGTCGAAACCCGGGGGCTAAATCTACCCCGTACAGTCGGTTGCAAGGGAAGCCAGGCGGAACACGGCACCTTATGTGGAAAGGATCCTCCAGCGGGGGCAGTTGTTCCTGGCAGCGGTTGCAAGTCGCGGCGTCGTCCAGAGGAAGGGAAGATCTCGACTTGGAGGAAAGATGAAGGTCGTTGCACTGCCAGGGAAGAAACCAGCCGCAGAGTTTTCCGGTTAAAGGTACTACCCTTTTGATTCACGGTAGTGGTAAAACGTGGCATCCCGGTTGCCGGGGTGCTTGGCACAGGCAAGGCGGCCACGAGATGCTCCAGGAAGCGAAAAAGGAAGCAGACTGGTTATCCCCACCAGTCGAAGGAAGAAGACTCTCCGGGCTGGAGATCTCCTCTGTCGTTGGGAAGTGGTGAGACGGTTCAGCAGGGCTCCACCGGCGGTGTCGTCGTAGCAGGTCGGCTCAGCTTCTCCCTCGTCGGATTCTTAGGTCCTGTGGTGACTTCTAAACTTCCAGTCCCCAAAGCCCTGCTTTTATGCAGAAAACCCACATTCACTCAGCCTAGCTGTCACTCAAACATGCTAAGTGGTGAGCTGGCCGGCTCACCACTTGGGCCAATCAGGACGGAGTGCGACTTGAGTTGCCTAGGCAACTCATCCAGGGTGCCTAAATCCCCCTCCACCCCTCCTAAGAACCCCAGACAGAGTGGCACCACTTTGGAGGGCTTCTGTGGAGAAGCCCGCCAAAAAGTGGAACAAAGAGCTCAACTTGGGTTGGAGTCACAGAAGCGAACACAAACGCCATTTTAGAACTGAGCTCTGGCAAAAAATACCAACCGGAGAATTAATATTAAATAAATAAACCGGCGGTATGTATGAGGCTAAATTAATTAAATAATTAAAGTTGGTAGCCTCGAACAATGGGAAATCCCATAGGGATATATTCGCGATATATAAAAAGTAGTATCCACTGCCACCAGCCAAAACTCCATCAGGGGGGACGGAGACGTGCCCCCTCAACTAACAGACCCCGGGGCAATTGAATTGCTCCGGCCAGTACGTCCACAATATGATGGTTTGTACTGGTTCTGTTCAGAATTTGAGACTAGTAAAGTCAATGGTGACTTTACATGCCCTGGGAGACAGTAGTCAGTCCCGGGGTATGGAGTCTATACTGGGGGGTCACTATGACACCCCTGTGTTACTGCACTGAGGGTGCTGTGTAACACACATCACAAAAACACATGAAGCCATATGGAGTAAAAGACCCCATAGTCCATTAAACACATCTAGAATCAAAGAGACACACTGAAATCATGTCCAAGAGTGAGGGTAAAAGAGTCTCACTCTTGGCAGGAGAAAAAAATAAACCCCAAAAATCCAGCAAAGCTGCTGGGGGACTCACTAGGTTAGGAAATTCAGCCTAAACAGAGAATTCTCCCTAACAGTCAGTGGAGCCAGATTGTGCTCCTTCAGCTTGGCTGGCTTGATATTCTCAAGGAGTAATTTAAGTGCAATTCATTGCCACCCTCCAGGCCCAAAAGGTTTGATTACCTGGTCTAGTGTCAGGTTTGTTTTAAGTGCAAATTGCTGGAGTGACTACTCAAGTCCTCCATGAGTGCTTAGCATTCCACACTGAGGGTGGATGGCAGAAACAAACTATTGAGGAAGAAGAGACTAGTGGCTGATCGTGTGGTCTGGGGGGTGGGAGGGACAGCCAGGTTTTAAGGGCTTTCCTGAAAGCTAGGTGATCCTCTATGTGGCGGAGCCAGAGGGGGTATGGGTGGGGGGGGAGGAGTTCCAGAAAGTGGGTGCAAGGACAGAGAAACAGGCCCTCCTAATCTGGAGAACTTGAATGGAGGGAATATCAGGAGGTGTGCATAGCCTGATCTGAGGATTCTGGAGGGGTGGTAGGGGGAGAGCTTGTTTTGGATAAATTCCAGCCCTTTCTTTTCGATTGCACAGTGGGTAATGCACATGGCCTTGAAAGAGGCTAGAAGACTGATCGGCAGCCAGTCCTGAGCGCTGGGGAGGTATGTTCTCTGGGGAAGAGAGCAAGGAGGAGCCTAGATGCAGATTTTTTAACCCATTGGAGCTTTCGCATTTGGTATGTTGGCGTACCTAGGTAAAGAGTAGTCTAGTCACGAGAGGATGATGGCCATGATTGCAAATACTCTATAGGAGTAAGAGAGATAGGGAAAAATCCACCTGAGGATGCAGAGGTGGAAGGTGCACGATCTGGAGACACTATTGATGTGGCAGGAAAGGATCAGGTCTGAGCTGATAGTGCATCCTAGGTTTTTGACAGAGGGGGATACAGTTGGGGCGGGACCTAATGAGAGTGGCCAAGGGATAGGTTGGGGAAGGAGAGCAGTTTTGCCACAGATTAGGATTTCTGTTTTTCTAGGGTTGAGGAGGAGGTGAATGTGCGTCATCCAGAAAGGCAGGAGGCGAGGTCTGGAGGGGGTTGCCGAGGGGAAGTTGGGAATATGGAGGATGATCTGGGTATCATCTGTATAGTTGTAGAAAGTGAGGTTGTGGGAGGGGGGAAAGGAAAAGGTTGAAAAGAGGGATGGAGGCAGACTCCCTGGGGGCCTCTGGGAGGGGGGTAGAAGAAGGGATGATTTGGAAGTAGTCTGAGAGGAAGGAGGAGATCCATCTGAGGGTGGAGCTCCTTATGCCAAGGTCAAAAAGTCAGTTTGTGAGGATGGAATGGTTAATCGTGTCGAAGGCTACTAAGAGGTCTAGGAGGATGAGAGCAGCACAGCTCTCAGTCTGCTGTTCTTTTCAGGTCATCACACATAAAGACCAGGGAGGATTCTGTCCATGGAGGGGTCTGAAACCAGACTGGGCAGGGACAAGAAGACTGTGTGCCTCGGTGAAGAGGCTGAGCTGGGAGTAGGCAGTGCGGTTTAGTAATTTGGCTATGAAGTAGTTGTTGGAGAAGGGGCGGTAGTTGGACGGGACAAGGGGGTCAAGAGAGGGCTTTTTTAGGAGTCGTTTCACATGAGAGGTTTTATGTTCAGGTGGGAAGATACCCGATGTCAGAGTGGTTGATTATGGATCTGGCGAGGGTGCCTGTACAGGTGGAGCAGAGGATTTTTTAGGAGGGCTTGTGGGCACGGATTTCCCGGAAAACCCGAGGGCCGGTTATTGAAGTGAAGCTTTGAGAACTCTGGAAGGGAGATGGCCGAGAAGGATGTGAAAAAGGTCTGAGTTTGGGCCACAGGAAGTGGGGCTGTCAGTATAGGGGGGGGCAGGGTTGCTAGTTTAGTATGGATGATGAGTTCCTATCAATGACAGTGCCTGGGAGACGATGGGCAGGGAGGAAGAGCAGAGGGGGGCCTTGAAATCAGAGATAATCTTGTCAAGTCCTTGGCATGAGTTGTTTGATTTAGCAATGCAGGAGGTGTAGAAGGCATATTTGGCTAACCTGATTTCTAATCTGTAGGATCTTGTCTGCCTAGCCAGAGTGGCTTTGTTTTGGGAGAAAGGGTTGGTCCGCCAGTGTCGTTCCAGGCAGTAGTTGAGGAATTTGAGGTGAGCATTGCACCACCTGGGGAAGGGCCTGTGAGGTTGGATGGCAGTTTTGTGGGTGTTAGGGGGCACAAAGCATCTGAGAGCTATTTGTCGAAGAGGTTTGGGGAAGGGGTAATTCCCTGGATGGGGAGATTGGGCAGGGAGGAGAGTAGGGCGGAGGAGAGTTCGGGGCAGAGGATTACCTTGTTCCAGAGCAGGATTCTGGGGGCGGCAGAAGGGGGGGGAGCAGATGGCAAGGTGTCACAGGAGTCAGGGTTTGAGAAGAAGATAGCAGAGTGATCAGTCCAGATGAGAGGGCGGATGAGGGACGAGGAGATCAAGTTGGACGAGCTGAGACTACATCTAATGTGTGACCTGCAACGTAGGTGAGGCCTGATATCAGTTGGGACAGATTAATGGCTTCCATGTTGTCAATGAGATGGCGGGTCATGGGACTGGAGGGGGTGTCGAACCAGATGTTTACATCCCAGAGAACAGGGAATGTTGGGTGACAAAGAAGTATGACTGATACAGTGTCAGTCAGGGAGTCTGCAAAAGTCCCATCATAGGCGGGGGGCCTGTAAAGGAAGAGGAGGCTTAGGAAGAAAGGGGGGAGGATTGGAATTTTACTAATAGGGATTTGCAGTCATCACTGCAGGGTTGTTTATCAACATGTAACAATGTGAAGAGGGGTTCGTGGAAGATGGCTATTCCCCCTGCTCTGCTGGCTCTGTTGTGGGTGATGAGGGAATAGCCTGGTGTGGAAGGCCTCGTGTGCAGAGGGGATGAAGTCAGAGAACCAGGTTTCAGTGATGAAAAGGACGTCAGGGTTTACATCGGGGATAAGGTCAAAGATCATGCGTTTGTTTTTGGTGACTGATCTGGTGCTGATGAGAATGTAATAGAGGCGGAGAATGGGGCAATGTGCAGAGCTGGAGAGGGGTGTGGATAAGGAAGGAGATGCTGCAGGGGTGGCATGGGTGGAATATGAAGAAGGGAATGGAGAAAGAGGGGAGAAGAAGAGTGGATGGACAGGGTTGAGCAAAAGGGGGTAGGTGTGTAGCAGAGAGGGGAGGAAAAGGGTCGCTGAGAAGGAGGTGTGAGGAGTGTGGCTGGTCTCTGCTGAGGATACAAGGTCTTTTGCACCTGGGCCGGTGGGAGGCTGCAAAAAAGGTGAGTGGGTGAGGGTGGGAGGGTCTGCAGAGTGCAGAGTTTTGGCCAAGGATGAGCAGGCTTCACTTAATTAATCGAAGGTTGAGTGCCTAGGCGATGGCCAGGAGGGAGTGGGAAGATGGTGGTAAGGGCAGGGGTCAAGGGGGGGCGAGTGAAATTGGGGTGCGGGTGTAATCGGGGAGACAGAGGATGGACAGTGTTGGGGAGGGGTTTAGACTAGTAGGAGAGGGTGGAGGGATGGAGTTGAGGGGGAAGATAGCAGGAGGGGGTGGGGGCAGCAGTGGATTAGAGGTCTTGTGGTCCTGACCGGCAGGTGCCAGGGGTGTCTGGGTGAAGGTAGGGGGGTCAGCTGAAGGGGAAACTTTGGCCAAGGCTGCACTGAGGGAAGGGAATGCTGGGTGTAGGACAGGAGGGGTTTGGGCAGGACGAGTAAAGGGGGAGATGGACAGGGGCGGACATAGTGGGGGGGGAGGTTGATTGGTTGGCCTGGGCAATGACCAGGGAGCAGGTGGGGGTGTTGGGCAGGGTTGGGATGGTGCAGGATGTCTTGCAGAGTGGGGAGAGGAGGAGGTGGAGGTGTCAAGGTAGGAGGGGGGACGGATGGCAGGATAGGGGACAAGGAAGAAGGGATAGGCTTCCAATTCCTGAGGTGCCAGAGGGCTCCTCTGGCCTTGGAATTGTTGGAATTCATGGTTGAAGGTTAGTTGCAGGAAAGTGGACTGGCTTCAGGGTTAGATGGGTTGCATGCAAAAAATATGGTTACCTTGTAAAATAAGGCTGGATGCCGAAAGATGGCTCCTTTGAACAATTACGCTAAGTGTAAGATGTTGCTAGCTGACAAAGAGGACTAAAGGCGAGGTAGGCTAACTCACACAGGTAGGCCGAGTGCAGAGTATGGCTATTTTACACAAATAGGTTAAGTGCTGTTAGTGTCTACCTGGAAACAAATAGGCTAATGCAAGGTAACGCTAATTTACACAAATAGGCTTAATGTAGAAGGGTAAAAAATGGAGTCATGGGCGCCCCTCTATGAGAACGAACACAGAAATAATTGCCTGTTCTTTGGGAAGGTAGGCACTCTAGAGTCCTCAGCCACACTTTAGCTCACTGTACCTTTCATAGATGGGAAATATCCATTTGCATAACAGTTTTTGTCAGTAGAAGGGGTATGCCTTAGACCAGTAGGCTGTGTAGAGAAGAAGCCAAGTACCCCCCATCAAAAGCTCCGCCCCATGTTGCCTATATGCTGTGAGACATGTGCAGTACCAGTGAAGAAACCTATACCGCAAAGAATCATGGAAGTAAGGTACCCACTAAGGAAACCATATATGCATTCACGAAAATACAATGGCCATTTGAATGAAATCCCGGAAGAAGTGTGAAAATGAGTGAGAAGGAAGACTGGTGACGTCATGAAAAGCAGAGTTGACGCGCCCAGAAAAGATTCGGAGGCGAAAGAATAAATATTCTATGATATCTAAGGAGGAGGTGGTAAAGATGAGCAACATTTCGGGCTCGACATGAAGATGCTCATGCTACAGAAATAACAAAAGAAAATGCAGTCATTTTACAATTGTACAGACGCAGTAACTCAAGCAGACAAAGCAATCGTAAGGCTGGCTATCTAGTGAATAGATTGCGGTGATGCGTCAATGTATATGCATAGGAATGCATGAAATATGGATGTTCCATAACACTTTAGCAGAGTCTGGACACTGTGAATAGAAAGGCTTTTTCATTGTGGCGCAGTTGGAAAACAGCTAATGGTGGAGGTGAAATCAAGAAAGGCTTGGCTGACCCAGCACCAAGAAGTCAAGGCTACCGTGAGCCTGGGTGTTCATTCAGTAGTTGCAAAAGTGAGAAAAGAACAGGCCCCTGTCTGAGGTGGGGTGGAAGAACACTGAAGACGTCAGAAGTTCATCATTTAAAAATATTTAATACAACAAAAAGCTCAGAAACGTGGTCTTCAGTCATATGGTCAGATGAAAATAGATATTTGGTCGAGCGACACTGAAAACAAGAGAAAGTATGCCTATACTTGCTTTTATTCTCAGGCATGGAGAACATTTCCAAGGCCAAGTTCAAAGCTTAATTGACTGGCAGACTGTAAGAGTGATGATGGATGTCAGGCTAATTGGGTGGGAAGCTATAGTCAAGACCAGCCAACTAGCACCTGGGTGCCAGCCTGCATGCTGTTAGCGTGTGTGGAATATTACAAAGCGGTACAAGGGTGCCAACCAATTGTAGAGGGCCGCGTACCAAAGAGCCCTATAGCTTGAGAACCAATTAATCTTTGTGTAATTTGTGACGATACAGATGACATTTACTAGAGGAGGGCTTAGGTGCTCACCTGATGTTAGAGACACAATCACTATCCCCGTGAAGTATGGAACGTATACTTAGATGTTCCTTTTAAGCCCATCACTTTCCCAAGTAGGTGTTTGTAGTTTGCCACATATATTGACGTCAATGATGATGAGTTTTTACTATATAAATTGTGTTTTTTTATTAAATTCGCTGGGCGACTCGAGAGAGCGTCTGATGATGTCGGTTGTACTCCCTGTTTTTTTGGACAATTGCAAATAAAACAGACCAACTTTTGCCAACTTCCTGAGTCGGTCTGATTATTGATATTGGAGTAAATCATCCCCATCCATCTCAAAGTATTGTTACCTTGTCTTAAAGGGCCCTGTAGCTATACAGGTTCAGCTGTATGTAAGCTAAGGTTACATTTACACAAATTAGGCTAGCATGCAAGAAAAGGCCTGATAACACTGATAACTAAAACAGGCAATTTACTTGAAACCAAATAGGCTACATGCAACACGTGTATACCTTAGGCAAGGAGGGCGAGTGCAAGAGGGGGCTAAAATTGCACAATTTGGCTGAATGTGAGATAAGGCTAACTAACACAGACAGGCTAGATGGGAGAGGAGGCCTAACTTAATAAGTGCTGCGATACCTCAGGGCACTAATATATATATATATATATATATATATACACACACACAATTAGGCTAAATGGGAGATAAGGCCGATTTACATTAATAGTCTTGATACAGTAACTACCGCTGGAGGGCTGGATATACAATTACAGAAGTGGGTACAATGCAAGCAGCTTTGTGATGATTAGATAATAAGAGTGGTAGGGTTTTACTGGAGTGCAGTCATTTCTTCACTCCCCGCCCACACCACATTTACCTTGTCAGTCGCTGCTGGTTGACTGAAGCAGGTTTCCCAGGAGAACGCGGGCAAACACGGAGTCGAGTTGCTTCTTCGGGAGCTGCCCTTTGCCTTGTGGTTCTTAGCCACAGGCTGCCCTGGAGGCTTGTGTTAAAAAGGGGCAACCAGGCCCAATCAGAGGGCAGGGCCAGGGTGGGAGGCGGTTCGGGGTAGAGGGAAACAGGAAGAGGGCTGTGGGAGTGCAGAGACACGCAGCAAAGTGGCAAGATGGGCAAATTAAACAGAAATTGGCAGCTAATGTGGGCAAAAGGAGCAGAAAGCTCAAATCAAACTGCGGGCACCTGCAGAGGCACTCACCAGGTCAAGTGCGGCAGATGGAAACACCCAGAGGGTCTTGCCGCCTCGCATGAGCTCCTTGTGGCTTTTTCCATCTGCCGCACCTGACCTGTCGAGTGTCTCTGATGTGCCTGCAGTTTGATTTCAGCTTTGTGCTCATTTTGTGCCTGCATTGGCTGCTTATTTCCATTTAATTTGCCCATCTCGCCACTCTGCAGCGTGTCTCTGTGCTCCCACAGCCCTCTTCCTGTTTCCCTCTTCCCCCCAGCCCGCCCGACCCCTGATTGGGACTGTTAGAAACCCCCGAGGGTCTTACCCCCTCGCTTGAACTACTCGTAGCTTTTTCCAATGGACACCAGGCCCAAATCAGGGGTGGGGCGGGGTGGGGGAAGAGGGAAACAGGAAAGGGGGCTGTAGGAGCGGAGAGACAAGCTACAAAGTGGCGAGACGGGCAAATTAAACATGTACCATAGGGCCTACCGAATCTATACAACTTTTCTCTGTGTGTTTTAGTTGACACATATGAACTAGAAGTGAATTAAATCTCCCCTCGTCTGCATATCTGAGGTTTGGGGGATGGGGAATCACATCTTACAGTGTCCCTCCCCATCTAGAATCCATTATCATTTTGGGTGGGTCGCTTGTGTTAGGTGCTCACTTCAGACAGGGAGGAATCCTGCAATTTGCAAGTTGAAACCCCAATTTGTACTTCATCCATCTGAGGTCAATATACCAAGTACCATTAAAATGGGTAATAATAATTTTCAACAACTGTTATTGCAGCACTAAGAAGTGTGAGGAATGCAGCATGAAATGCTATATAAAAACACAAATGAGGCTGCCTCTCTGCCACTTCCCCATCTCTATGACAATCGTTAACCCGCCCACCCTACAACAAATACTTCTTGATCTGAAACACCTGGACAACACAAGATATCCAACAAGCCAGTTATAGGCATTTACTTATCACACAATTTCCACCAATAGTCTTCCTGGCACTTGACGTGCCATGATGTACATTTTGAAACATCTTCCTGAAGAGCGGGTCTTCAAGGCTTGCTAGAGCCCTGAATGGTCGCCTAATACATGACTGAGAAACAGAAGCAGAACACAAGGTCAAGCTGCTCGCACTGAAACATCTCTACGAACACAGCAGACTCAGTAAATAGTTAAAAAAATGGGCCAATCATAATGAACTGCGCGAGCAGAGTATTGCACATGGAAGAAGAGCCTATATGATGACAGGGTCTAGAAGAATTTGAATTCATTTGAAGAAAAGTGATGTTGTTTTTCGATCAGAAATGGCTTACAATAACACATTTACAGACGTTGGAGCCATCACCCGGAAGGATGCCTGCACAACAGCGGGCAGATGGGAATAAGTGGTGAGCTAATTTATGAGAGTGTAAACAAATTGGGATATAGACCAGGGGCAAGTACAACAGAAGACATGTGACTTACAAAAGGTAATATTAACCTGGGGGAGGGGGGTTCACACTAAAGAGGAATACTGTACACATGCACAAAATGACATTATGCAACACTGGGAGGAGTGATGGGGTGGTGGGGAGTAAGGGGCCGGGCGAGCTCCCCCTTTAGCAAGTATGCAAAGTTTAAAGATGCAGAGGGAATTGCATTGTACTCAGTTTTGGTAGCCAGTAGGAAACATGCCAAAATACCCCCTTTCATTGGAGAGGTGCTAACCCAGTCCTGTTCTGTTCCCCTTGTATTCTGGGATTTGTAGTTATGGATTTTCCCCATTCAAAATCCAGGTCTCTCATAAAACAAAGAAGAGAAACAGGACTAGATCATCTCATGAACGTAACGAGGTGGGCTGGCATGTAAGCAGTAAACAGTACAGTGCAATGAGGGTCTGCAGACCCGCTTTCAAAATGAAGCGTCTTACTAGGAAAGTGCTGTGTTCTGAACACTTCTCTAGCTATCAGAACAGTCACAGCCACTGTTTGTGAGGCAGGACAAAAGACATCCCAAAGCCAGACCCCACAATTCCCACTTGCTGTAGGATGCTGATAGGATTAAGGCACTGAGACGGTCACCATCGGACGAAAGTCAACCCAATGTTGAAAGAAGAACATGCTCTGCCCCAATGCAGTTTCCATGAAGAGGAGCACTTCTGCCAAGTGATCCTTACACATGTGGAGCCTCGTCACCCATCATGTGTTAGAACATCGGTGATCATATCACTCTGTTGCAAGATCTTCTTAAATCATTATATTTCAATGGTACCAAATCAACAGCTGACAACGGATGGCCCTAGACGAACTTGAGCAGGTCTAGAAGTGCAAAGATGATCCTACAATAGATGCATCTGTGTTCCTAATCTCAGATGTACATGTCCAAAACTAGAAGCGGACCCAGCAGATCATTTATACACCTCCAAATATCAAAATGTGTGACATCACCTTTCATAATCGGCTCATTTAAAAACAATGCTGGCAGCATATTCTACCCTAAAGCCTCTGAACATCCTTTCTAGACAGATCCAGGCAATAGATAGGCAACACATGTGGACCAACCTCGGTGGACCTGTTCTACCGATGTGCTTTCCCCACAATGTACCCATCACCACCATAATTAGGCATTCAAAAATATTAAAATAATATTGTAGGGAACTCCTCCAGTCCAATGTTCTATTCAATACACATTGAGTACTCTTCCACCTTGCAAGTGTTTCAATTGATACTATTTTTCAGTGGATCTTACCATTTGTTTTTATGACACATGGGTTGGAAATCTACTTAAAACTGGACAGTTGACAGCAAACCGTATTTTAGATCAAATTAAAAAAGATACAGGTCCCATACCTGAACTATTTCCAGCATTTCGGATTTACTGATGTATCCGTTCCCATCCAGATCATACATGCTGAACGCCCACTTCAGTTTCTGCTCGAGTTTACCCCGGGAGGTCACACTCAACGCGATGATGAATTCTCGAAAGTCTATTGTCCCATCACCATTTGCATCAAACGTGCGGAATACGTGCTCTGCAAATTTGGAAGCATCCCCATAAGGGAAAAAGTTCCCATAGATTTTCTTAAACTCCTCCATTGATAAATGTCCGCTTGGGCAATCCCTCAAGAAACCCTTGTACCACTCCTGAATTTCATGCTCAGTAAAGTCTGTGCTTTCTAGTAAGTCCTGCATGACCTCAGGACGCAATTTGCTGTTTTGCTTCCCCATCTTGCGTTGTTAATATTATCTGTGAATAGAGAGAAAAAAAGACAGTGAATTCAGTATGATCAATACTCTTGTTTTAAACACACATATCCTAAAATTAGCACCATAATTCGATTACATTAGGTGTGCCGTGGCGTTTGCTAGACCTAAGACTCCAATTAAGCAGAGAATAACATTTTGGATATCCAGGAAAGCACCAAGGTGGGAGAATAAACATGATAAATTAAAAGTCTGGACATTTTGTGATCAAATATAAACAATATTCATTGTACTCAGAGTACATTACTGTATATAACTTGCAATGAACTAGGCATTGTATTTATTCAACTTCTTGGTGACCCGGATCACGGAAATTCCTGCAAGGGATGACTGCATATGTTGTTTTAACTAGACATGTTCTGGTATTTTTTTTCTATTAAAAGCACTGTTGGTGGTAGTCGTGATGCTGGTGGTATATTCACATTCTTTGTGCACTTTAGGACGATTATCACTACGTGGTGGGCTATTTTAGCCAATATTTGGTTCTAGGGTGACAGACCTTTGCAGTTAGCGGCACATTGAATAACATACAGAAATGTATAATTGTTAGTTTTAATTTGCTTATTTGTTGATGCTTACAGTTGCGCTCCTGAGGAAGGGGAGTGTATCCCCGAAACGCGTTGAGCGATTGGTCTGACCTTTGAAAATAAAGAATCTTCATCAAAGCCAAAACAATTGTATTTATATTATTTTGGTTATGAAATAGGGTTGCCAAAGTAAGTATAAGTGCTCTTGAGAATATTGCTGTTGGCTGAATTATCAGCATTAAGGTGTGCAGGGAACGGGAGTGTCCAGAGATTGGAGCCCCTTTTTGTTACATTACTGTTTATGTCATAGTGCTGAAGGCACAGTGAGGACCAGCCACATACTATATCTCAGATGGTTTAAGTAACTTACCTGTAACTATTGTTCTCGGTCATGGGTCTGGCATGGATTCACATGCTCATGAATATTCCCCATCAGGCTGGGAATCTTTGGTAAAAGAGAAAACAGTTTAACTTGCACTTTAAAACTGTATTTCTCCTTATACCAATCACTGTCCTCTGGGTCAAAATGCCCCCATCCAATGACAGTCCTCTCCCTAAGCCCCGACTCTGGCAGTCATCTTCAGATTTGGTAAGCACGTAAAGTGGCAGTATCAAGAAGAGTCGCAGAGGGAGGGTTTGCATGTGAATCCATGCCAGACCCATGCTGGAGAACAAACTTAAACCTTCTCCAGCATGGGGTCTGGCATGGATTCACCTGCTCATGAATAACAAATACACAGCAGTACAACATTACAAAACCACAGGAGGTGGCAAGGCTCAACAGAAGCAATTAACACTTAACAGACACACCGTAAGCAAACAGGTTGTGTAGCACTACCTGGCTGACTCTGGACTCCTCCCTGGAATCCCGATCAACGAGGTAGAACTTTGTGAAGGTATGCTTGGACCTCCACGTTGCAGCCCTGCAGATGTCAAGCGGGGCAGACTAGAAAGAATGACGTCGTCACAGCAATCGCTCTGGTGCAATGGGCTCTCAGATGGCATAGCAGAAGCCGGTTCGCCAGCCGATGACAGTGCACGATGCAACTGGAGAGCCACCTTGAAAGAAAAGCCTTGGACAAGGCCTTCCCATGGTTCACAGGACCAAAGTTCACTAACAATTGAGAAGCCTTCCGAAAACTATTTGTGCAAGTTACTCAGAACTTCAAGGCATGAGCAACGTCCAGCGAGTGCAGGGCCCTCTCCGCCAGCGACAAAGGTGTTGGGAAGAAAACTGGCTCATTGAGGTGGAATTCCGATAGAACCTTTGGCATGTAAGAGGGCTGCGTATGCAATACCATCCTCAATTAATGGAAAGTCAGATACGGTTGCTTGCAGGATAGGGCCTGGATCTTGCCCACACGTCTGGCAGAGTGGTGATGGCCACAAGGAAAGCAGTTTGTGGGGCTGGATGCATAGGTTTGAAAGGTGCCCCCATGACCCTCGTCAGAACCACGTTGGGTTCCCAAGCCGGGGAAGGAGCCTTCACCGGCGGGAAAGAATGGAAAAGCCCCTTGAGAACTCCTTGATGAGTCTTTGGGACCCCAGCAAGGATCTTCCCAGGGATCTGGTGTAGCAAGAGATGGCCACTAGGTGTACCTTGATGGATGCGTGGTCCAGTCCAGATTTTGCCAAGGACAGCAATTATGGAAGGATCTGTGGAGCCATGACCCTCAGAGGGGTAATCTTCTGTGACCAGCACCACGTAGCAAAATGCTTCCACTTATGGCCGTAGCACATTAGAGTCAACGACGCCCTGGCTTTGGGGAGGACTTCCCTGCAGTCTGCTGGTAACTCATAACCTCCAAACTTTAAGGCTGCAGAAGTCATGCCCTCAGGTTCAGCGATCCTGGGTCGTGATGAAGGATTGCGCCTCCCTCTCTGGCAAGCACATCTGGAAATACCAGCAACTTGACTGGAGGCGACGCTGACAGGCTGACTAGGTCCGGATACCAAATCTGCCTCGGCTATGCCGGGGCGATGAGTATCATCTTGCATGGACACTGTCGTGGACACGTAGCAAGAGCAGAAATGGGAAAAGCATACAGAAACAGACCTTCCCACAGGAAGGAGAACGTGCCCCCCAAGCTCAGTTGGTGGAATTTGCTGGAAAACGTGTGGCATTTGGAGATTGCCACTGTGGCAAAAAGATCTATCAGGGGTCTGCCCCATTTGACAAACAGGATGTCCACCGGATCCTGACAAAGTTCCCACTCGTGGCAGGAGCGCAGTTCCCTGATGGAGTGAGCAATGGTGTTGTAGACGCCTGCCAGGTGGAAAGGGACGAGGAATATCTCCTGTCCGATGGCCCATTGCCACAAGTCCTGAGCTTCCTTGGAGAACGCTGGGGATCAGGAACCCCCTTGTTTCCTGAATTAGAACATGGTGGCAGTGTTGTCTGTGAAAGTCCTCATCACCTTGCCCTTCAGAGACGGTAGGAAAGACTTGAGGGCCCAGACCACAATAGCTCCAGGATGTTTATGTGCAGATCCTTCTCCTCCGGAAGCCAAAGACCTCTGGCATGTAGACGTCCAGTTTGAGCCCCCAAACTTCCAGAGAGGAGTCTGTGGTGACAGTCTCCTGCTATAGCAGGGTTTGAAATCCTGTCCCCTGGGCATTGTGGGAGCACCCCTCCCCCACCATTCTATCGCCCGCCAGAACTCCTTATTGAGAGGGATCTTGTCTGCAAAACTCCCAGACACTTGTATCCAACGTGCATCCAAGAATTCCTGTAGGGGTCGCATCTACAACCTGCAGAGACGTAGTGCGGGCCTTGCACCACGAACCGTAGGAACTTTCAATGTTTCCTGTGGATGGGGACATGGAAGTACGCGTCCTCTAGGTCCAACAATGTCAAGAAATCCCCTTCCTCCAGTTGGTCAAGCACGTGCTGCAATGTGACAATCCTGAATTTTTGGGACTTCGGTACTTGTTCAGACAGCGCAGGTCCAGGATCGGTCTTGAACCCCTGTCTTCTTTCTTACCAGGGAGTATCTGGCATAGACTCTGGAGCCCCGGAGTCATTGGGGAATGAGCTCCATCGCCCATTTCCTTAACAAGGATCGCACTTCTTCCAGGAGCTGAGGATGTGAAGCTCTCGATAGGGAACCAGTGGAATATGTGGGCTCCTGCGTTGGAACTCCAAGGTGTGTCCCTGGCCAAGAGCATCCATCACCCATCCGTCGGTGGTGATCTTTCTCCAACCGCTGACAAACCTCATCAGCCGGCCTCCCACCGGGCTGCACGTGTAGGGACCAGACGTCTTGGCCGGTTCAGGCTTGCTTGGGTGCCAGCGCCCTACGATGCGGGTGACGGCAATGCTCAACTCTGCTACCGTAGGCCCTGGGAGTGACCTCTGTAGGCTTCCTGCCAGGAGGTTGTCTGTATGATGTGGAGAATATCATTTACTGCTGGAAGAACGAAAAGACAAGCAATGCTGTTGAAGAGTGCCAATGGAACTTACTGTCTCCATATCTGTCTTCATGGCTTGAAAATATTTGTTGACTGCGTTCCCAAACAGCTTTTCCCCATCGGAGGGCATGTCCATCAACTTCACATGAACGTCCAGATGAAGGTTTGTGGCATTCAACCACCCCTGCCGACGAAGGCAGACTGTTTCCCATCTCCGGGAAACCAGTGTCGGCGATGTCCACTGCCACCGTAATGGCATGGTCTGATGACACCTCCACTTCCTGAAAGAGGGCGAGAGCTTCCATTTTTTGTCATCGGGGAGGAATTCCAGGATCGGGCCCAGCTTGTACCAAAGCTCCCAGTCGTATCGGGCCAAGATAGCCAGAGCATTAGCCGCCTTGACCGTGGATGCCGCCGTGTAAATGACTCTCTTCCCCAAGGCATCCAACTTCTTACCCTCATTGTCCAGGGAACTGAAGATGATGAAACCAAGTTAGCTGAACGTTTCCTTGCGGCAGCCGACACTACAGAGTCCAGCAATAGTTGGAACCGCAAGCACTTGGATGCAGAGTCCGGCACCCTATATTTCTTCTCCAACCTGTATCGCTTGGTTGAAGCCGTGCATGGGTTCTTTGTGAAGGCTAGGCCTTTCTCAAAATTACAATCCAAAAAGGGCACCGGCATGATAGTCTTCCTCTTGGACTCTCGTCGCTGATAAAAGAAGCCCTCTTTCCTGGTTTCCTCAGGCACCAGCTGGAACAGCTCAGAGGCCCTGGAGATCGAGTGGAATAATCCCACTTCATCTTGTGGGGAGGCTATGAGGGGCGTCCAAGTGCTGTGATTCATCATCGGCCAGGACAAAGTCCTCATCTTCATTGATTTCCGTGGCCGTCGTAGCAGTGTCCATACCAGGGTCCGGGTCCGCTGGTGGATTCGGGGTCCGACGTGGTGGAGGAGGCGGATTAGGATGTGTTGGATGACGCTTTCTCTTCTCACGCGGAGGCTGTTGTCAGGGGCCTCCGGCACCACAGGTGTCAGTGCTGGGGGCAACCTCTACCGGATCTCCATCACCAAGGTGTGGAGAGTCGACAGGATGTCCATGGATATGTCCCTTGGCTGCAAAGAGAACTATGACTTAATAGGCCCTGCACCGTCGTCGTCCTCATGGACCGTATGGATGTACTCTTGGTTGTCGTCATCCGTGGATGAGATGTCCATCGGTTGAACGCCTACCTTAGAGGGCTGTTTTTGGGCCTCCTTGCCCCACTCCCCTTTTTTCCTCACTGAGGATTTTGAACCGGGATCTGGACTGGTGCCTTACACCCCCTTTCCCCTAGGGGTGCTTTCAGCCTTTGCTGCCGCTTCAGCAGTCATGTCGCGCCTTGGGATCAGGGATACCCTTTGGACCATAGGAACCACCCTCGTCTGATCGGCACCTACCTCCACATTGGTCGTCACAGCGGGTGTCGACGAAGTGGTCAGCGAGGATTTTGGCTGCACCGGTTGAGCCTGCTTAGGCTGTGTGAACTTCTTCTCATCCTCTGTCCTGGGCTTATCCAATTTCTCCCGTAACTTGGCAGGGGTGGATGACTTCATCTTCGAAAGGAGCTCGATGGCAGGCTGGCTCTGGAGGCAGATGGCAATGGTTATCGCGGCCTATCCAACCTGGGACCCGCATCTGCGGCGAACCCGGTGGAATCGGACTTGCAGTTCTTGGCCTCATCTTTGACCCCCATGGATGGGGCGACTTCAAAGGACTTTGGCATCTTCCCAGAGGGAGACCGCTCTTTGGACCGGCTAATCCTGGGGCAAGCATGACCCTGCTCGGAGCACATGGAAGAGGTCTTGTTCGAATTGAGCCATGCCTGTTGTGCCAGTCTTTTATTGTCTTCTTCGAGAAGCCCAGGCATATCACGCACTCCACCTCATTGTGGTCCGGGTTCAGACAGTAAAGACATTGTAGATGTTTGTGCTCCATTAAGGCCGCATTTGGTGCAGGGCCTGAAGAGGGTCCTTCCCTCCTTTTCTCCCCCATCATTGTCAGAGGGACGCGAAGTAGGCCCAAGATGGCTTGCCTGAAAACTTTTGATGAATCTTCACCCTTGAGGGGTGCAAAACTTCAGACAGCAAATCCCTGTTGCCGCCCGATGAGGAAAGAGCACACAGGCTCTGGTGGAAACATGAAATAGAATTTTTCATTGAAAAAAACATGGAAAAAACTTACAAATAGCTCGAGAGCAACCCGAGGACTCCCAACACTGAAGCGTGTGGTAAAAATCTGAAGATGGCTGCCAGAGGCTGGGCTTAGGCAGAGGACTGTCATTGGATGGGGGCATTATGAACCAGAGTACAGTGATTGGTTTAGAAGAAAAATACAGTTTTAGAGTGAAACTTCAACAGTTTTTTCTTTTACCGAGGATTCCCAGCCTGATGACGGGGAATATTCTGGAGCATGTGAATCCATGCCAGACCCCATCCTGGAGAAGTTACTTACCAGTAAGAGTCACGCTTGCGTAGGTCATCAGTTCTTGGTGAAGAATTGTATAGGGTGTTTTACTCTAAGTAAAATGTGCCAACATGGTTGGCACTACTACACGATCCCTGCACTACACCAGACAGATGTTCTCATGATGCTGCACTTGTTGACGTCCTCACATTTCTTGTCTGAGAGGTGCATGAGTGTGATAGCAGAAAGAATAGAAGTTGGAGACAGTGTTATGAAGCTGCCATGTGAGGAGGGTCAGTGGGCACATGTGCTCAGATACCTGAGGTTTTGTAGCGCTATATAAATGCGCAATTATTATTATACAACTCTAAACAGATACATCCTACAGAAAGACTCTTACTGGAAAGTAATGTCTGCCTTCTGAGAATAGTGAATCGGTTTAGCCTCATATGTTTTGCATAGACTAGCAAGCAGTACCCGATGAAGGCAATTGGTGAGCTGAATTAACAGTGGTAAATAAATGTTAAATACAGACTTGGTTTATTTCTGGCAATACATCTAAGGGCCATTAAACAATCTCGTAGAACAAGCCTACTCCCACACCGCAGCCTTGCCCATGTTCTCCCACTCATAACACCAGCTACCCCTCATCCCGACCACGTTCCTAGATCAGACCCTTTGCCATATTATTTTCCTCATCCAATCGGTTATTGAGCCCTAAATTTTCTTGTTTTGCCAGCCTCATTAGTTCATACGTTTTTTCCTCATTTAGTTTCCTCTCTTTTTCTCATATTTTTGTGAAATCATTTCCCTGGGATACACCCATTATATGTTTGTAGTATCCACCTCATCATTCCTTTTATGCTTACACCGAAAGGGCAGCTTTACACTGCTCAATGTTCACCCCGTTTTTTTCCCCAGAGCCTTAGGGGACTCTCCCCATTTGAACATGTGGCCTAGCATTTTCTCGGTCCCTTTCCCCATGAAGTCGAACTGGCTGCATTTTTGCACAAAACATCCTTCCCCACCGTTTTATGATGTCTGCAGTCCTGTGTTCTTAATGCTCGCACCAGCAACTGGAGACCGGGGGCCTAGGTTCTTATCTGATCGCCACCCCAGGCCCCACCCGCCTGGCAGGAGACGTCTGTAGCATTCCACCTGTAGTTTAGATTTTCCTCTTTTACTTCACTACAGCTCAATACAGAGGTAAGGCACTCCGTTTACTGTCCTCCATAATATCTCAGTATATTTTTAATGGGCTCATGCATTGCGTAGATATAGGCACATGGATGGACTGTGGAGAGGAGCGCAGCCTCTTCTTTGGCCCAGAGAGCCCTTTATCCGGATAAAGTACCAATTCTGTCCTACATTTTTGTATGTAAATACTCAAAAATGCACGCAAAACTTTATGGTGGATTTCAAAAGGCTTGAAAAAAATCTTCACCTGAAATGTGAAAGGTGGATAGCCCGTTTCAGCAAAGTCGCATTTTCTGGGGGGTTGCATTTGGGCTAATTTGCATACCCACAATGCCTTGCTGATGTGGCTCAGAACTGAAAGTGAACTTCTTGCGATGTCTACTAGGTGGGGTTGAAAAATGTGTGACATGTCCCAAATGGACAATCCTACGCATTACACACACACTAAATCACATGTTGGACCACGAAAACTGTATGCACTCCAGCTAAATTAAGGAGTCCTCCTTTTTACCGAAGCCAAGTAGCAATTCGGATTCAAACAATGATGTTGATTGGGATGTCCTGGGTGACCACGGATCTAAATAAATAAACACCCTAATCCTTCTGGAAGTTGGGATCACCACGGCTTCTTTCCCCCCTTACCAAAAAATGACAAACTTGCACTAGATTTCTAAAAGGCACTTGTCTGGTCCACAAACCTGGCACAATTTAACTTGAAACAGAGTTCATGGCATTTGAAAAAGATGCAAACTCCACGAAAATATGTATTCAGAGAGTATCATTTTGAATCCAGATTTATTTTGTGGTGAAAAGTTTCGATTCGGAGCATCGTTTTAGTAGGATTTTACAGTCTGCACAGAATATTCGATGCACTTTTTAAAGCAAATGCGATCCTAATAATGGGTCCTATTGACAGAAGAAAAATGTAATGCAAAATGTCCACCTAAAACTGGTTGGGAAATATGCAATTTTAATTCACACAGAAATTCACAGGGCACAGGGAGATACCGAGCATTAAACACACAGGGAAAGCAAATGATTAGCAGGGCCAAACTGGGGCCTAAAATTGGCCTGGTCACCAAGGAAGAAATGCGTTTAAATATAAAGGTCTGTATCTTCCGCCGCTGGAATTTTTTTCTCCAAAAAACATCAGGTAGATCCCACCAGAAAAAGCGGAGCTAAACTGTGTTCATCTTGATCTAATAATGAGAACGGCAAAAGTGGTTCCCGACTTGCATCAGGTTGTGACGGGGGAGGTTGCACCAATGGAGGTATACATTGCTTCCATTTTATTAATCCCAATGGGTTTCATGAGCCTGTGTCCCTCATCAGTGTTGCCTCTCCTAAACCACGCCTTCAATTCCTACCATTTTACTAATTGGGTGCACTCACAGTTGCAGTCCCCTCCGGGCCACCCATTCACCTGTGTGCATCCTTCTGTCAATCATGTGCTTTTCGTGCAGGCAAAAGCTGCATGTTTCTGAGAGCACAGATGCATTTCAAAAATTGGCTCAAAAATAAAAGAAAGGCACACATTTCAATGGAAGAGTTGTGTACAAAAAAAGACTCGCATGGAAACCATGGCAGTGCTAGCCCGGGAATAAGTCCTAGATATATGGACCATCATTTGATTTTTGAATAAGCCTGATATGCTGGTTTTCCATGTGATTGACCATTTACAAGGACAGCGTAATCAGGTGTTGCTGTTATGCAAGGTCATGGAGCACTTACACTGCATCCATCGCCCTCAGAGTTGTCTAAAGATGCAGAGGCTTGTCCAGATAGTCCGGTTTATCCCCAGGCAGGGCACAGTACACAACTGTAGTCTGTGGGGTAAAGGAAAGAGGGAATCGTGGTAGGATCAGAAGCGGGATTGGAATAGAAACACCCATTTGGATTGCTACAAGACTGTTTAGAGGGCATGCACGTGGTATGCTAAGCAATTGTCCATAAAGTGAGTTTCTAATTTGTCCATAAAGGAAGTTTCTAATACATTGATTGCATGATATTACAAACTAGCAAGTTCATGGTTCTGGGATGGTCTTGCAGCAAAGTTGGCCGATGGGTTCTTTTCCGAGAAGATACCATCCAAAATGTGCTCTGTGATTAATGGCACTGCTGTGCCTTGGGTAGAAACTGCTAGGATGCTTCGCAGTAGGTCCTTGGACTCTGAATCGGGCTCTAAAGAGAAACCAGCTATCTATGCTGCTGGAGAAGGGAGAGGAGATGGAGATGCCGAAACACACTGTTAGTAGATCAACTGTTCATCTGAAAACTCTGACATAGGTCATTCAAGGGCCAATCACAAAGCCTGGTCCACAAGCTCCTAACTTACTCCATGATACATCTGAATACAATGAACCTCAATGAGTTATTGACATGGTCAGTGGGGATCCTGAAAACGTAGTAGTTACAAGCTCTCTAGCCCGAGGAAAACTCTGGTTCATTCCTAGGGAATGTCCCCTGGCAGCTCCCATGATGGGTATCATCTTGAAACCAATATTGGAGGCTGATCAATAATCACGAACAGTCAGGCTGGAACTGGTCCGCTATGGACAGCAATAGTGATTTGATGGGTTTGTTTCTGCTTTATATTATGTTTTACATATTCCCACAGTTTCGTGGAACTCACGTTTTGCCCGGTGTGATGCGAACCCAATTAAAATAGTGCGGCAACTCTGCTGTGGGCCACAGTGCTTCAAAACCAATGACCTAACAACCAAAAACCACAAACGTATCTATATCCAAGATCCACGTCTATGCTGCGGAATCCCAGAGTACTGGCACTTCTGGCGAGATCTGTGTGAACTCCTGACCGAGCGCAACGCGCAGGATGGATTCAACAGCATTATTTCCTCCACAGATCTGCACAAGCGTCTTGAGAAGGCAGATCTTCGTTTCAGAGCTGGATGGTGTCTTGCATAAGGGCCACCACCCTCTTCTTCATAGTTTAGGTCTGGGATGGTTGAAGGTGGCCCAATGAAGTATCCGCATCTTGACGTGTTAGTAGCAGGGGAGCAAAGGTACTGGGGTGGAGGGTGCTATCTAACATACATGCAGATGTCAAGTTAATCCACACACCAGCGGCGTTCCTGGAAAAGGTGGTTTGTGCCCCTTCTACACAGGAGGACAATCAATCGCAGGCATGGACACTGGAAACTATTTGTAGGTACTCAGAGAAAAGATGATATTGGAGATCTCTCTCTCCCCCCAACCCCTGCAATAACTCTTGTTTGCTGTTCCACTTCACAGAATTGCACCAGTCTCTTTTTCAACATGCATACTGTTAATTTGCATGTGCAAAACGTGGTATACATACATGCATGCATGCGTGCATAGGTTACAGACGCCCACATGCACAAATGATATCAATGGCACTGCTACCCCAAATGGAAATCCTTGTTAATTTAACTCTAGGATATCAAATAACTTGCATCAAAAGGGTCAGACCAGGGTTCAGCACATAGATTGTATTTCTTTGTAAATTGGGAGATCGATCTACGAAAAAGTAATGCGCACAGGACACAGGTACAACACAAACGCCCCAGCCTGAAGTTCACGTCGCTCCCATTGCTGCTTGAATGACCTAGGCAGTTAGAAGACGACAGTTAGCACTAGATGTAAACATGTATTCATATTTGGAAAAAAAAATCATTAGACATTGTGACATACCCCTTTCAATCTACACAGCAACATACAACAAGGTCGTAACATCGTAAGAGCAATTGTCCCTTACACAAAAAGACTTCCAAAACACAAAGCACAACCCTAACAATTTCACCTGCAACCGTCACACCGCATACAATCCTTTCATGCCCATACACCCAAGGGAGAAAACATGCAACAAAAAACAATGAATTGAATGAAACGGTTTAAAGCAATACACGTGTATACAGAACAGATTGCGGAGGTTGCCCCCAAGTAGGACACCCTTACAGCTCTGTTCAGAGCAAGCCAGTTAATGAGGGGGGTAAGGGGGCAGCATGACAACAGACCGGGCACAGTGACGAGGCAAAGTCACTTAGCTGGCCTTGACCCGGGAGAGCATGAACGGTAAACTGGGCGCTCAGGCTAGGCGGGAAATCAGTGGTGGGGTCAAGGCCCACCTGTGATGCTTAGCAGGTGGATCCTGAGCCAGTTTTAAACAGTTGGATTGGTTTTATTGCTAGGCGTGTTGGTGAAGATGGACAAAAAAGGAAGGGTGGGCTGCCAAAAGTCAATTCACTGCCACCATTTTGACTGCCGCCATAATCACATAGACCGGTTGGTCCGATAGTGTTCAGGTCACCAACAGCAGGAGTTGATGCAGCGTGCGAGATGTACATTTAATTTTAATGGTTTGCCTATTTTAGAAGTGGTTGGACCCAAACGAAAGATCCCCATAGAACTAAGATCGTGTGGAGCACGTAAAGGTTTGTATAGAAACTCTTTATTGTGTAATTACGGAGTGCCCGGCTTTAACATCGCAGAGGATGACATATCTTGGTGGGTGTGTATCCTCCACTTCAAAGGTCAGATCACAAATACTACAGGAAAAGCTCATGAATGGTGCACAAGTACCCTTAATATTAACATTAATTTGGCTTTTTAATGAAATGTTTGTATGAGAGGATGAAGTGGTCTGAATGAGGTTTTAGTATTTGTGGTAATTATGCCTTTTTTTCTCTTTATTTGATGAAGATAAATTAGCGTATAAATAATGTTTGTGCCTTTGAAGATTATGAATATGGTGTCTAATGAACCGTCATGGAATTGAAATTGTTTTCGATAAAAAAAGTATTTGGGATTTTTATGTTTCATACCTAAAACACAATAAATACAAGTGTTTTCCTTGCTTAGCAATGCACTTCAGTCGACACCTCAAAGTACAGAAACTGCTCCTCCTGGGGTGTGTTGACTTACATGACCAGTCAAAGCGGAGGCACTAGTGGCCTATTCACTGAAAAAAACAAATCTGCGCATAGAAACTCTGGTATCGAAGCAAAGTACGATTACAAAGACAACTACAAAACAACCAGTCACACGTTGTTTCCCTAGGCTCTGCCCAGCATGACAAGGTGTCCATCAGTCGCGCCTTCGGTACCATGCTTTCACCCTTGCATCTCCGCAGCACACACTGTCCACCATCTTGGCACAGATATTGAACTGGATCGAGGAGTTAGAAAAGGAAGGAAACACATTAAATCAGGAGATCTGAAACGCAGCAGAGCAAAAACAAAAAGCATGGCCAGGCATGCAAGGCTGCGTCTGTCATGTGTCAAAGGCGACCTCGGATGATTATATGGCCAAAGAACAGCTCTCAGGCTCACAGCATTACAAGCGATGACAGTCTTTAAAATATGTAACAGACAACAGACACACACTGCAAACAAAACTCGGAGCACAAAACACTGCTCCTTCAAGCCTCCAGTTTCCCCATCAAACTGACATCTGGGACTGCTTCCATTAAATACACAGCAGAGGTAAACACTTGCTACCAAGGTACAGCGAACGTTCCCCCTTCAGCAAATCAAAATGCAAGCAATACAAAGACTCAGAGACTAGGGGAAGAGCACCAAGATGGATGTGCTATCCTACACATTTGCCATCTATCACTATACATACCAATAATGCTTGCTCCGCTGGGTGTCAACCATCACAAACGGATGCAGGAACAGTACGCACAAAGACTGCACCTGAAGCCCTTCTGATATGGCAGGTGCCCAAGAAGGCTGCGTTTTCCGTGCATCCCACTCTGAGGCCAGCTTTGCCTGCTGCGGCTCTCAAAGGGTACCAATATGGTGCCAAGTAGCAGGGGCAGGTTGACTGTGTCCAGTTGCCGTCATGGAATACTGATGGTGCTGGATTATTGACGAAATCTTTGGCCTCCTCTCTTGCGTGCGTGCGTGCATTGCAGCAAAGTGGCACCGACCATAGAGTGGCCGCCCCCCAAAAACTGGACAGAGCAACTATCGAAGCCAAAAGAAAGGTGGATAAGACTCAGTCCTGGCAAAGATTGGTGGAGACGATTTGTGAAGGAAAGACTTGCAATATCTGGTCACTTTTGGGTGAAGCACGGGGTGTTGTGTAAGGTCCATTAGCTAACCCTATTGAGGCTGCGGTATGGACAACATTCTTGGAAAATCGGAATGCCCAGGTAGGTCACTGGGCAATCCCCCATTAGTTTCAGTCATTAATACATCATATGAAGCTGTGATGAATAAGATTAAGGAGCTAAAATCTTCCAGAGCGCCAGGACCGAATGGACTGGCTAATATTGTCATGAAATTCCAACCTGAATTTTGGGCTAGTTTATTGGTCATCCTATTTGATAAGATCTTAAAAGAAGGGAAAATACCATTATCATGGCAAACGGCGGTCCTTATTCCCGTTTTCAAAAAGGGAAATTACTTAGATCCTAGTGATTACAGGCTGCTCTCAAGGTTAGACTCTACGGGGAAGAGATTTGCCTCATTGTTACTAAAAGAACTGCAGCTTTGGGTCAAGCAATCGGGCATCCTATGCAAATTCCAAAGTGGGTTCAGACAGGGATACTCTACCGCCCACAAATTTATGGTAATGTCCCTACTACTGTCCGGAGCAAGGAAAGGGGGGGGCAACCTCCCTTACATGCCCTATATATAGATTTCACTGCATCATTTGATTCTATCCCTAGGGGACGTCTGTGGCGGAAACAAAAACGTATGGGCTGTCCTGAGGGTCTAATATACCATCTCAGACTGTTTCATCAAGATAACTCAGTAAAATTAAAATTAGATCAGGAAGGTAACACTACAGGAAATGTCTTCCAAAATAGGGTGGTAAGACAAGGATGTGTCACAGCACCTCTAATATATAACCTGAATGTCCATGACATCCCTGCAGCCATAATTGTTGCGATAACTGTCCCCCTAAAATAGGTGAGGCCCTTTGCCCTGTATTAGCCTATGTGGATGACCTGGTAATTTTCGATCATACCATAAGCGGGATGCAAAGGTCGGCCTCAGCCCTTTGGGAATACGCAGAGGAAAACGGCCTCAGTATCAATCTGGAAAAAATGAAGGTCATGACGTATACCAAGAGGAACAATTCTCGAGTGCAGCTTAGGGTAGGCATGGTAAACATTGCTTATACTCCACAATATCGATACCCGAGTATTGAGTTTGAACTCACCGATGACTACGTAACATGCAAACAAACACGTGCTTTAAGAGCAGCACAATTGACTGCTCTGTTCTGTAGATTTACCATCAAGCAGGGAGGTTTTACTCTATGGGGCATGCGTCAACTGTATATGCAAGTGTTTTCCCCTGATGATAACATATGGTCTTGAAGCTCTCTATTCGATATAGACCTGAAATGGTTACAGGTGATCGAAGGGAAATTCTGGCGACGCATACTGGGTCTACCACCTTGTATACCTATGTCGGTAATAAGGCTGGAACTCGAGTTGATTCCCCTAAAAGCCATAGTACTGAAGACGCGTGTGGCACTATATTTGAAAATGATCTGTAGCACAAAGAATGGGCTATTAATAGCAGTTCATCAGGAAATATCTAGGGAAAATTCACGGTGTGCAGTTAAGAGGCAGATTAAATTATTTGCCGAAATAGGTTGGCAACTGAGGACAGGACGTGACCCAGAAGAGGCACAGAGGGCACTGGTAAAACATATAGAGCTCTGGGACTGGTTGGAGAACTATGATCATCTCCGAGAGTTAAAAAGTATCAGTTTGTTCCGCATAGACTGTTAACTTCAAAAAGCCCCAGAGATATCTGAGCCTGTGCCCAGCGGTAAGACGTAGACGCTGTATATTATTCCTCAGATTAGAGCAGCTACCTTCATTAATGGTTACTGGGAGAAGGGATAGGATTGCAATGGAACTCCGCTTATGCGGTCTATGTAAAGAGCAAGATCAGTTTGAGACGGCCAAACATCTCTTGACAGAATGTCATGTAATGACGAGTGTAATTAACCTTCTCCTGGGCAAGCATGCTCATAGCTATGAGTATATTAAAGAGGATCTATTCTGGCTTCACTGTGTTAATTTTAACAGCATGTGCTTGTTGATTGCATTATATAACATCTGGTTGAAGGTTGAAATCAACCTGGGTATAACAATATAAGGAGTCAATAAAGAGAATATGTTTAACCCGATCTGCTAGAAAACAAAGCAATTATCATTTTCGACCTGGGAAGGTTGCCACATATTGTAAACTTTATGCCATCGAAAGCTGCTAATGTTCCTCTGACTAAAAGATTAGGAGGACAGCCTGAGGCATTTATCTCATGTTGATGAAGTAGAGATTTCACTCCAATATCTGTTCTATGTAGGCTCTATAGCTCTGATTGAGAGAGTAATGAAATGTTTATTGTAAGTTAGAAGCATTATTGTTTGTTTATGAAATTTTTGTTTTTATTGCAGATTTTGATTTAATTATCTATAATATGGTTTTATATGATTTTTATTAATGTTTGTGTAAAGTTTCAATGTAAACTAAATCACAATAAATATTATTATTATAAAACTGGAGAGTAGCCACTGTGGCCAGGAATGGGCTGCGGAGGGCATCCAGAGAGCTTCTGACTCACAGCTAGGGGACACGGTTCGTTCCTCGTCATGGAACGATGGTCAGGGAATCGCAAGGTATTGGTGTGCCTCAGGAGGGCATGAGCCCCTCAGCAGCCAATATCTGGATACCTGTGTTTGCTTAGAGTCCTATGTGTGCCTATCCGTTACTTCCTTGGCAGCCATCTTACACTGTATAGGCTACTACAGATCACGCCGGACCAAAGGAAAAAAGAAACCTGTGAGGTGCCTTTACAACTCCTGGTCCTTCCCAATAGAAGGCTTGAAAGTTCTAATGTACAGGGGACTCAACCGATGAAGCAGAGTAATCAAGTGGCGAGAGGAGGACACTACTACAAAGAGCGAGTAACACTGAGATGCCCGTCACAGCCGTGGCACAGCGCTCCATATGGAGCAGGTCCAGAGAATGAGGACCACAAGTCAGCATTCGCTCTAATAGCATCAAACTGGTGTGTCAGCAGCACTTGCGGGGATTGACTCATTTAAATGAGGTGCCAGCCAAAGTATTGCTAATCTGAATCTCAAAATTCTTGAGAACATCAGGAGAGGCGCTAACCTGCAGATACCAGGGAGTCCCCAGTGGGTTACAGTGGACAATGCAAGACCTGATTTTAAAAATTTTATTGGTAAACCTGCTGGGGAGCTCGGCGGAGGAAGCCAATCCAATAGTATGAAGGGCCCGCCAACTCCTGACAAAGGCTGCGTTCGTGGAAGTAGATGGGGGAGTGGGGGGGGGGGGGGTGTCCTGATGATTCTCAAATGTTTGGTTAAGAAGGAGACGATTCAGCAATTGGAAAGTAAAGAAGGATTTTCTTTGGAGAGAGCTGGGTATTCCTACTCTGATCAGGGAGTAGGAATACTCTGCTCTGCCCAAAGAAAATCCTTTTTTAATTTCCCCTTGCTGAATCGAGGAAATTGAATTGGAAGTAGCGCTAGTCAATGGGCCAGCTCTTGATGCCGGATCTCAGACCGGGCCGGCCTCAACTTCCGACAAGGCTTTGCCAAGACCCCAGCTTCGCATAGCGAAGTTGGGGGCTCGGTGGTGTAATCTGCTCTGCCCTTTCCCCCAGCCGGCGCTCCCAAGTTTGCAGGCTCCATCTGCTCTGCCGGTTTCTTTCTTCTGGCCTGAAAGGGGCACCACAGGAATCAATGGGCCCTGACTATCACTGGGGTGGGGGCCATCACTGTTAAAAGCAGGCTTTCTCCATACTGGGCACACAATTGGTTAACAAATGTGCATCTTACACTTCCATAGAAAAAAAGGCCATTTCCAAACTCAGAAATGCTGCTTAAACTTGCATTCACTAGTTTTCTTTGAAATGTGTTTCTTTTTGTCTGACTACCACACAAATAACCCGCCATTTATTGTGATCCTTTGTGTTTTATCACAGGTTATATTTATAAAGATGTTATATGCTTGTCAAACTGCTTAATCACAAATAAATGCTTCTGTTTTGCTGATAGTTATTAGGAAATTAAACTGTGGGTTCACGGGTGTCAACCTTTGATTTTCACTATGGGGTAGAAATACCCCCACCTCCGCTCTGAATATAAGCAAGTGACCAGCCCAACCCATGCCCTGGCCAAACACATTTTATAGCACTTATTTTGTATAAGGAAGGCACACAGTCATACGATTAACCAGTTTAATATATAACATCTCAGCAATGGTCTCTCAACCTGCTGAGCTACCCTGGTAGCCTTCTGCAGAAGAGTGTGTCCATCCATCTCTTAATGTACTAAAAACCACTGCATTACCAACAGTATTTTGGGTGCACCACTGCCAAGGAAATGATTTCAAGCGGAATGGACGTACACGTGAAGTTTGGAAAGAAGCAGCATGAAAGAAATTGCCCCATTTTAAAACTATTATTTTGAACATTTTCTTCGAGAGGAGTTCAAATGCAAACTCCGCCCCTCCTCCAAACTCCGCCCCACCCTGGCCCTTGTGGGATCCCCCTTTACATTGTTTTCATTTCCACCACTGGAGGTGAGCCCCCTTGGGGGTGAGAAACTGACCAATACCGGGATGTAGGACTCTGCTGGATTCGGCTATGTCTTACAGTGGTTCAGAGGGGAGAGAGATGTGTAAGGAGGAGACTAAGATCTTTTGTGGAGGGGTAGAAGAAGGGCGAGAGGTAACCCGTTTTAAATGAGCCCGATGCCACTGGGGAGGCTGGCACCAACTATCCACCCAGGCAGCACTTGAGGATGGAGACAAAGGGAGCAGGCTCCAGTGGGTGATTGTTGTGTCACTAGTTTGCGGTGTTGACTGTCCTGTACAGTGTTAATATTTACATGTGCTTGATTTAGCTCAGGCACTGTTAGGACTGTGTGGCTGCCAGCATGAAACGCCTTGCACAAGAGCACACCTGCAAACAAGCTGCCAGCCAAAAGCAGCAAACCGCCAAAAGAAGGAGGAGCACCCCAGGGGCGTGCACCTGGGCTACACAGAAAGGGACTTGGAGAACGCAGTTGGCCTGATTCTTGCTCTCCCAGTGGCCTCCTTTGCCCTATCCAAGCAGTGTTCCGCTGCCCGGAAGCCAGAGCCATGAGGTTTAGCTAGGGTGACCAGACGACCCGGGACAGTCCTGGCAAAACCGCAATTGGGCATGTAATGTCAAACGGAGTCACGGCTCCTTTTGTTAGTAACGTGCCAACATCCGCAGACAAAACCTTGCAATTTACATTCAGATCATTCGGAATGGGGGTGATGTGGGTCAGGTCAAAGCGGGGAATGAGGGGGCGAGGAGGGAGTGGGGTAGTCCCTCATGTGGTTGGCTGTCCCGGTTTTTTGTCTTGAAAATCTGGTCACCCTAGATTTAGAACAGGCTGATCAGGTGTGAATCCTCCAGAGTGGACTAGATCTTCCATGAGGCCATTCCTCAACATGCGCAACGGAATCCCGGCGCGTCACCACTTCCTCGTCCATCTGGCAGGCATCCCACTGGGCCACACTGCTCGATTGTTCAGAGATGTTGGCACACATCCACCAGGGAATAGGTCGACTCGATACACTTTTTTCCAACTTTAGCTGCAGCGAAGGCACCTACTATTCGAGCGGCAGAGGAAGCCCAGTCAACAATGCTCTTCTATAGTCCCGGGAGGATAGCTCAGGGGCAGCGTGCTCGCCTTGGAAGCAAAACGACACTGAGCAGCACAGGTTCGATCCCCAGTCCGTGCTTAGAAACCTCTGGGTATTAAGCAAGTTAGAAATGACCTGCTGTATCATCACGTCATTGTAAGGCATTAGGCGAAGAGGCAAATCGCTGCTGCAGTCGCTCAGCAGACACATCACATAGGCATTAAGGCAGACCTACTAGACACGACACCAGTGTACAACCAGTAAGGTTTGCTGTAGGACCCTGCAAAGAAAAACTCTTGAAAGCATACCCGATGAACATACAAAAGAACCCAGCAGGTCAACAAGATGCCCCCCTTTACATGGGCGAACAGAGCTCAGATCTAGAATGCTTCCAGGGCGAAGCACGGAAGATGGGCCTCTTGGGGCGTGGAGAGGAATGGTGTGGTGTTGGGCGAAACAGTGGGTGTTCACCTGTGTCTACTTGCAATCTGCAACTCCCAAAACAAAGAATAAAGGGCACAAAGTTACCTGCATACACACGAGACGGCTTAGTATTAATTGGACAACATGTGGAGATGTAGCGCCTTGCAAATGAGGGACCACCGAGGCCGGCCCAGCGTGACCCCTTCGCACGTTAAGAATGGGCAAACTCCAGAGCACTTAGACTCGCTATCCGTTTCCTGGAGAGCGCGAATACATACACACGTTGCTGCGAAGACAGTGTGCACGTGCACGGGGCATTTCTGCATTGGAAGCATCAACCTCAGTTAGGAAATCACTTTGGGCAAACCGTGCTCTCGCTAACAATGCCTGCCAAACTGCTGCGTGGTGTCAATATTCCCCCTTTTCCCATTTTATTGTAACTGCTTTATTGAAATGATTGTACTGTCGTGTTTTGCCGTCGAGGGCCTTGAAGCTGGTCGAGACATTTGCATTGCTCTTTACAAATGATAAATGAACGCTTGCTCTTGGGTGGGTGCGTGCGTCTACCGGCACAGTTGGACCCTTTGTCCCCACAGAGTCGGGGTTCTTTTCACTGCTTGTGAAGCACACTCTTCCCAAGGTAGCCTAGAAGTGCCTGGTTAGCTTGACAAAAACAGCTTCCAGGAGCTACCTTTGACTCCCCAGGCCAACTGATGCCAACCAATCACCTGTGTGGATTTAACTCTGTGCAGCTGGGACAGTGTATAAACAAACACCAGGACTCCATTTAGAGCACAAGGGGTCATCAATAATCAACATGATTTTGATGTACATAGAGGCACTTTGGGGACAAATGCACACATGTCAACAAAACTCAAATGAACGGGCCTGTCCTCCTCAAAATGCCGGGGTGCCGCGCACAGGTTAGAAGACCTAGGCAGATTACTGCTTTTAACAAGCATTGGCAATGCCTACAGTTTGAGCTTTTGTGTAAGCACGAGAAAGGTGCTTGCCAGGCACTGGCGTAGTGTTATAAACTGCCCATTAATGGTAGCAGCTGCAAAAAGGTGCGAGTACCTGGGCATCGAATAGCAGTGCCTGGCAATGCCCAATACTTACACAAGCCAAAACTGTTAGCATTGCCAAGGATTGTTTTGAACAGAACTTCAGTGAAGGACACGCAGAGCGCTTCTAAATCGAGTGGCTGAAGGCAGACCTGGTGAAGACATTTTCATCACACTAGTAGCACGTTTACAGCTCCAATTAAGTGATTCACTCCCAGAAGTCTGCTTTGAAAAACACTGGCAGGCATTTCGAGCGCAAAGCACAGTTTAATGGGAAGCTTGAGCTGAAAGAGTTCCCATGAGGACGTGTTTTGGGTGGGAAGGAGAAGGAACGGGGAGGGGAGTGGCCATAGGGATTAGCATTGCCATGGGCAGTCAATGGGTGGGCACATAAACAAAAAAAACGACAAGCTTTGTGTCCCTCCTCATATGCCATTTCTCCCTATCTGTACTCTAATGCAATAGTTTCAGCTCATAGGTGGCGTTAAAGCACCATTTAAGAGCCAAAACTAAAAAGGACTCGCACTATCAAAAGTCACTGTTCTGGGGCAGTATTGGCCGGAATATTTCCCTTACGTTAAATAAACGCAAACTGGCTTTTGCAGGTGTGCTGGTCTAAGGCATCCATTCACATTAGTAAATGTTTTGCAGTACAACATCCACGTAAGACACACAAACTCTGCCTGAAAATCGACAACCCCTGGTTCAATGTCAGCCACACGTGTGGTGGCAACATGCCTAGCCACGGTGGTGCCGATGAGATTATTCCCTGAACATTCTGTGAGAAAAAGCACAGGCTCGCAGCATAAGATGGCAGAGTAACTGCTCACATCCACCCAGGCCCTGCATGCGCAATTTACGACAGGCTTGCAGCATAACATGGCAAAGTAACTGCTTACATCCACCCAGGCCTTGCATGCGCAATTTACGACAGGCTCGCAGCATAAGATGGCAAAGTAACTGCTCACATCCACCCAGGCCTTGCATGCGCAATTTACGACAGGCTCGCAGCATAAGATGGCAAAGTAACTGCTTGCATGCGCAATTTACGCCATTCAACAGGAACTGCGAAAGAATTGGCTGGCAGAAAGATGCAGAGCAATGGTGCATTTAATATCGCACACTAGACCATTAACAAAGCGTTAACTGCCTGGTTTAGGGGTGGGCTTGGCTGTTGGCATTACTGACAAAGTCTGCCTAATACACACCCAGGGCAATATTATGGCTCTCATGCCCTGCCAGTAGGGAACATATGGCCTTTAACTGCCCGCCAGCCCGAGCAAAGGCAGGCCCAGGCTGAGGATCCTGGCAGGGCTTGTCGCACCAGAGGGTACGTCCAGGGTGCTAATGGCTGGCTTTCACAATATTTTAATCGGGAGATACGCGCTGCTAGCACAGCCGAACTCCCGATTACATTTTTTCTACTACATTTAGAAATTATGCTTGCCGCCACATGGAGAAGGGATTAAGTCCCCTTTTCAGGTCTATGGCGGCAGCCCTGCTGCTTCCACGCAATGAAAAGGAAAAAAGTGCGCCACCCGAGAAGTCCTTGGGTGCCTGGGACAGCAGGCGGGGATGGTGCATTCTCACCCGCTGTGATTGGCTGAGCGCCCTTCCCCGGGTGCAAATTACATGTATGTGCATTGATTTAAAGGAAAATGGGTCAGTGTGTTCCAGATTTCCTTCAAAGGAAAAACTACAAACAAAGATGGCCTGTTTCTAGGGCCAGGCTGCGGGTGGCCCGAATGAGAACAGAGACATGGAAGGGAGGGTGTGGGGTCAGGGTAATGTCATCAAGCATATGGGGGTTGGTGCAGAATTTAGGGTGTGGCAGAGGGTAGTTAACTTTGAAATGGATGCGCAGGGGAGTGGCGCTGCAGGGCTGTCCAACTCCAGGCCTTGAGGGCCAGAAACGGGTCTGATTTTGAGTAATACCCATCATTAATATTCATGAGATGTATTTGCATATGATTCTAAATGTATTCACATTTGTTCTCATGAATATTATTTGCTTACATTTTATTTATTGTGCATTTATAAGGCGCGTCTACGTCAAGTAAATTGTGTTTCATAGCGGCAACAGGGCAACGGGGCGGGAACATGGGAATGAAAGGTAATAAACAAAGAGGCAGTCCTCCTAGGCCTTGCGAGCATTCAGAACGTGCAAGTGAGTGCATTAATGAGTGATATTGTATTAATGAGTGATATCCTGAAAACCGGTCAGGATTCCGGCCCTGGGGTTAGACAACCCTGCACTAGAGGAAGGGATGGAATGAGGACTTCCACCGGCGACTGGGGCCCGTATTCCTAGCCCCCTGATTGGATGGCACCACTCACCCAGGTACTAATATCTGTAAATTACAATTGAGCCAACTAGCTCTGGGGAGGCCATGGCAGCTTAATCTGTTGACAATTGCTGGAGTGGCTTCAGCTGAAGTATTATTTTATTGGTTGAAAAAGAAAACGTGAAGCAGGAAAAGGACAAACGCATCTTAAGGAGTTTGGCAGACTGCTTTTTCAGTCCTCCAAATTATGAGGAGAGTCCCTGAAGGAGGAAAATACTCCAGCACCCTCATGCAGGTATCTGCTGCAGCAACAACGAAAAGTAGTAGACGTAGCACCCAGGAATTCCTACAATCCCCAATGATGACCTACAGGGGGATTGACCAAAACTCAATGCAGTGGGTAACCCTGACAAACCCACCAGAGTATGCGCTTTGGCTCATTTGCCTGTGTCAGTATTAGCACCACTCGCGCGGCCAAACTCGTAATGAGGGCCACAGTGTCTATGAAATAAATGTACAGTAGAACTGTACGGTGTTCATGCCGTCACCCAATTACGGCTCTTGGGGTGCGCTGGAACTAGAGTCAAAGAGACTGCCCTCTAAAGGGGTGCATGCGAATTTTAGCCACTGTGCAAAAAGTTATCAAGGAAGAAGACAAGGCACCGGATGGTGTATACAGTGTATACTACAAGGCACAAGATGGTGTATACTACAAGGCACAAGATGGTGCATACAATGTATACTACAAGGCACAAGATGGTGTATAGTGTATACTACGAGGCACAAGATGGTGTATACAGTGTATACTACAAGGCACAAGATGGTGTATACAGTGTATACTACAAGGCACAAGATGGTGTATACTACAAGGCACAAGATGGTGTATACAGTGTATACTACAAGGCACAAGATGGTGCATACAATGTATACTACAAGGCACAAGATGGTGCATACAATGTATACTACAAGGCACAAGATGGTGTATACTGCAAGACACAAAATGGTGTATACTGCAAGACACAAAATGGTGTATAGTGTATACTACAAGGCACAAGATGGTGTATACTACAAGGCACAAGATGGTGTATACTACAAGGCACAAGATGGTGTATACAGTGTATACTACAAGGCACAAGATGGTGTATACTACAAGGCACAAGATGGTGTATACAGTGTATACTACAAGGCACAAGATGGTGCATACAATGTATACTACAAGGCACAAGATGGTGCATACAATGTATACTACAAGGCACAAGATGGTGTATACTACAAGGCACAAGATGGTGTATACAGTGTATACTACAAGGCACAAGATGGTGCATACAATGTATACTACAAGGCACAAGATGGTGCATACAATGTATACTACAAGGCACAAGATGGTGTATACTGCAAGACACAAAATGGTGTATACTGCAAGACACAAAATGGTGTATACTGCAAGACACAAAATGGTGTATACTTTTTAAACAGGCTATGCCAACAGGTTTGCTGTGTGTTACCTTATGATGTGTCCCTATGGCGAGGTCTCGTGCTCTCCACCACAATGGGTGGCTGATCCATAAAGCAATTCTATTTGGGTTTAAGGTTTGGGCAAAAGCGAAGGACTAAAGTCTTCCACCCTTAAATTTCCAATATTCGTGATGTAGGTCAAGGGCATTCCAACACCATGGTCGATAGTATAAAATACACTCTGCCCACTCCCGGAGATTTAACCCAGTAGAGCAAACATACTTCATTGGTTACTTCTCTGCCAGGGCAGGGGCTACAATGGGACTGGCAATCCTTCTGTTTTCCTTTTTGCATCAGGCTTCACTGAAGACATGTGTGGAAATGAAAACAGCGGTTGGAGGTGACCTGCCTCAGGATGCATTGAAACCCCAGTGGCAAAACCCCTCAATTATGCTAGAGGCCAGGTCACCATCGTACCCTGAAGTACTGCTCCTAATAAGGAGGAGCCAGGCGCTGGCCTTATTCTGGGAGGCGTCTCCACTTTCACTGCCAGCACTTTAATACCTAAATAGGTTATCGTTCTGGGAATGGGACCCGCATCATCAGGCACACCACAGTGCAAATAGGCCCATGAACAAAGGTGAATGGTGAGCACAGGCAGAGGGGGAATTCCAATGGCAGAACTCGCTGCTCCGTTTGGATGCTAAGTCTGTAATATAGTGATAGGGAAAGGGATGACTAAACTGGAGTGGACACGGACAACTCCCAGAACCGACTAGGGAGCACCTACGTCACCTGAACAAGTGACGCCGGGTAGAGTGGAACACAGGCGACACCCAGGGAGACGGAATCAACAATCCCACCCTAATCCCACCCTACAGCTGCACTCGCCCCTTAGTTGCCACCAGGTACCACAGTGTTGCAGAATTGTCGGGATATTAGCAATCAGCACATTAGCCGAGCTGTGGACTTTGGCAGGTGCACTAGCCGTATGAGTGGGAAGGGAAGACAGGTAGGGCTGCGAGGGAGGCTGGGGTAGGAGGGGACCAGATGTGAAAGGGACCTTGAAGGCCGGACGGACCCGGATCAGGATAGAGGCGTAACGGATGCTCCCGAACCCCATCTGGGGAGATTACAGAAGCTCAGCGCCTCAATTCAGGATAGATATGCCAACTGCTAACCAACTGCACTAACAATTTCCCCCCTCTGCATACACCTCTCAAACTCCAAACCAAACAAACACAAACCTACAGCACAACAAAGCGCACAAACTTCACTACATTGCAACAACAAAACAAAAACACACAGACAAGCACAACAGTACACGACGACTACCAGCCGCAAACACCCCAGGCCCAGCCAACTGACCCATCGGGCTGAGGCCGCCAACAGCACCTCACTGCTCTCTTGCACTTTTCCAGCTTCCTCCACTAACCTCCCCTCCCGTCCTCTTTCAGAGCCGCCAGGGGACCACTCTGGTGGTGATAGTGCGCGGTACCAATGTCCTTTAACATTAACATAAAGCCAGAGGTGGCGGTCTATATGACCCTAAGTGCCCAGAGTGAAATGAGGTCCACTGCCAGCAGTGAAGGGCCAGTTGAGTCCAGCACTCAAGCTAAACAAACACCATTAAAGGAGAGCAAATACGATGGGAATGCCTGTCTGGGGTCCATCGTTTATTTCTATGGTGGTCGCCGGAAGAGCAGGATGCATATGAGGCATAAGAGCCTGCCCTCTGCTGAGATGAGTGGCATCTGTGGCAGAGCAGTGCCATAGGGAGGAGATCTTCGAATATTACCGCCTGATCTGAAGACTCACTTAATGCATCATTCACTTTGCACAAATCACTAGGTGCAAACAACTATGGATGACAAAAGCATGCGTTTAGGGTAAAACTAGGTTTTTTGCCACCTAAAAAATATCCGCATTGCGAAGGTGAAATACGTTTTTTACCCCCACCTTAAAAAAAAATATAAAAAAATGTGGGTCATTGGTGTTTAACTGACAAAGAGTTTGATGTGGAGGGAGAGATGGGCGCCTCGAGCTGGGACTGCGGCAGGGGAGAGGGCACAAGCAACTAACCATTTGCTGGGAATGCGGGCTGGTGCTGGTTGGTAAAGGCCACGATCCAAACAACCCAATTGGTTGCTCCCACCCTCCCCGGCGCTTCTGAACGATATCCTGCGACCAGGCAGTAAGTAAACTGTGCTTCCTGGTGATATGCAAGCGTCTGTTCTAATGCAAATGATGTGTTCTTCTGTATAGCCAGTCAGATAGCAAAACGAGCAGAGCGCCCGTTTCTGACATCTGTGTGCAGCCTGCTGATGCAGGTTCGAATCCCGGCAGGGCCACCTCAACCTTCCATCCTTCCGAGGTCGATACATGGAGTACCACGCAACACCACGCTGTGGGATAATAATATCAACTGTATCTCAGCACTTAGAATGCCCGCGGGCTTGTACCGCTAAATATCCTCCGGCTTCGAAGCTCTTTAAGAGAAGATAAACAGCTAGGCCAGCTCTGCCCCAGGATTAAAACGTCCCAAGTGCAGGACGCCCGCAATTCAGACACCCAAGTCATTGAAAATCGGGCCCCCCGCAGGGTGGCACGAGTCACCAAAAAATCTGGCGAGCTAGGCGGCTGCTGCTGGAAACTGGGCGAGGGCGTGGCCTGGACCCTCTGCCTGTGGATGTCGCCGGGGGAGCCTCTGCTGCTCTCGGTTCTCGTGTTTCCATCCCAACCGCCCTATTTTTTGATTGGATTGGGAAGCGGCAGAGGTTGGCAGGCGGGGGTGGACCATGTGGTCAGTGATTTGCCCCTCCTGGGGAGAACCTGAGGCTGGTTAGTGGGAAGGGCACGGTCTCGCTTCCGCCCGGAAGGGGTGTCCGATGGGGAGGTGAACGAAGAAAGGGGGAAGTGGGTCCAGGAGGTGAAAGGTGTCAGCAAGAGAAGGGTATCTCCTGGGATCATCACCCAACATAGGGTATGGCGGGGAGGTCCGCGACAGCATAGGGGGACCTCACCGCCGTACAACCCCATGAAGGGGCGGAGCTTAACGGTTCCACATGGGACTACCCGTCACAAGGAGGAACCACCGTAAATGTGTATATGATGGCGTTTCAGTACGTAGTATGGTTATGCAGTGTTTCCTAGGGTGACGTTTAATAATTGGATGTATTGATTCTGCTTAGTAATGTTAAAAGGATTACACGTGACCGTATAGTACCAAAAAGGAAACTGCCAGGGTAATTTTCTCCAGTCTGCACTGGCATGGCCTCCCTGCTGAGCCCACCATCTGGGCAGAGCATCGTTTCATCTGCCAATCCAGCCCCCCCACCCAGCCCCCTTCCCCCCCCACCCGACTGAGATGGTTGGGAGGAAAGTGATATTTGAAATCTCATCCGTGAATTGTAGGATTCTGCAAATGAACTTCGAGGCACGGTCAGAGACGGGTTCTGTGGGGCTGGGGGTGTTGCAAACGCCAGCATCCAACGTTAAGGCGGCCAGCAACGCTGCACTTAATGTCGCACAGCATGCACACCTTGTATCATAGATTAAGAGGCGCCGGCGAGGTGCCACTGTACTGTGCTGCGAAAACCCTGCACGTCCAAAAAGGTCTAAGGCATGTGGACTCTGGACTACAGCCGCCCCAACACAGAAGTGGTCCTGAGCGCATGCCAGCTAGCCACAGATGACAACGAAACGGCATGCCCATGAAAGAGGCGGCCGTGCACCGTGTTAGCTGCACACTAAGGTAGAGGCGTGTCTGGGCCGGGAGCACGATTCCCATTGGTTCGCGTTAAGTCCCGGAAGCACAAGGTTTGACTGGTCAATCACGTACATGAAAGGCTCTCATCTTGTGCCATTACCAAGGGAAAAAAGTACAACCACTACTGGGTTTGGTTCTTTTGTTAGGAAGCGACAACTTTATTACCATTCTGCAGCCTAACAGCGATCACCCCCAGCAGGGAAGAAAGAGTCCGTTCCCATTGCACAATAGGGCATCCTCAGTGATGGGGTGGATTCCAAGCTCGCCATGCATTCAAGTGCTGTGCTAAGTACAGGGTATTTGCAGTATTTGTAAACACTGGTGTTAAGTGAACAGCAGGGTAGTTGGCAGAACATCCCAGTCATTTCTTGGCAGCGAGGGACTATCTACAAGCGACGTTGCTTTCAAGAAGGCTTCAAATAGGTCAAGCTCTTATTTTAGAGGGTTACTTGCCATCTGCCAGCAGCTCTCGCTCAAGCTCCTACAGGACACTACAAACCCAATGTCCATGGTGCTACAATCTGTCGCAGCATAGTCCCTTACCTAGCGCTAAATCTGCTGCCGCGCCAAAGCTTTTATCTGGCTCCCTACCATTCATGTTAGTGCAGAAATACTGACAGCAATTTTAACCTCAACAATAGGATGTTTTCAAGCAATGCCTTTATTCAACTCCCTGCAATTTTCCACAGTTCACCAGGGTTTGGTGTCCAAATAATGAGGCTCGGGCCGGGACAATATTTAGTTTTTTCCCCATTCTCCCATCAGACACGTTGAATATTGTCAAAGAGATCGAATATACAGGTCTTGTCAATGCAACCATGAGGTCCAGACAACAAGCGGGAACTCCAGCGAAAACCTTCCAAACCATTTATCAAGCAATTTTTGGCAACCTGTGGAACACCGGGGATCCACATTGAAGATTGAAGGTGTACCGCTCCGGAATAAGCAGGGGCACGCACTTAAGGGCAGACGCACACAAGCAAGGAATAAGGAAGGAGCGCAAACCACACTTTTCAGAACAGCCTACAGCCAACAAAGCTGCTTAGAAGGGATTGGTGTTGAACGACTGAGTGAAATAACCTTCGGTCTTTTCTCCCCTGATCATTTCTGACTTGGCCAAACAAACCCCTGCCCACACCCCCACGCCAGTACTTACCTTGCCTCTGACTCACAGGTCCCTGCATCACCTGTTCCCCTTCACCTCCGTGATCGGGAACCGGCGCCTCAGGGTCCTTTCCTTTATTCTTTTGGTGACAGCTGCAGGTATAGTGAGCAGAGGTTGTGGGGGACACCCCCCGCAGACCTTTTCTTTTTTTGGGGGGGATGGCTGCAGAGGACACCCCCGCTCACAATATAGTGAGCAAGGGTGCGGGGAAACCCCTGCATCTCCCAGCAACAAATGTGTGTTTTGGTCAAACTTTTCTGCCGTTCTGAATTTTCGAACGGCTGAAATTCGGCCAAATCACACAATCAGACAGATATTTTCGGTCATTTTGGATGAAATTGCTCAGAAGACCACCACCTTCCCCTTGTTAGCTGCAAGGAACCAGGTCCCCACAAAACGAGACGATGACCAGACCGAGAAACGGGATGAGGCCACAAGCAAAACATGAAGAGGAAGACCTTTCGAAAAAAAAACAATCCAAGAAAAAAATAATAGCAAGGTGAACAAAAAAAACTCCTCAAAGCAACAACTCAAAACAGCAGTATGGACTCTTGACCCCGGAGTGGACTATCCCCAATAGGAGGGCCAGCATGGGGCTCATCTCATAGGAAGAACCATCTCCTAATGGACTGAAATACATGTAGGGCCGGGGGCTACAACATCAGGAGGTGGGCTGCCACTAAACCCAACAATATGTACCCTGGGCCATTCAGTGCCCCAGACAGGCACTTCCATTCCTACATTTCCAAGACCACCGCAACTCTACAAGAAGAGAAATCACCCACGGGTGGAAAATGAAGATGCAACAAGGGGTCACGACCTGTGTAAAAATACTAAAGCCAACTTGGGGGCAGAAAGCCAAAGGATCCTTCACAGGTGCCCTTGAAAGCAAACGCTGCGGAGCGTTTTGTTAAAAACAGACGCAAAGCATCTTCCAAGCGGGCATTTGATGCTCAATGTCTTTCCAACTCTATAAGAGCTTTACTGGTAGCCTCTTGTCTGCACAGATCCAAGATTGTTCAACTTGCCCATAAGATGGTAGGTGCCAGATCGCTCATTATCTTCCAACTCAATTCAAAATCTTGAGCTGAGCCAGAACCACTTTATAGAGGTAGCATAATTCTGTGAAGGCTGTAAATACCACACAAGGTCTCCAAAGCCGCCCAGGTCCCTTCTCCGTGAAAAGCAGGAACCCTTACTTCGCTTTAGAATATTCTGGTGAAGACCGCTTGTTTGGAGTTAATTGACCCGGAGGATGATACACGTTTCTTCTTAGATGTGTGGTGTGTTGGGCTTTCCTGGTTTCTCAGCCTGGCCCAGAGAAGAGAACTCTGCTGGATCCCCCAGACACATGCTTTTGCTCTTCACCCTTTAAACTTCCGTTGCAGTGCCCAGAACAAACAATTGCTCCCTCCCACTCTCTTCCTTGCGGCAACAACAAGCAAAACTGTTCGTAGAGGGCATCTTAGAAATTATAATAAATGAGCTTGGGCTGTAGGATGGACTGTAGCCTGAGGTTACCTTACTGCTGAGTTACAATTCTTTTTACTGCACTCTGTCACTCTCGTTTTGTCTTACAAATAAATATATAAACTATAAATCTAAAATATGTACATTCTATGCTAAAATTTTGGATTAAGGGAGAGATGTTGGGGGAGGGGAGAAATTAGGGTAACCATGGAAACCACAGCACCATTCCAGAGGTAGAAATTGCAATAAAAACATTTAATAATGGAATAGTGTGTGGTTTCAGCAGATACATAATTTTAAGCAAAGAGTAATCGACAGTAAAAAAGTAAAAAGATGAAGGCATGAAATACCCCAAATTCCACACTTCATCAAAACTCAAGCCGAGGCGCAGAAAGACAAGCGGATTGCTTCAAGTTAAGAAATTAGAGAACCAGAAGAAACGCGCCGGACAGGGATTGTGATGTGACATTAGAAGATACTGCTATCAATTTCTCTGAGATGAAAACAGTCCTCCTCTTTCCAGTCAAGGAACATCTCTGGATCTGCTAATGCTCAGACGCATGGACTGAAATGGCGCGGTTACTTCCTTAGGCGGTTGGCCCTCAGCCTTGGGTTAAACACTATGGTTGTTAAATGTTTACTATCTACCTAATCACATTTCCTCTAACCCTGGGAAGGGATGAAGTAAAATGATTATTCACCTAGCTAGCCAGGACTTTGGCCCGCTTTGCATACAGCGGTTGGGAGGGTGAAAGTCAAGGGTTAATCGGGCACACGGCTTGGCCCATGAAGATGAGGAACTTATTCTGGACTTTCAGTGCAATCACCTGCAAAGGAGGGGTTCCGTGGTAAAGCCTGGATGAGGAGAGTCAGAGATTGCACACTTTGCAAACAGGTTATACTGTGACGCAGGCTTGTTTTCGGCATTTAAGAGAGTATACATGACCTGCACTGATGAGCCTCGGTAGCGACTGTGACCTGGAGGTGGGATGCCTCAAAATGGCCGAGATGCCTCTTGGTTGTTTGCTGGATGGAAGCACTTCAGTCATTCTCCTTCGATGCCCAAGTGTCCGCCAAGGACTTTCCGCAGAGTGGACTCACGAGTATGTAGTCATCTACCCCCTACACTTCCATATTGGACTGGATGAGTGAAAGTAGAATTTGGGGGACCTAAACTCGAGAAACACTATGGCCGACAGGTGGAAAAACATTGGAGATCTAACATGGGGCATGACCACACAATGCCTTGTGGGTGAATCACAGGGTTTTACAGTGGTATCGTTCCTGGGTTGAAAATCACTGAGGGCCACAAAATGGGCTTATGTGACTGTGGGATGCCAGTGCCAATAGGACCTGTGCTATGGGGTCTGGGTCCTCTGGAGCGTTTTATTTTTAGGATTTGTAATTTATGATTTGTAATAGTCAAGTCATTCATTTATCACTAAGTATCAAGTAGGGTTTGTGAAAGAATTACAGGAAGGTGAAATATGTGGAATAATGCCTTTTTGGTGGCTGCATCAACATGGGCATGAATATTATGTTATATTATATGGTATTTTTATAGTGCCTACTGCCATTGGTATGGCCTCAAACCGCTGCGAGGTTGAATGCCCTTTGGAAGACCACAGTCAGAGGACTGAAGAGATCGGTGGAGTTGTAAAATGCCTGTGTGCATTTATAGCCAATCACAAAGGTAGGTTGTAAGGGATTGGCTAGGTTCGCAAGAACAGCCTGTAATCATCAGAAGAGTGGACGGGTGCTAGGACAATTATCGATGGGAGTCAGAAGAGCCAGTACAGTCAAGCTGTGTGGGGCTCAGCTGTATTCTATTGGAGGAGCCGCTCGGGCTGAGGGTGATGTGTGTTTAGAATGGGTGTAGTGTGTATCGCAGAACTGAGCGGCTGTGCGGTGCAAACCACCAGGGGGGGGGCACAGCTGTAATCCCCGAGAGGCAGTGCATGAGTGAGGATGCAGTGAAGAAGGACTAGGACCTGGCTAGGCTTAGTCTTGCAGCACACATCATATAGGCTTGGTTCTGTAGTGCTATAACACCACCTATAGGCTTCTCGCATATGCCCGGATTACCGAGAGGGGTGGGAAAATCATTTGTGCACAAAGCGATCTGGGGCAAGTCTGTTAGGGTGCTGCTGGGAACCAGATTTGAGAGCCTTTCAGAAGGTGAGGTGGTCCTCTATGCAGCGGACAGATAAAGGGAGGGAGATTCAGATGGTGGGAGCTTGGACTGAGATGGAGGACCCCCCCGCCAGCCCCCCGTGCAGGTGGATTGCGTTACTGTAATGATGAGAGAAAGTGCAGAGCCTGATCTCCGGTTTCTGTTGGGCCTTAGCATGTAAACCTATGCTGCACGTATTGGTTGTGAAGAGCTCGATGAGTGATGCACATGAGAGAACACAATTTTTAAATGCACCCAGGTTGGAGGAAATCCTTTCAAGGCTTGCAACATAAAGAGAGGAGGGCACCCCTGAAGCGCCGACCTGAGTCTCTCAGCAAAACCCATGCAATCTGTCAAACTGATTATCTACCCAATAGAGAAGACACCGACGTCTCTTGCATGGACCGATAGCCAACGTTACCCTGGGCTTCATTTTAAATGCACAAGGCATTTCTAGTGTTTCAATTCCCTTGCCTGCAGTAACCTCATATTTACTTAAGTCTCCAGCTTGGTCTTTGCTAGCACACTAGGATTTTCAGCACGCTGCATGTGGATCGTGTTTGGTTATGCCCAGGTGCAACGGAAAGGGCCTTTGATTATGGGCAGCATGTTGAATGGTGTCTAGTGACCTCATAGGACAAACATTTTTATGAATGGTAAGCGTGAAGGTATTTTCTCCTTGGCCTATGCCATCACATTAGGCTTGGGAGTAAGAAGAGCCACTGGCGTCAGAAAGAGGCAGTCAAGATCTGCATTAGTCGTGGTGAGTCCTTCCGCCTGGAAGCATAGTGTTTGCATCAGATTTACTCATGAATTCCATTCCAGAAACGCAGAAATCATAAACATAGTGAAGATACTGCAGCAAGTTATCTACCGAAGAATAGACTTCTTGGATGTAAGCCCTCACGGGCGATGACCATCACACCCAATGCAAAGTCTAGGGATGGTTTTATCCAGCTACTAAAATGTGATGACAGCAGCAGAGATGTTACTGTTACTGGATGTGGACACCACAATAGATTCCAGTGCCGCAAACTAACAGCGGCATCTCTGGAGGATACCACAACAAAAGGAAGAGCTCCAGGACACCTCCACAGGCTGAAGTGCGACTTTATTTAAATACAGATCGTTATCCACCCGTTAAGGATTTGCTGAACCTCCTGGAAGGGCTTGGACATATCAAGAGGAAGTATCTTTGTGCTAGGACAGGGTCTGCATCGATAAGATAAAAGGGGATCCCTAGCTAGAGGTGCCCGTGGTTGCCATAGCCGCAAGTAACCCCATTATTTCCAAACTCGCAAAAAAGGAAACCTCTGCAGGGAGATGGGTGGCTAGTACGAAGGCATTTTGCTCCAATGAGAAACTGCAAAAATGTGAATCCTAGGAGACACATCAATTAGTCAGGAAAATTACTACTAGGGAGATGTTCAAGATTTCACAGTCCAAAACATGAAGCTTGAACACAGCATTGTTCTGATAAATCCAGCGGCAGTGGAACATTGGCCATGTGGCTAGTAACAGGCCATGGTTCAGTTGACCTTTGAGAAACCTTCACAGCTGAGAAATACTAGCCATGAACAGGAAACCTCATTGACAGACACCAGGGAATTTAAGGCAGCGTGGAAGTTAACCCTGGTAAAGTGACTTGCATTAGAACCAAAAAACGTCCTCCGATGCAAGTGCAAATGGTTATTTAGGTTGCATCCAATGCGAGCCGCGCAAGGTTTTCCATTGACCGGAGCGTTATACGTCGGGTCGCAAAGGCCGGCTGTTATGGATTCACTTCCCCTACCATAAAGGCTAGCGACATTGTTGGACGCGAGCTATAAAAGCTGTTCCCTACTGAGCGTAGCCTAGAATCCCCCACACTATTAGGGGGTTCAACTGCTATCTTTCCTGGGTGAAGAGGGCACCTTACGCTTGAGAAACGTTTACATAATGAAGTGATGTGTTTGCATCAGGAAGGCTACCACTAAATTCACCTGATAACTTTCTGGGACGGGATGCGGAGTCTGAAGGAAGAGACTCAGTATTTGCACACCGCTACAAGCAAGTGGTTTTGCACACAATATTGAATTGTGAGTCGAATCAAAGGGCTTTTTCTTGCCAAGCAGACAAGTATCCAGCTGGCAGGCTAAACATTAACGTAAGGGTTTAGATTGTGAAATCCTTATTGGTGCAGGAAAATAACAATAGCCTATGTGTTAAGCATTAGAATGTGCCGCTTACGAGGAAGTGCAGCTAAGCAGATGAGGCAGATTTAAACTTTGTGTTTGTAAAATGCTGTCTGTTAATAGGTGGCCTGAAGTACATTTTCATTGGGTTGTCGTGTTGCCAGAAACATAAATATAGCCCCTGAAGAATGGCCTTGATTCATTCTGTTAAAAAGGACTGAAACATGTAGGGCAATCTTATTAGAGAACTATCTTTTGTGGGTTTGAAAAGTTGGCACTAATTATTATACCACTCAGGGATAAGGTGTGTACAGTTTACAGTCTACATTTAGCTAGCAAGATAGCACATTAGACCTTACTATTTTGAGATTATAGATATGGTTTTCATTGATGTAAGTCTTGTGTAATGTTGTATATGTCTAAACTATATGTTTATATGTTTTTATGACGCATCCGTTTTTTCTGGCAAACACACCCCAGAGAAACAAATATATGATACATTTTTTTTGCTGAACAATAGTATTGTATCACGTTCTAAATAACTATTTGCACTAGTAGCGTGGGGTTGTTTTTTTATTCTAATGCAAATTAAACCGGAAACCAACACTAGCAATCAACGTACTAGCTGTGGCCTGCTAAGAGTGGGTTTCTGGTTGTGTCAGCGTACTAAAACTCACACAAAAATCCAAATAATGAAAACAGGAAAAAAAAAAAACAAAAAAAAATATGAAAAAGAAGGGAGAGAAGTTGAAAATCGGAGAATGAGGCTAGCAATAGAAAGAGGGAGCAAGAACGAAGGAGGCAGAGTGGGCAAACGAAAAGGGTGAGTGAAAGAAAATAAAAGTGGGGCGAGTTCTAGAAAAAAAAGTATGAAAGAAAAAAAGAGGTATAGAAACAAAAGAATGGAAAACAAATGTGAGAAAGGGGTAATGAAACTAAAACCATGAAGAGGGAAAAGGTAGAAGTAAAAGGAGTCAGACTGAATAAGAATGTGGGGGAAAGAGATGCACGACCCTGCCATGTTTCTACTTAGCAGAGGCCCAGGACATGTTATTTGCATTTCAGGAGGCTTCTTTCCGGGCTTCCTCCTTTCTGCAGGGTAGTGCCATCATCGCCGTCTTCTACCCTCCCAGTATGACCAACTGGAACCTTGGTTCACATCAAGGTTTTGGTTAAAGTTTCACTTGCTCCTTTTCTGGTCAATCATTATGGTGCCCAACCACCATTTTGCAGTGGTGTATCGCGGCCTTTGCTTTAGGTATTCTTCAAGACATCATTTGTGGGTCATGTTCCTCGTTATTTTGTGCTATGAATGAACACAGATCTGGAATTTACAAACAGGCCTTGATGCACCACTCAATCCCAACACGAGGCTATTGGAGATGTCTGCGCTCGTGCACCGCGAGTCAGCCTTGCATCCAAGTTCACCTCTTTCCTCCAGAACATGCTTCCCATTCCACTCTTCATTCCTGGCAGCATTGTTTTGCACTGTGAAACTGAATGCATCGATAGCCTCACGGATGCCAGTCGCCTCCTCCAATGGGAATAAAGCTGCAGACCCCGGATCCATGGTTACGCTGCATCAGCAGCACCGCCTACACACTAGGGACCTTGAGCAAGGGGGTGGGAGGCAGAGCCCTTTCTTTCCTTCCTGCCACCCATGCATTCACTGTGCATAGCAGACACGCCTATAAAGCCTTCATCATTCAAGAAGTTCACATATGGCCTTTCAGTAGATCTCTGTAGTCATCGCCAACCAAAGGTTAACTGATTTCAAGCAGGTTATTCAGGTATTCATTTTGAAAACCTGTTTCTTTTCAGCATCCGGAAAAGGCAGCTGATTTTAACTCAGAGCTGTTTTTCCGGTGGGGGTGGTAGGTCGGGGGTGAGGATGGTGCAGTGTTAAAGGCATCAGCTAGTACACGACTGCCAATCCTAGATGGCCCAGACACTGATTAACCTGAAGAGAAGAAAAAAAACACACTGAGGGGTTGCGGATCAATTACTACTCCTGACAAAACAGCACCAGCAATCCCTGGTCTAAAAAATGAAGCCGATTAAAGATCAGCTCTGTGAGGGTCTTAGAAATACCAGGTTTGGGATGGTGCAATGCAATGGATTGTGTACAGGGACCATATTTTACCCGCAGAGGACCCACCACTGCCCCAGAGGTCTGCATTTGTTTTTGCAGGCGCGCATGTATTTCGGACTACTTTGGTGCCGTCGGAATTGAGGGTGGTGCAGATGGCATTGGCAAGTGTCTCCAGCCTGCCTGCCCCATGTTTGCCGCCACATAACTGATCACCGGCGGCATTTGGCGCGCCAGATGTAGGATAACTTACCGGTGGCGGAGGAGTAATAGGCAGCAGGGGGCCAATCCAACACGATGCAGACTAGGCCACGCTCCGAGCAGACCGTGCTTATATTCTTACTTTTATTTCCACCCCCCCCCCCCCGGGTACAAATTACACGGAGCATCAGAAGATACAAGCTAACAAGTAAACCTGGGGGTCGGCGGGGCTGTGCTGCAGTTACATCGACAAGCGAGGAGAAATGTCTGTGCTGGGGCCGCATCCCGGCTCTACTCATCCTAGTAGGGGGGTCAGACCCCAGGAGGCAGTGTAGCGCCCTCTGCTGTGGAACTAGCGATAGCGCCTCCCAGACTCCTGCACATTGACCAACACACACACACACACACACACCGCCTAATGGTCACTGTGCTGCAGTCCTCAACACGTGTTGCCCACTGCAGCTTCAACTTTTTTTTACTTTAGATTTTTAAATTTGTTTTTAAAACGAAAACTATACCAGAAAAATAGAAAGGAAACCAATCAGCGCAGCTGGCATGATGGGTCAAAATATACATTAACTACAACTACATAACCTTACATAACTCCCGTAATCCCCCCGCCCCTGTCTTTGACACAGATTGGTTACATTTACATTTGACTTCGCACATTTGAAGTGAACTCTGCCCTGTGGTGTACGGAGAATGCCGAAGGGTAAATGGGCCAGCTTGCCTTCGGTTTTGGCTCACAAAGCTTTGCAGGTGTTTTCTTCTGGCATTTGTGGAGGGACAAGAATTCTTCAGCAGCCAATGCCCGGTTTCTATTTTCGTTCCATTTATTTATTTTAAAATCGCCTTTTCTGCCTGAAAGGGTGCGGGTTAATTGCAGCTCTCAAGAAGCTTCTGGCACGATGCGTCTTCTTACCAACATGCCTCTGCTGCCGTTTTATTTCTAGCAACACCGCATCCCACTACACAGACCCCAACTGGCCTGCGCTCATCCGCTCTTCATTTAGTGTAGGAAGTGTGAAGAGCAGCCTTCGCGTTCTTTTTTTTTTAATTTGCCAAAGAAAAGGACAATACCACTAGTAGCACGTTATTAAATCTAACTGCGATCATGTGTAGAATATTTCAATAAACAAAAGTTTCTCCAAGAAAATCCAAGTGTCCCTTCCCTCCTGATGGCACCCCTAACTGGAAGAAGCACTACCGACAGAACAAGTATCGACTATCCAAGATTGCACCCAGTCCCACCGCTCCCTATGTAAGCTCACATTACGATAGACATCCAGCCATCTGCCCGATCCACCCCACGATGGCAAGAGCCTTAGCCAGCACAACCAACAACAACCAAGACCGAGCTGGAGACGACTACATTAACCAATTTGATTGAGATCCCCACAGACCATGTTGCAGGTCGTTAGAGACTCCATGACGACTTAGCCGCGTTGGACAGGAAGCACACGTGCAAAAGGCACAATCGGAAACACTCACTAATCCACACGAAGAACATACGCGGCCAGTTCTATGAGCTAGAGGACAGTGACACACATCCTGCCTGCAGGTTTGTTATTTTTCATATAGGCTGCTATCGCACCGCAGAAATGCAACATGCCAGAAAAACTCATGTATATGCTTGCAGATACTAATCGCTATTTACTCTATGGATAGACAGGAACACTCAAGGAACCTGACCACCCACTGCATGCTTTTAAACTTGAGCAATCATAGTGGAAGTATAACCAGAATTTAGGTAGGGCTCGGATTAATCCAGCACACTAAAACAGAGATCTCGACGCCTCAAGCTGCTGAGCGAGCAGAATCGCCCTGGCAGGGACTTCCACCTCCAAGGCCATAATGTTGAAATTAAGATTCCTCACTCACGGTGCCACGATGAGATTGGCAACAGAACAGGACACCTCCAGCTAAAATACAAATCAAATCGAAGTAATTCGACTTCCCTAGCAGTCTCCTCACACATGATCTGGCCGACCTGACCTGGAAGCTGGGAAGATGCAGCCATCCCATGTCAAACTGAACCTTGGCACATAACTGCAACAATCCACCTACAATATGCGCTGGGACTGGACTGCTCTCATGGCATTAGCAAAGACCTCATTGTTACTCACTGTCACATAGTTATACCTTGTTGCTACATAGTATACAAGAGCAGGTGTCTCACGGGTTGTATACTAATTGACCTTTTCACAACTGACCTCAGGAGAATTGACCCAATTTACAAGGTCAATTAGGACATATATGCGGAGGGAAACCTCCCGGAACCCTCCCACACAATCCAAAAACAACTGCAACCCCCCACCCAATCCCCTTATATTATTTATAATCCAAAACCAACCCAATACATATATAAAATAACTAAAATAATATAAAGGTCAATTGTGCAGAAGGTCAATTAGGACCACTATAATTAAGTCAATTGTGCAAAAGGTCAATTGTAAAAGGTCAATTTGGGTAATACTGTCTTGCGGGCTGGGAACGACGTTGGTCCCAGGCTTGGGGGCCCACAGCCTGACCAATCAGTACACTGGGGGACAGGGGCTGGCGGCCAGAATCTCCAGCCAATCATCAGGGGTTCCAAGGTAACAATTCTCAGGCAGCAATTTTTACGGATGAACCAAGTGTACCACCGACAGTGTGCCCACCAATAACACAGCACCCTATACGTCTCCATACTAGACCTACCACTCTGGGAGCCAATCCAGGGTGGTGTTAGGTTTGGGGAAGGATTTTGGTAAGTGACAACAATTGTGATGTCACAAGTGTACAAAAAGGGCCTGCGAGCCTGAAATTGTTGAGACGTGCTCGGATGAAACTTGATGCCTATTATGTTGTCCCTGCTCGTTTGATATAATAAAAACGGCAGTTATCCTTTGCTCCTTGTGTGGACCTCGACTTATTTGGGACGTTGGAGGGAGCTGGGGCCCTCTGTGAGCTGGAGGTCCGAGGAGCCTAGGTAAGGCTCTGCCGACCCCAGAATCTACCCTTACATTAAAAATAACCAAATAGACAGAACTTGTCTGATTCTATAAAAAAAAAAAAAAAAAAAATCAGAAACTGTTGGCTCTGCCAATGCTTGTTTTTATATCCTTCCATTTTCTGCCGTTCAAAAACCAGACCATTTTCTTTAGAAGGCCACCTACAAAAAGCCGCTAATGCAGTGTATTTGGGAATAACATGGGCGTAGCGCACATATGATAAGACAATAGAAATGTATTCATGATGTAACCTATAGTGCAAAACTCCCCCAGAAACGCTAGTGCCGATTTCTTTCCCTGAATGAAGGTCAGCTGACCCAGCAGACCATTTCCACAGTAAGTACTAGCTGCAGGCGATTCCCACCACCTCGGTTATCATCAGATTAATTTACTGCGACAAGGATGGCTGAGTGACCAAGGTAACCTGCCACACCAAATCAAAAGCCGTCAAGAATAATGTAGGTCACCTCGTCGCTAAGGCAGAGATAAGCTATGCACCCTTCACTCGCTGTCCACATATCTGCGGCATGGAAAGGACTCACTGGTTACTCATTTTAGAATACCTGTATACAGACACACTCACTTCTCTGGTTTGCATGGATGCCTCGGGTTTCTGTGCATGAGGCCAGTCTCTGCTAAATTGCGACTAAGGTTCCCCCGAAGGCAAAGGACCGGCCCTTGCAGGGATGCCGTGTTGGACGGGTCCGGGCTCGGCCTGGAGGAGGAGGAAGTGGCTGGTGGATGCTGGCGGGAGGCACTGGTCTCCCAGTGTGTGGGACGGCGGGGCTTCACGGCCTCGGCATGTGGCGGAGTGGGGGGTGGCGGTGCCAGAATTCCCCCATAAAAGAGGGACCAGAGGGCGAGGAGAGCACAAAGATCCGGACAAAGATCAACGTCTACAAGGCGATCATCAGTCCAACCCTGACTTATGTCTCCCCAGCATGGATGACCTGCCATGAGCAACACCGGAAGAGTCTTCAGATAGTCCAGAACAAGGCCCTGCGGATATCGTCCGGAGCACCAATCTTCACAAGGATAGCAGACCTTCACAGAGACCTGGACATCGAGATGTTGGATGAACATCTAGCAAAGCTGAGTAAGAACTTCTGCCAAGAACTGGATCAGAACCCGAACCCTCTGATCAGAAGACTCACTGCCACCACTGCAAACCCATTCGACCACTACCCGCGGCCCATCACTGCGAAGACCCTGTGAAACCAGCCCTACTGTGACAAGACCACACAGACCAAGAATACAAACCCACAACTACACACTCAACCCGAGAAGATGGAGTAATGAGGCTCAAGCCTCGGTATCCAAAAAATCACCGCTGATGGATAAACATCTATCAGCAAGAAGAAGAACAAGCGCCGAGGAGAGCACAGTCCGCAACCTCGTCCTGCTGGAGGGATTCCCGCCGCCAGGCACCTGCTTACTGGGCCTCCGCAGCCGCCAACCTCGTCGTTTTTTAGGCGGGGTGGACAATGGGAACACTGATATCACCTCCCAGGGGACTCCAGAGCTGGCATAGTGCAAATGAGAGGGCACTGGACCCCCCCACCCCCATCGCAATGAGTGTACAGCCACCAGAGGGTCCCGGTGAGGAGGGTATGGGTTCAGGAGGCAAAGGGGCTGCCTCCGGGTATCGCTCCCCTCCGAGGCCATGGTGGGGAGGGGCCGTGCCGATCCACCATGCGCCGCCCTAGAAGGGCAGGAGCCATGGTCCGCCTGGACCACTTGTCAGTATAATGATGTTCAAATGCGTTAACTTTGTTGAAGAGGGTATTTGTTAGGAATGTCACATTTTTGGTTGGTAAATTTACGTCTTGCTGTGTAATAAAACGTGGCCGGAATGGCATCCAAAAAGAATGCGTCTGGTTTGCCGACTTCTCCCCTGGCACTGCCCCCTGCTGTTTTGTCTTTATGACCGAAACACCACAGAGGCAAGTTGTGTACAATTTCAGGCATAGCGCATAGAAGCCTTTCCTCGTCCTTACACTTTGGACCAGGTTCGATTTCACCACACAAGTAAGCAGCAAAAGAAGGCGTGCATTGTAAGGACTTGATTATTTCCGTACCTTTTCCGTCTGCATTTATCTATATTTTTGCGTGTGGCCATTTTGTGCGTATTTATCCACATTTATTTTTGCTATGTAAAAAAATAAGTCATAACTAGTATTTTTCCACATTCATTTACATGAAAAAAAAAACACATTAGCACTTGGAGGTCTGCAATGGGATGCTCCCGCCTCCTAGAGCGGCATTCTTCCACTAGTGGAAGGCTGTACACCTGCAACCATTTAAACAACTTCAATAGGAATCCCATTCCTTTTTAACGTGTGTTATGTTCCTTTCCACAGTCCCTGACCTGCAATGCATATGTCACAACTTCAAAACCCAACCAGGATTGCAAATTAATACCTAAAGGAAAAAGAGTCTGTGTTTATGTGTAAAACCGGAAGCCTTAATTAGGCTACAAGTTAACCATATTGCTTGGGAGTGACTTAAAAAAGGCTACAGAGTACCTCCGCAGGTGCAGGCCGATTGCGCAGGTCAACGCCAGGGGGCGAGCCTGCAAAAATGCCTCCAGGGCACACGCCCACCATTTTGGGCGGCACCGTTGCACAGTTACGCACCAGGCTCCTTCCGTTTAAAGCAGAGGGCGGTCTTGCCTGGGTTGCTTGTGCACCCCCTTCCCACGCCCCCAGTCCGTTGCTGTATGTTGGTGATAAATATTGATGCCAGTTACTTGCCAGGATTGTGGAACATTTTCTGGGTTTCTAGCAGGAGTCCTAAGGTGTGTTGGGGCACAAGAAAGCGGATATGGGGGGGGGCATGGCACAATTTCCATTGCATTTTGCATCCTGCAGCAAAAGGTGGGAGCCACGCAGACCTTTCACTCTTGCAACAATGCACTGGTGGGGACCGGATAACACAACGAGGCCTTAATACCCTATAAGTGCACTGCTGCTCATAAGCCACAAAGCGGTCATCACAACAAAAACAAAAAAACAGTCATGACGCTGGTGGAAAACCAGAACTCTCAACATAAATGTCAGAACTGGTCATGCTAACACATCTTGAGCACTTTATGGAGCTTGACGCATGCACAGTTTTGAAAAAAGACAGCCTGGAGTGCACCCAGAAACTTAACCATTGCGGCCGCGTCCGTGAGCCATCTGGGGGAGAATGTGGAGGCAGCCAGTCTAGAAAGCGCCATCTGGGGGGAATGTGGAGGCAGCCAGTCTAGAAAGCACCATCTGGGGGAAATGCGGAGGCAGCCTGTCTAGAAAGCGCCATCTGGGGGGAATGCAGAGGCAGCCAGTCTAGAAAGCGCCATCTGGGGGGAATGTGGAGGCAGCCAGTCTAGAAAGCGCCATCTGGGGGGAATGCAGAGGCAGCCTGTCTAGAAAGCGCCATCTGGGGGAGAATGTGGAGGCAGCCAGTCCAGAAAGCGCCATCTGGGGGAGAATGTGGAGGCAGCCTGTCTAGGAAGCGCCATCTGGGGAGAATGTGGAGGCAGCCTGTCTAGAAAGCGCCATCTGGGGAGAATGTGGAGGCAGCCTGTCTAGAAAGCGCCATCTGGGGAGAATGTGGAGGCAGCCTGTCTAGAAAGCGCCATCTGAGGGGAATGTGGAGGCAGCCTGTCTAGAAAGCGCCATCTGGGGGAATGCAGAGACAGCCAGTCTAGAAAGCGCCATCTGGGGGGAATGCAGAGGCAGCCAGTCTAGAAAGCGCCATCTGGGGGGAATGTGGAGGCAGCCAGTCTAGAAAGCGCCATCTGGGGGGAATGCAGAGGCAGCCTGTCTAGAAAGCGCCATCTGGGGGAGAATGTGGAGGCAGCCAGTCCAGAAAGCGCCATCTGGGGGAGAATGTGGAGGCAGCCTGTCTAGGAAGCGCCATCTGGGGAGAATGTGGAGGCAGCCTGTCTAGAAAGCGCCATCTGGGGAGAATGTGGAGGCAGCCTGTCTAGAAAGCGCCATCTGGGGAGAATGTGGAGGCAGCCTGTCTAGAAAGCGCCATCTGGGGGGAATGCAGAGGCAGCCTGTCTAGAAAGCGCCATCTGGGGGGAATGCAGAGGCAGCCTGTCTAGAAAGCGCCATCTGGGGGGAATGCAGAGGCAGCCTGTCTAGAAAGCGCCATCTGGGGGAGAATGTGGAGGCAGCCAGTCCAGAAAGCGCCATCTGGGGGAGAATGTGGAGGCAGCCTGTCTAGGAAGCGCCATCTGGGGAGAATGTGGAGGTAGCCTGTCTAGAAAGCGCCATCTGGGGGAGAATGTGGAGGCAGCCTGTCTAGAAAGCGCCATCTGGGGGAGAATGTGGAGGCAGCCTGTCTAGAAAGCGCCATCTGGGGGAATGCGGAGACAGCCAGTCTAGAAAGCGCCATCTGGGGGGAATGCAGAGGCAGCCAGTCTAGAAAGCGCCATCTGGGGGGAATGTGGAGGCAGCCAGTCTAGAAAGCGCCATCTGGGGGGAATGCAGAGGCAGCCTGTCTAGAAAGCGCCATCTGGGGGAGAATGTGGAGGCAGCCAGTCCAGAAAGCGCCATCTGGGGGAGAATGTGGAGGCAGCCTGTCTAGGAAGCGCCATCTGGGGAGAATGTGGAGGCAGCCTGTCTAGAAAGCGCCATCTGGGGGAGAATGTGGAGGCAGCCTGTCTAGAAAGCGCCATCTGGGGGAGAATGTGGAGGCAGCCTGTCTAGAAAGCGCCATCCGATTTTTGTCAAGAGCTTTTTTTCACCCCTTCTGTGTGTTTTCAAGCCGATGGAGATTATTTAGAAAAATGCGTATCCTCCCGGGCGTCCACTTTATCAAAACTTTGCTTTCCAGGGCACTGCTCCTGCGTTCAACGACCCCTCATAAATCGCGACTCTGACGGAACAGGCAGGAAACGCTCCAAATACATGTAGAAATTCATCAGACTTCAAAATGAGCAGTGCGCACCAACCGTAGCTTCAACAATCCACATCTTGCAAGAACCGTTACACTGTGGAAGCGACGCACCCGGGTGCACGAGACGCGCGCAATGCACCCTTGTCTGGGGCAGACCGTGCATGCGGTGGTGGGTGTGGAGGGCGCCACGCAGCGCAACGATGGCGTCGTCGAATCGTGACGCTTTATACACTTCAGACGATGGTTCCTTTTCACGTTTATTGAACTGGATGTATCCACTTAAATATTTATCCCCCCCCCCCCAAAAAAACACGATGGGTTTGATGAAAAACAAAAGCCATGCAAAGTAATGTGTCTCTACCATACTGCGCATCCACTGACTGACTCAGACAGACGGACAGACACATACACACCCCCCAATCCCCCCCCTCCATTGTCATCCTTGAACGTGGTTCCCATCTTTCGGGGAGTGAACCATTTGACTTTCACTTGCTTGAATTGCCAAACTAGTGCCACTCCTCCAGACACGCACACACTTTGCATGGGCGTTTAGGAGGCACACTGCCCTCCCACCCATTCGGTTCCGGGCAGCCATTTTTACCCCTTTTGTAATGGTCTGGAGGGTTGCCCAGAGCAATGCCAGAGATTAGGAATTATTCGAACCCTTCCAGCCATCACCGCTGTGTTTTGCCGCAAATAGAGAGTTCTGGGAGTAAGGTCAAATGTGTACACCCCCTCCAGCCCCCCCCCCCCACACACACACACACACACAAATTCACTTGCGGCAAGGATTTATTCCTGGGTTTAATATACAAGTAGTATTGTCCCTTTTCCGATGACATTTGTCCAGTTCTGTCAAGCAACGAATTGATCATTTAAGTTTTAATAATATAGCATTGGCCGATAACTTGGGAGGGTTAGTTATCCCACGCGATAAGGACCACTCCCAAGGTCTACAGAGTGATTCGCATGTAGTGATAGCAGCAATACAAGCTTTGGAGTAGTGGCGACGAGCTATAATTGTGAGCGAAGTACACAACATGTACATTCAACGTTTCATTTCGTAAATAACTAGGTTGCCTTTGCAAGGTAAACCGTTTAATTGTACACTTGGTTGCGCTGGAACGGTGTCGGCACGAGCTTGCTTTAGCTACTATGTTAAGGGCAATCTTTTTTCTTTACAGAAATAAAAGCATTATTCTAATATCTGTTTTAGCTTTCACTGTGTAAAATTGAGAGGGGGTGTCTTGTTGGAAAATCTTGCTGGGAAATTGCATTGCTGTTTGAGTGCAGAGGAATGCTTTCCGCGGTTTCCCTGGCTGCTCCTGAAGTGCTGACATTGCCAGCATTTACTGCCCGACTTCCCAACATTCTGATTTGCTAATCATGCACGGGGAAGCCCGAGGCGTTGCTTTGAACATCAAGGTTAGCCCCAGAAGACCTGTGCTCAGGGGCGGAGCCCTCACTGGATCCGAGCCACTGGGGGGCCCTTATGCAAACTGGTCAAGTGTTGGTTAAGGGTAAGGTGACCAGACGTCCCGCTTTTCCCGGGATTGTCCCGGGAAAATCGCCCTCGGTCCCAGGAGTTTTTTTTAATGTTGTAACCCCCGTCCCGGGATTGGAAGGGTGGGTGGCTATGGTCCCGGTTTTTGCCAGACCCTATTTCGAAATCCCGAAATCAGGCCCGACGTGACTCTTACTGCACGTGAATGAGGCCATGAATGCTTTTCACGCCCCCATTTCCTCCACCTTCCCTTCCCCGGCCGCTCTCTTCCAATGAAAGGGGTGTGCATGTGAGCACACACCCACCTCCCCCAGACCCACGCAACATTGCAGCGAAAATAAAAGTAGAACTACAGTTGTGTTTCCTTTAGTCCTACCTCTATGTCTATGGCCTGTCCCCTTTTTTTTATCTGGTCACCTTAGTTAAGCGTCTATCTGAGCAGCCTTGACCCATGCACAGTTCAGATGTGTAAATGAAGGGACTCCTGCAGAGAATCGCAGGGGGCTGAGGGGGCAATAACGTCCTGTGCCCTGTGTTTGCAGATGGAGTTTGTCCCCACCCACGGCCCAGGTTTGTCACAGGCTGGGGTGGGATCTGGGCTGCTGACCGCAACCTCAGCCTGCAAAATGCATGGGCAGGGTCAAAGTGGCAATCAATCTGTTCATGATCTGCCCCAATTCCAGCCCCGAGGGCCGATGCTATACCCAACGTATGGGGCACGCATGCGCATACACACACACACACTTGCCCAAATGAACCGAGGCCTGAAGATTTTCTCTGCATATGCGCGTTTCAAGATGCAGAGCCCCTGGGAAGGGCTTGCAGCGCCTTTTTGGTGGATCAGAGGAGCCCGTGAACAGAGCAGGGGCCCAGGTGAGTGAGACCAAGTTAGAAGCAGTGAAGCCCGCTGGCCTTAATCGAGATGTCATCCATATCAATCACTGCTATAATAAGAATCCTTTTTATTGCCAACAAGTTGGTGTCTGTTGTGCGTTGGTCTAGTGGTCCCCGCTGTGTGCGTGTCATGACTGCGTCATGACGCTTTAATAATAAAAGGGGCTCTGCTGTCACTGCGAGGGCAGAGCAGCAGAGCCCCAGGAAGCGGCAACTCGTGTCTGTGCTTTTGCGTCCTGTGCGACTACCACATGGTCGTGGCCTGGTGTGCAGCGCGGCCTGAGTGCCCTCAGAGCCGGGGCTGCAGGTATTGGGGTGTCCCCCCTCCCCACTGTGGATTGCGCCCGGTGACCCTGGGCGCCGTAGCGTGTTCCCCTACCAACGATCGGCGGAGCGCCCTCAGCCCATCTGCCGTGTCGAGTGATCCAGACAGCATCGGTGGCCCGCCCCGGTGAGCGGAGGCGGGCCGCCACAGTGTCTAACCGTATTTACGGAGTATTGGCACGCACACTGGCAGGCTGGGAAGAGTACTGGAAAGCAATAACCTGATGAAGAAAGTAAGATGCCTTAAAAACATAATTAGATTTGGCACGTGGGGCTCGCGATTTAGCGCGGGCTCCTTCAGGTGAGATGTAAGCACTCATTGGCGAGATACCCTGTGTGCATGCGCGTTTAAGTAGACTCCAGCCTTCCTGTACATCTCCGGTGTTCGAGAAGGCGGCAGGGTGCCCCCCCCCCGCCCCCAACCCCTCTCAGGGAATGGGCTTTTGGAAACTTCTACTGCGCAGATCGAGATGAAATGCCACGTTCCCAGACACCCATCCTTTGTGAGGAGCTGTTAGGGAGAGATGTGCTTTACAAATGCACAACATTGCAATTCTTGAAAGCATTGGTATGT